>NC_137777.1:35963796-36346296 GCF_963455305.1 Plecotus auritus
TACAGAATTTCTAAGAGAGGCCTCCACAAAAGTTAAAAGCCAACCCAAAATAACAGTTTCAAATTAGATACTTCAATTTATGTTCTTCCACAGTAAATTTTTGAATCATTTTCTAAGAGTACTTAATGGCAATTAGTTCACTCTACTCACTTTAATGCCGCAATTCTCTTCCCATGATCTCCTTTAAGTCACATCCACACACAAAACATCTTCCTACAGAGTAAAACTTGACCACTTTTGTTTTTCATGGGATCCATTCCTCCAAAAAGACCACAGTCCTATACTAGTAGTGCTTACTCTTTTACTTTAGGACTTTTTTCTTTTACTCTCTCATTTCTCCTTGAAATATGTTTGAATTTCTAAAATCTTGAAAATTCTTTTGCTTTGAAACCACTACTTTATTTTAATCACCCTCCTGTTATTTGAAATTATTTTGTAGTTAAGCTCCTCAAACAAGCAAGTGAGTGATTATAGTTAATCAACATGGAATTTAAGGAGAGTAAAGAAAAAATAAAAGATTTAGGAGATGAAGGCAGTGTAAATGTAGTAGAGGTGATTCTAACTAGGTCTAGGAGGGATTAAGTAATGTTGGGGTTGGGATATAAAAGGTTGTAGTCAAAAGATAAGAGGCCAACTAGAAAGTTGGATGTTTGAACTTGAGATTATGGTGAAGTTGTTGCTATTGGAAAGAAAAGGTCAAGGAAATGAGCGTGGAAGTAAGTTGAGGTTGGGAGGGGAACAAATCACTGGAGAGAAGCAGTCAAGGAATTGAGGATCCAAAGTATTAGAAAGTTTACCTGTGTAGTAAACTTTGAAATCACTGAGAATTATTAACGAAGTAATATTAAAGAGAAAGGTAGTGATCCGGGATCTAAAATCTTGAAGGAATAAAGAAAAAAAACACAGAGCTGCAGTATAAAGATGACTGTGACAAAGAGTGAAATTGATATAATCTAACTAGAGGCCCAATGCACAAAATGTGTGCAAGGGGCTCGCCCTGGCAGCCGCGGCGGCATGCCTTGGCGGCTTGCCTCGGCCCTCGCAGCCCCAGCTTCATCCAGAAAGTAGTCCGGAAGGTCCTTCAGCTGTTTGGTCTAATTAGCATATTATGCTTTTATTATTACAGACAGTAAAAATTGCAAAGTGGTGATGATTAGGCAGGAAAAGAGGGTAATGATCTGGGAGCAGCAATAATTGATAAGGAATACACCTATCCCATTCCAAATGTGTTTTGATTCAGTTGCGCAGCAAAATTTTTTAGGAATGCTGAGTATGCCTGGCATTCTGTTAAATTCGTTATCTTATTCTGACTCATGAAATAAACATTGTGATGTAGAAACTATTATTATCTATATTTTACAGCTGAGTAAACTGAGTAATTTGCTCAGGGTTATTCAGCTATTGTTTAAGCTCTCTTATACAGTATTTTTTTTCATTTGTAAGTATTATCAATTCAAGATTTTTAACACTGAGGGATGATCACTTCTGGAACAATGGTGAGAGACACCCCAAAAACCCACTCCCTAGTGAAACAATAATAATTGGTGAGAATTATATACAAAATAGTTTTCAATATCTGGAAGTTATCCTGGAGCTTGGAACAAATGAAGAAACATTTATTCAAGACAATTTACTGAAAACAAGAAGTTTGTAGATTTGGTAAAAAACAAAACAAAACAAAACAAAACAAAAAAACAGTGAGAGTCTATGGCACTTGAGATATGACCTGGCCCTGACTTGCCTCTGTCCCCAGGTCAGCATGACAGAATATTCACTTCGAGCTGGTGTGGCTAAGACAGGGCACCCATTCACACATGACATCTCCTTGGAAGGGGCAAGCCACCAACATTTCTCATTCCCCCCAGCTCTGTGTTACAGAGACTAAATGCCACATGACCGCATCTGGGAGGTCCAGATTTAGTGTATATTAGTGAAATGGATAATATAAAATTAGAGAAAATTAATGAAATCAAAACTTGGTTCTTTGGATAGATCAACAAAATTGGCAAAGTTTTAATTGGGTTAACACAGGAATGAAAGAGGAACATTACTACTGACCATACAGAAATAAAAGGATTATAAAGGAGCACTATAAATAATTATATGTCAATAAATTAGTTAACTGTGATGAAATGGATAAAATCCTGGAAAGGGAAAAGTATTGAAACTTACTTAAGAAGAAATAGGAAATCTGAATAAGCCTTTAGCAAGTAAAGAGATTGAATTGATATGAATTGAAGATGCCCAAGATCAACTTAAGGATGGATAATTCACTACAAGGACTCAGCATGGAATTGTATTCATGGTTCAGACTTATTACAGTGAAAGAATACTAGGAACAATCAGCAAAGAGAAAAGGTGCATGTGATAAAGGCCTAGGGAAACAAGTCACAGCTCCCAAGTGTCATCTTTCACTAAGTCACTTAGAACATGCTTAAATTCCCCCAGCAATAAGTTGTAATAACATGCGTGAACTGCTGCCAATCATGAAAGCTCATGAGAGACTCACTGTCCTGGGCTGATGATGTAGACAGCCTTTGTCTAGTATGTACCAAAATGTCAGACTCCCAGAGGTGTTCAGCATGCACACATTGTGTGTATTGACAGGTAAGGCACATTGAATCACTCTTATCAACTCTGAGAATGGTGAGACCCCTCCCAAAATCGAAGTTCCCAGACAACAGCTAAATGTAAGATAGACTTTCTAAGTATCTTAGGCCTGTTATGTTAACTATTTGCTTCACAACTAGAAAATTTAAAACTTTCGACAAAGCCAAGCCAAGACGAGTTTGTTTGTTTTTAGCCACTGGTGAATTCTACCAAACATTTTTTTTTTTAAGTATCAGTAACAAATATTCACAAACTCTTCCAAGAGAAACAAAAGAGGAGGAAACACATACCAACTTCAAATATAAGGCCAGCATTGACCTGATACAAAAACTAGAAAAACAGATCACAGGAATATAAAACTACCAATTAATTCTCTAGTAAATATATACGTAAAAATTCTGAGAAAAAAATATAGTTGTCCTATTATTCATAGAAGTTTTGTTCTATAAGTTCACTGAGAACACTGATTTAGTGAATACTGGACCATTGCTCATAGAGACATACAGGGTTAAGTTCTCGAGAGCTTCTGGTCATAACATTTTCATCAACTAACCAATAATAGCTTTGTTTTATGTGTGTTCCTATTCAAAGACACCTTATTAAGTATATATTGCTGATTCATTAACATTGAACTCATGGCCAACAGCACTATAATTTGTGTCTGAACAAAGCTAATCTAACAAACATTTTCTATCAAAGACACATCACAGCAGTCTTGCACCTAAACACACTAGACAGGACTTTAGAACTCATTTGGGGAACCATTTTAAATACCAAAATTATCCACAAAATAAAACATGTGAGAAACATTACAAAATTAGACCACAAAAAGGACACTTGTTCTGAGTATGAGAGCTGAAACAAGAGAGCAGAACATTGCCTTTATCAACTTCAGCTAAAAATCCACATACTGGGTAGTTCAAATTTTTTACTGTTCTGTGCATGTTCACAAATGACCACAAAAGTACCACAAGTATTGATTTGGAGATATAAGCACACTTTAGTGAGTAGGTGAGTTCACAAATATGGATACTGCAAATAATGAAGATTGATTATAATAGCAAACAGATTTTAGCAACATATAAACGGAGTATATGGCATAACCAAATGGGGTTTATCTCAGGAATGCAAGGTGGTGTAACATCCAAAAGTCAAATAATATAACACACAGTATCAATAGAAAATATGAAAAAAACATATAATCATCTCAATAGCTTCAGAAGTATCATTTGACAAAACCCAATATCTGTTCATGATGAAAAATACTCTACTCACTGATAAAAGGAATCTATGAAAAGCTAACATTATACTTAATAGTAAAATACTGAATGACTCTCCTAAAAATTAGCAACAAGAAGAGTATGTTCTCTCTCACCACATTTATTCAACTTCATACTGAAGTTTTTAGCTAAGTCAATTAGGCAAAAAAAAAAAAAGAAAAAAAGAAAGAAAGAAACAAAAGGCATCCAGATTAGAAAGGAGAAAGTGAGATTAAATCTTTTTATAGATGACATAATCTTGTATGTAGAAGATCCTCCAGAATCAAATAAAAAAAGTATTAGAATAAATAAACTCAGGATATTAGCAGAGTTTGAATCACTATATAGAAATTATTAGCAATAGATAATCTATAAATGAAATTAAGAAAAACAATTACATTTGTTATGGCATCAAAAGGAACAATATACTTAGAAATAAATTTTTAAAATAAAGGCAAAACTTATATGATGAAAACTATAAAGCATTGTTGAAAGAAACTAAAGAAGAGCTAAATAAAATCAAAGATTCCCTGAGTTCATAGATTGGGTGACTTAATATTGATAAAATGGCAAATACTCCCCAAATTGATCTAAAATGCAAGAAAATTTATCTGAAAATCCTAGCAGGATTGTTTTCAGAAATTGACATGTTGATTTTTAAATTTATATAAAAATTCTTGGTACCCAAAAAGGCAAAAGTTCTGAAATGGAAGAATAATGTCAGATTCTGACTCACATTTTATGATTTCAGCACTAAAAGCTACAAGTTATCAACATTGTGTGGTACTGGAATAAGGATAGATACAAAGATCAATGGAATAAAATTGAGATTCCAGAAACAAACTCTTACATTAATAGTTGATTTTAAATAAAGGTAACATTCAATTGTGAAAGTATAGTCTTTTTGGCAAACAATCTTGGAATAACTGGACATCCACATGCAAAATAATAAAGGTAGACCACTGTATCATACCATAAACAAAAGTGGACTCAAAATGGATCATAAATTTCAAGGTGAGAATTAAAACTATATCATTCCTAGAAGAAAATATAGGCATACTCATAAACTTGGGTAAGATAAAGCCTTTCTAGTTACAACACTGAAGCAAAATGAGAGAAAATAATAGATAAACTGGATTTCATCTAAATGAAATTTTTGCGTTTCTAATGATATCAAGAAAATGAAAGACAGTTCACAGAAAAGAACATATTTGCATACTAACATCTGATAAGAGATGTGTACCCAAAAATTTACAAATCAATAGAAAAAAGATAAATAACACAATTTCAAAATGGACAAAGAGTCTGAAAAATTATTTCTCCAAAGAAGATATACAAATAACCAATAAACACAATAAAAGTTGGTCAACATCATTAGTCATTAGGCAGATACAAATCAAGGCCACATTGAGATACCACTTTACATACAATAGAATGGCTAAAATTAAAAAAGGTAGATTATAACATATTGGCAATGGCATGAAAAATTGAAATCCTTGCACGCTGCTGGTTGGAATGTATAATGATGCATCCAATTTTGAAAAAACAGGCTGGAAATTCCTCAAAATGTTCCTCTAAACATAGTATTGCAGTTCCTAGGTATATACAAAGATAAATGAAAACATGCCCACACAAAAACATGTACACAAATGTTCATAACATTAGGAACTCTCAATTATTCATGATAGCCAAAAAGTGGAAACAACCCAAATGTTTATTAACTGAGTATGGATAAATAAGTGTGGCATAGCCATACAATGGAATATTATTTGGCAATAAAAATAACTCAAATATTGCTACAAGATGGATGAATATTTAAAATATTTTGCTAAGCAAAGAAGTCAGTCACATATGCACATACACACACACACACACACATACAAACACCCACATCTATTATATGATCCCATTTATGTGAATTGTCCAAAATATACAAATCTAGAGACAGAGAGGCCATCAGTTGCCTAGGGCTGTGGTATTGGAAAGAAATGAGGAGTTACTTCTAACAAGTACATGTTTCTTTTGTTTTTCTTTTATTGTTTTTAGGAGGGATGAAAATGTTCTAAAATTAATTTTGGCTTTTTTTGTCCATGTCAAAGTCAGACAATGCTTAATGCTGGCTTGTATTTCAATGCCATATTCTAGGGCATACTCTAATCACTCCTACATGGATTACTATAAGTAATCTACTACAGGAACTATTTCCAGTTTCAACGAGCCATCTGTGGCAATATTAATTTTATTAAAATACTACTTTCATTAAATCACTCCTTTGTTCAATATCAATAATTCTTTAATCTCTTCAGTCAGCCTTTTATGGCCCATAATCACCTGGTCTGTGTTACCTACTATTAGGCAGAATAGCTTCTCATAGATGCCCCTATCCTAGTTCTCAAAATCTATAAATATGTTACTTTACATGACAAAAGAGACTGTGCAGATGTGATTAAATTACAGTTCTTGTGATGAGGAGATTATTCAGTTGGGCCAAATGTCTTCACAAGCATCCTTCTAAGGGACAGAGGGAAGCAGGAGAATTAGAGTTGGAGAAAAGTTGTGACAAAGGAGGCAGAGGTCACAGCGATGTGGGAAGCCTCTAGAATCCAGAAGGCAAAGAAATGGATCCCCCCTAGAGCCTTCAGAAGGAAGGCAGCCCTGCGAAACCTTTTTCTCTGACATCCAAAGCTGTAACATAATACATTTGTGTTGTTTTGAGCTACTAAATTTGTGGCATTTTGTCATAACTGTGATAGGAAACAAATACACTCATGCAGCCATCTTGCCATGACTCTCTGTTCTTTGCATATCTCAGAGTTCAATAATCCTTCACGTGTCTGGAAATTGCATTCTTCTCCTCACAGTAAGGTCTACTTAAATATTAATATCCTCAGAAGTTTCCTCCCACTAACCCCACTTCCATGTGACTTTGATTCTGACTAGAGCTTTCTTCAGAATGAATTTATGCCATCTACAAATTATTAGCACATGCATTGCCTAGGGACGACCACCCCATTTTAAGTTACATGCACAAGGCACTTAGCACATGGGATGGAAACAGTGTTGTGCTGATGAAACTAACACAAAAAAGAAAAACCCTGATTTATAGTGTTTGCTGATTAAATACTCTCAACAAGACCAATTTCAATCATCAGGTTGTATACCCTAAAACTTACACAATGTTATATGTCAATTATACCTTCATAAAGCTGGGGTTGGGGAATGGTAAGGAGACATTATTTCACATTACAAATTGTTTGCCCATGAACTCACACATTCTTGAATAGTTAATAATGTTTTTAGAGAGCTAATTCAGGCCTCTGTTTCAAACCTAGCAGATTCTTCCCCTAGTTTGTCTTTCTTTCCAACCTATGGTTGTACTATAAATGTATCTATCCGAAAGTCTAGAAGTATGTCTACTTTTTGCTATATGCCCATTGGTATTCAATAAACATTTCTGAGTCTTTGAATTTAACCCTTTTCTAGGTGAGGACTCAGTTATTAGTGAAAGGCCTACTCCCTACCATTAATTTGTATTGGTGTACATGAAAATATCTACTGTACTGTGTAGGACATATTCTCTCCACTCTCACTCCCTAGCTTGCCTTGCAAGCACACATTTTACACAGGTGTAGAAATATTTTTAGTCAATAATAAAAAGTTAGCAATCATTAAATTTAAAAATTGAGGTTAAAAGTGTCAAACTCTAAATTATCAGATATATGCATCTGACCTTGTCATTTACTGTCAGTGGGGAGGAAATTAGGGCTCCATAGCTATGCAGAGCCTTGTAACACCTACTACAGGCCACAATTCTTTCTTTTTTTTTTTTAAATATATACATATTTTTTATTGATATTTTACAGAGAGGAAGGGAGAGGGATAGAGAGCTAGAAACATCGACGAGAGAGAAACATCGATCAGCTGCCTCTTGCACACCTCCCACTGGGGATGTGCCCGCAACCAAGGTACATGCCCTTGACCGGAATCGAACCTGGGACCCTTCAGTCCACAGGCCGATGCTCTATCCACTGAGCCAAACCAGTTTCGGCCACAATTCTTTCTTAGTGGGTACCTACTTCATGGCCCCACTAATTTGATTCCTGATCATGCACACAACAAATACTTACAGACTCTCAGGATGGCTCAAAATAGAAGATAGAAATATTTTCCAGGGACGCCTAGGTACCTACTCCGTTTTTCCACTCCAATTCTTCGCCCTATTGTATTAGTTTCTTATTGATTCATAGTAATTCACCACAAAATTAGTGGCTTAAAACAACACTCATTTATCATTATACACTTGTATGTCCAAAGTTCAGCACAGTATGGCTGAGTTCTCCCTTACATTATCATAAGGCTAAAATCAAGGTGTTGGCTACTCAAAGTTCTCATTGGGAGACTTGAAGAAAAATCCAATTTCAAGATCATTCTTGTTCTTAGTTATAGGACTGAGCTTCTATCTTCTTGCTGGCTTTCAGGTAGGGCTGCTCTCAACTCCTCAAAGCCATCAAAATCATTGCCAAATGTCCTCTCCATCTTTATGTCAGCAATGGTATGCCAAATCCTTCTCATTAATCCAATTGCTGATTCTTTTTCTGCAACTAGATGGAGACAACTCTCAGCTTTGAAAGGGCTCATGTGATTAGGTAAGGCCCACACAGATAATCTCCTTATGGCCAACTGAGCCATATAACACATGCTTATCACAGAAACGAAACTTCATCATATTCAATGTTGGGGATTACTCTGGGCACATATATGTGGGAAAGAGGACAGAAGATTTTGAAGCTCATCCTCACTCTGAGTCTATCTGATGTTGAGTTTGGTTCAAGAGTAGGAGGAATTTATACTGTAAATATAAAGATAAATGTGGAGGTTATTAGCACAATTTTTTGTGGAATGGTGGTTTCCAAATCTAAGAAATTTGGGCCAAAATTATTAGCAGAAATTTTGTGCTATTTTTAGGGTCTCAGTGAGCCATGGGAAGCTCCTGGTAAGTGAAATATATCCAATGGAGCCACCTCAATTTTCATAAAATTTTATTTATATGAATAATTAAATCAGTATCTTCATTTACTTCATTGGGTTTGGGGAGCTTTTTCAGACAATATCAAGAACACCAGAAATGTTATTACAGTTAGCATTAAAAAGACACTCTGTAGCCAAAACCGGTTTGGCTCAGTGGATAGAGCGTCAGCCTGCGGACTGAAAGGTCCCAGGTTCGATTCCGGTCAAGGGCATGTAACTTGGTTGCGGGCACATCCCCAGTAGGAGGTGTGCAAGAGGCAGCTGATCGATGTTTCTCTCTCATCGATGTTTCTGACTATCTATCCCTCTTCCTTCCTCTCTGTAAAAAAACAATAAAATATATTTAAAAAAAAAAAAGACACTCTGTAAAAACAGATATGCTTCGCACTAAAGTATGACTGCTTTAGGTTCATTACATGTTATGCAATTTTACCATGAGATGAACTACCAATAAAAATTTTAGTTAACACTTTAAGAACAGCTTTTTGTCCAGTACCATTAATTTTTCTAGAATATTCGCTTATTTCAATTAGCCAATTTAAATTAGTCTGAGAACTTAACTACTATTTTACTGTCAAATTTAATACTCTAATAGGAATCTTATTTTACCCTGTAAATATTAGTGGAAAGGATTATTTGCCTTCTTGAGTAGGCCCTGAGCATTCCTGGTGCTAGGCTGGATTTGGATATCAAAAACCCACTTTCCCACACCATGGGTACAAGACAACTCAAACAAGTCTTGTTGCAGTGAGAGGGCAGCTGCTGTTGGCCAGGTCTCTCTCTGTTGCCTGGGTCCCGATTTGAGCTGGGATGGAAGCGAAGCAGCCATGGGGGCAGGAGATCTCCCTCAGAAGGGGTGAGGATTCAGGCCCCTGCAAAGTTGGGGGGGGGTGAGGGTCTGTGTCCCACCTCTGTTGACCCCCAAGTTCTCTCCTGATGGCCCCTCTGCAACTGTGCCTGTCTTAGGTTGTTTCTTCCCTGAGGAATCTTACCCGTCTCTGGCTAATCAGCCATCCTCAGGGGCCAAGCAGGGTGATGTGAGGTTCAGTTCTGTCTCCTTGGTAGCCTATGCCCCCATGGCCTCCACGCCCAGCACCTGCCTTGGGATCCCCTTGCCTGCTGGTGGGGCCCCGGCACTGATCACGTATCTTGGGGAACCCAGGTTTCTTCTCCAGGGAGGGCCTAGCTCACCCCACTGGGCGAGAGACAGATCCATGGTACCAGCCACCACGAGGTTTCAACCTCGGCATCAACAGAAAGCTCAGGCAACAGCTGTGGGCAATTGGATTGTGAGAAGAGGGTCCCTCTTGGCCAAAAGGGCAAGAGGGGCCAAAATAGAATGCTCAGGTGCCTTCCAGGGGACCCTCTACACAGTGGAAGGGATTAAATCCTTTCATGTCCTTTTAAAATTGCTGCCAGACATTCAAAGAATTAGTTTGTAAGTTTGTTTGGGATAATTGTACATTATGCTGTTGTAATTCTAAAATATCAAGAGATGTGTTACCTTTGTCTCCAAGCACCATAAAGATGATTTTTTATTGATTCCAAAGGGTGCGAGGTACTATTATAGGTAGTGGGGGTAACACAAATCTGGGAAAATTATAATGACATTGTTTATCATGTGTAACATGCATTGAACCTAAAGCAGTCATATTTTAGTGCAAAAATTTTAAATTTAAAAGCTATCAAGACTACATTATAAAATTTCCAAAAGCCTGCTAATATTTAAATCAAAAAAGGGGGGATAGTAGAAGAATATCATGTAAGGAAAAATATCCTGTAAGTAAATTACATCTAGAAAATTTTTACTTTAGAAAATTAACTTTCATTTGAAATGCTAACAGCAAGACACCCATGAAAAACACACATGGTGTCAAAACAAGCCAAAGGAAAATCGTGTGGGCAAAAAATGAAAAAGGATCCCAAGTCAAATTTATACAAAGGATTCCTTTATTAACTTTTGGTCGAGAATATGTTTGTGTATTTTCAGAAAAAAACTTCAAGACCATGTGGATTCCTGCAACAGAAAGGAATTGACAGGACTGCTCCAGCCATGAAGACAACAGGAGAAACAGTCCAGAGATGGAAGACGCTGATGACGCCTTGCCATACTAGCAGTCAGCAGCTGTGTATCACTGCAGGTTGCCCAGGACCAAACCAGAGAGGGTCGGACCTGCATTAGCACCATTTGTCCACCATCCAGAACTGAAATATCATTACTGACATGTACACATAAGGAACTGTTTGACATTGAAATTGGGACTGAAAAGAACTGTTGGCCCAGAAAGAAATTCACTACAGACTGATTCATTTGCCTCTCAGCATAACCATTATTGCTTGTCCCATTTTCGGTTCTTATAAGTGTATTTCTAGTATCACATGATCTCACTCATCTAGGGGAAATAATGAACAACATAAACTGATGAACAAAAACAGACCCGGAGATAGGGAAGCATCAATCAGACTGTCAAACCTCAGAGGGAAGGTAGGGGAGGGTGGGGGTAAGTGGGAGAGAT
The DNA here is from genome assembly GCF_963455305.1 of Plecotus auritus. Classification (NCBI taxonomy): domain Eukaryota; kingdom Metazoa; phylum Chordata; class Mammalia; order Chiroptera; family Vespertilionidae; genus Plecotus; species Plecotus auritus. The sequence goes on from NC_137777.1 coordinate 35,975,210, forward strand.
CAACCAAAGGACTTGTATGCATGCATATAAGCCTAACCAGTGGTCACGGACAACAAGGGGTGGGTGCATGCGTGGGGAGGGGTTTGGGATGGGAATGTGGGGATGAGGACAAATATGTGATATCTTAATCAATAAAGAAATTAAAAAAAAACAGATATGCTTCTTGTTTTTAGGAGCTTAGTAAGGAATATAAATAAGGAAATAGATGATAAGGCAGCAGTATCCTGGTCACATTCTAGGAAAAGGAAGAAATGTGTACAAATGTCCTAAAAAGAAGAAGAAGTGCATTGGAAGAACTGCAAGTATCTCAAGAAGACTGGAAGGTAGAATAGGAGAGGGGATCAGGAAGGCTGGAGAAGCAGGTAAGGCAAAGGTCATGGAGAGCCAAATAAACTACATGAAGATAATTTATTCTGAAAATAATTGGGAGTCTAGCAAATCCATCTATAGGAATTTATTCTAAGGATATAATCATATAAATTCAAAATAAAGATTCATAGATCAGGTATTGATTACAGCAGAATATAAAAGCCACCCAGCCCATCTGCCCTCCCCGTGGAAACAAACTCAATGTTCATCAAAAGGGGATTGACAAAAATAATTGATAGGGTTGGGAGCCTTAAAATGATGATATACATTCCATATTCATTGATATAAAATAACACTGTATTAAGAATAAGAATATGAAGGAGTGTGAGGAGCAAAAGAAGTAGCATTTACTGAGGGCTCATTATGCACCAGACAGTGAGCTCAGTTCTTAACAATTTTATTACATTTGTTCCTCTCAACAATCCAACCAGGTAAAAGCTGCAACTGCTCCTGTTTTACAAATGAGAAAACCGAAGCCCAAGTGGGTAATAACCTGTGTAAGTCCACACACTTACTTAGTAGCCGAGCCAGGATTAGAACCCAGGCAGAGGCAGTGCAAATCCAATCTATGTTCCTTATGAAAAATACTTAAATACAAGAAAGGGAGGGAGGGCAGGAAGGAGGAAAGGAAAAAGGGACAGAAACAGAGAATGAATAATGATCACTGAAAAATCCTGAGTAGTCATCTGAGTTGTAGGGTTTGAAGTAACATTTTATTTTTCTTTATATTTTTCTGACATTTAATTTTTGTTGAAAGAGAGCATTTTTTTAAAAATTTTGTTAATGAATAGACTTTTTTGAAAGAGCTTTAGGTTTATTTGCAAGAAAACGGAACACAAGTGTGAATTCCAATGTATTCTCCTTCTCTTTCAGTTTTCCCTATTATTAAAAATGGTCACTAATGTAGTCCATTTCTTAAAATTGATGAGCCAATTTTGATACATTATTATTAACTAAAGTTCATAGTTTGCATTAATGTTATTATTCATGTAATTTCTCTGGGTTTTGAAAAATGAATAATGACATGAATTCACCACTATAGCATCACACAGAATAGCTTCACGGCCCTAAAAATTCAAAATAAATTCTGAAAGGTAAATAATCATCACATATATCAAGGGCTTACTATAAGTGCAGTGGACAATTGTAGTCCAACTTCCTTGAGTCTAGCCCTATCTCTGATCCAGGAGATATGCTTGCATTTTGCAGAGAAATATGTTCTCTATTTATTTTTTTGCCCTTAGCTTGTTGTTTTGCCTGAAGCTGTGGTCTTTTAAGTGGGCAAATCAAGCACAGTAAGAGCCAACCAAGCCCTACCTTGCCCAAGAGCCTCTTAATGAAGATACACACACACAATGATAGACTTTCTAAAGGTTTAGTGAAGAATTAAAACCGAATGCCGGTATCATTTGTCACGACAGTTACTTTACATGCATGGCAATGGAACAACGTTTGATTCATGGCTGAAAGAATGTTGACACAGCCTTCAAACATCACCGAAATGTATTCTTGTCTGTTTATTAGATAGATAGTTTTAGAGAAGGAAGAAATATAGTTCCCTCTACTGACAGTTATATATCTGATCTATTTGTTTTGTGCATTTGGATACTATTTTTGCAGTGTTATTATTTATGTCATTGTCTTTCTGCAAAATATTAGGATACCCATCAAAATTTTCTTTATCTTCAGAAAAATGTTCATTTTTTGCTCTTCATTAAATGCCAGTGATATTTAATTTTTTCTACATCCTTAGAATATTTTAGATTTTATGCACTAGAATTTGACATATAGTTATCTATTTTTACCAATTTTTAATTAATCCCTTAGAATTTTTTTTTCTTTTTACATCATGGATGATTTAGGACATTCAAGAAAAATAACTAACAATTGTGATGGCTCATATAGGGACTGGTATATGGGAGTATTGAGCATTAAGGGTAGTAAAAAAGGAATAAATCTATAGTAGCAATAAATACATACAATAATTCAGGCAGGTTATCCAACTAGGAAATGTATGCTTTAGAATTAAGTTTCTCATTTTAGGTAGTGAAAATCTGAGAGCTACATTATAGTGAAGGTATGGTAAGTTTTATAAAATTAGTACACTTTCAAAATGCACTGTAACTCAAATGAGAAAGGTAATCATAGGTTGGAAGCCTTATAATTAAACAAGAGACAAAACATGCAATCACTTATAAAAAATATTTTGATACCCTATCATATATATTTTTTAACCTAATAGCTAGAAACCTCATTGATGCATCATATAGTAGCAATAATATATTTGTTGCTGGAGGATTTGTGTAAAGGGAACAGTGAGAAAATTCATTGAGGCTTTTCTATAAAGTAAAAAGAGAAAATTAGGAGCAGATAAGGAGTACACCCATTAGCCTATTAATCTGAACTGGAAAAAATTGTCCTGAATATGGAATTTTAGAATATCATTAGCACTCTTTATGCCCCAGTTCAGCTACTACAACTTTCAGAATCAGCTGTATTTCAATGACTCCACAGCTACAAATAAACTCAGAATTATCTCCTAGACTACAGGCATCTCTACCCAAGTGCCTATGGGATATTTCTAGTTCAATCTCCAATGGGACCCCAACTCAATAGGATCCAACCTTTTAATCTCTTCTTTGCCCTACTTTGGTCCAGATTTTCTCTTCTCTCTGCATTTTCTTTCTTTTTTTTTAATCCTCACCTGAGGACATTTTCCCATCATTTTTTTTTTCAGAGAGAATGGAAGGGAGGGGGAGAGACAGAGAGAGAGAAACATCTATGTAAGAGAGACACAGTGATTGGTTGCCTCCCACACATGCCCCCACAGGAGCCGGAGGTCGAGCCTGCAACAGAGGTATGTGCCCTTGACCAGAATCAAATCCGGGACCCTTCAGTCCAAGAGTCAACGCTCCAGTCACTGAGCCAAACTGGCTAGGGCTGCATTTTCTTTCTTGGAGTGTCCCATGAGCCGTGAGCCATTAGCCCAAGCTGGAAACAGAGAGGTCATCTTGCCTCCCTCCTTTTCCCTCATTTCTCTACCACCTTGTCATGAATATGACAATTCTGTTTTTATACGCCTCATAGGTCTGCCTACCTTCACACCCTGAGGCCCACTGCCTTCTCGCTCAACTACCTGTTCTCCTCTGCACCTGTCCTCACTTTATTTTGTACATTCCCCTATGCCCCATTTCCCCACAGGTAATCATTCATGCATCTTCTTAAAAACTCTTTAATGTTTTCTCCTTCCATAGGTTGATAAAGACTTCATCCCTTAGAACAGAAAGCTGCTTGTCATTGGCTCCAGCATCCTGTCTCTCTAACATTCTCATTGAGCCCCAGGCACTAGTCACGTGAAACTGCTTGCCTCTCTCAGAGCATTTTACATTTGGTAAAGCCTCTGAGGCTTTATGTAGTTCATTTTCCTTTTCCAGAGGATCCTTTTACCTCTTTTCTGTCTGATGAACTTCTAGCCATCAAACATGTCTCAGCCACAACTTCCCCTGGGAAATCCTGCCTGACTGTTTCTATCTGAGTTGATCTTTACGCAGGCACCCACACTGGGGTATAATTGTTTGTTCACCATGAGGGCGGGCAGAGATTGTCTTCCCCTCCCTCCCATCCCAAGAGCCCCTGATGCCACGGAGATTCTAGCATGAAACAAGGGTTTAATAATTGCTTATTGAGAAAATGAAATGTTTGCCAGAGCCAGGTTTTGAAGGGCTTTGAATATCACATTAAGGAGTTGTATTCTACAGACATAGCTCTGAAGCACAGGAGAAACATAATCAAATCTATGTATTAGAAAACCTAGGTAGAGTAATGGGTAGACTAAAGATGAAGTAATTTGTTGTAAGATAGGCAGAAGTGTCTGGAGACACAAATTATGGATTTATTGGGGTATTAGATTGAAGAATGGGGATATAATTCATATAATGTTTTACATCAATGCTGAATTACATTCTGAATATATAGTAAGAAAAAAATGAACTCTTAATCTGCTTCATATCCATAACATTTCCTAGCTAGTACTGCAATTCCAATAACAGATATTAGGCAAGAAATTTAATGTTAATTAAACAGATAAAGGACTTAAGCATTGATTCTAAGAAATATTTCCAGTTTCTTATATATCCTAATATGGCTGGATCAACCATAACTGTATAGAAACAAAGCTGTAATTATTTATATTTAAGCTCCTAGAGCAATACATTTCACAGTTTATTTGACACTATTTATGGAAATTTTCTTAAATTCTTCTAAATAGGGCCTATAGTAGTGACATTGTAATTTAAAAGTTGGTCAGACTGGTCATGAATATGAAAATAAGTATTAAAATGACTTTTTCCTTTAAATCCATGAAAGCAGACCACCAAATTTTCAATAATCAATTATTATATTAATGCCCAGTATTTCTGTCAGAATTTTTTAAACCTCATCTTAAAATCTCTCAGATATGAATTATAAGAAATTAATCTTAAAAACCCTGCTGTAAAGATAAATTCTAAACAATTTTCAGAAAGCCCCATGGTATTTTCCAATATTTTATAACATAACCAAATTAAAAGACTATACTGTGCTATTTACAGAATTCAAACTTTTAAAATATTAAGGCCACAAATATTACACAAAATCCCTTTAGGAAATCGATGAAAATTAAGTAAAATTGAGCAGTATCAATAAAATTTTGTTGCCTCACAATATCCTAGCTATCTCTCAGGACATATTCAAAATCCATAAGATTTTTTTTCCTGTGAAGTATGCATAATTAGATATGTTTTATCTACTTCATATGTTTAATAGAAAAGAATGTAAAACTTTAATAAGTTCTTAAACTTTAGAATGAAATTATTATTAGCACCATTATCTTTATATAAGAGAAAAAAATAGATTATAATGAGGAAGAAAAGGTTAAGATGACACATTAAAAATAAAATATGGCAAAAAATAAATACTTCTGCTAAATTACATAACCTATGAGTGAATACATTAGAAACAGGGTAACTGCACTTCAAGGGGTCAGCGCTGAATCTATTTACTCCGTGAAAGGTTGTTTATGACAATCAATATTGCCACTCATTTTTGATGATCTTTTGTGTCCTCTCTGCCTCACATTAAATGCATCAACATGTTTGATTTTTAATTTAGCCTTGTTAAAGTAATTTAGTGCAACCTTCACTGAGGAGATGCTGTTATTTACAATGACAGTGAATGTTATTTGGCCTCTTAGGGCAAATGGGACTGTCAGCCTCATGTCAGGTTTCGAGTTGATACAGTCAAGGAGATAGCAAAGAGAGGGAATGGTGGGTTCCAGCTTTTAACGGCATTGGGGGTTGGGGGTTGGGGGGCAACTCATTGCCTTTTAGTTGGTTTTTTAAAACTCATCACTTATTTTTTATTCTATAAAAGTTTCTAATCTTCTCATCACTTAGAGTTTGAAATCTCAGTCGTTTTTGTTTTTTCTATCCTCCATATCACCCACCCCAAATCATGCCAAATTCTAATTTTATTTTTAATCCAAGTGCTCTCATCCTAATTCAGATTTTTGTCATTTTACAACTGGATAGTTTAAAAAATGTCATAATTGATCTCTACCTTTAGTTCCTGTATGAGCAAAGCCACTAAAAACAGCACTGCCATGTTAGCTTTTTAAGTTTCATTCATAATCATGTCTCCCCTCAAACGTTTAGTATCTTACATGACCTAGAAACTGATGTCTAAAATTCTTTGCCTAATAGCATCTATTTTTTTACATAATTTTGCCTCCTGCAGAGGTTAAAGGGGGAATGGAGAAATTATAGCCATATCTCCTGGTGGCTGCCCAGGCAGAGGCACCAGCAGTCACAAGACAGGAATAGAAAGAAGATCTTGTCCAAGGCCTGGGGCATCAGGAAACAAAGGGCAGATAGTTGGGGGCTGGCCCAAGAACCCAACCTGAGTGGGAGGACCTTGGGTGGCCCAGGCTCCAATCTGAAATGCACACTGCACTGTCCCGAATAACCTTGCTTACAAGACAGAAACCCACAGGTAAAGTTCTTAAGAACTTCAAGACAGAGAGCAGAGGACTAAACCCCAAGAGTGGGATGTTTCTGAATGTGTGTGACTGTGCTGTCACAGGCCCATGAAGCCTGCCTAGGAGCAGATGTCCAAAGGGAAATAAAGCAGGGACTAGGACTGCTGGCTCCAGACAGGAACTGGGAAGTGGGTCTCAGGAGTTCGTTCTAGGGATGTGAATGGACCACATCACTAAAATACATCCAAGCACACCGTGTAATCTCAGTGTAGAGGTATAACATAGTATGCTGTGGTTTCTGCTGTAATTTTTATTGCAGGTGAAAGTGCTGTAGCTTCTATAAACCAATGACTATTAAAGAAAAGGACAACAAGCTGGAAAGATAACAAAGCACTTGATTCAGAATTTTAAAATGTGATGAAGAAAATAAAAGAAAAGAGAGGAGTAATGTTAGTCTTTACTGGAAAAGGTGATACTCATTTTGATTTGAATTGTGGACTTCTGGCTTTCAAAAAGATGCCATTTTTGTGTTGTTGTTTTTTTAGATCCATATAACTATAATAACTGGGTGGGGTGATACGAAATTTCTTACAAGATGGGAAATTTCTAAAATGGGGAGATATCTTAACATTTGTTGAACTTTATAAACATATTATTTTTCACACATGTACAATTTAAAGCATACAGTATCCTCATTTTTTCAGATAAAGAAATGGAGTTCACTAGTTATTTTAGATCAATTATTCCAGTGCAGGCATGTAGCTAGTAAGTGGAATGGCAGGAGAGGAGGCAGGACAGAAAAAAATGTATTTTATACTTAACATATTTTCTTCAACAAGCACATAAAAGTTGTAGTCAAAAATAAAAGAAGAGGGAGAATGAATAATAATCATCTATTTCTACTGGGGATGTTAGGTTTATAAAGAAACAAAGCACGTAACACTCAAACTTATTTATTAGACTGCTGTTATATTATTCATTATTTTTCCCAAATTACTGAATAGAATATTTTGGGAAGAAAATAAATCTCTTTTAGACCAATATATTTAAGCTTACATAGGAATGACGGTAAAGCTGACTATTATATATAGAGTGGAGCAAAGATAGGTTCACAGTTGTCCATATGAAAATAATACCTTGAGAATTAAATGAATATTTTCACAGAAATAAATGAATAATACAAAAATCTCAGGCCTATTAGGCTCTACCTATCTATATGTTTGGTAGTTCATTTTAGTTTGGCAATAATACGCAATTGATAGCATTTTGCTTTACATATATGAAAAATATACAGCTCTTTTGAGCAACAGATAGAAGGCATTTTTTTAAGTAAACATTTTCCTGGCATTGTCTGTCCTTCACTTAGCAGCCAATACTTGAGAGAGCAGGGCTTTCCCCTTCACTGCTTGCTCTTTCTCATTTACCATTTCTCAGCCCACAGTAATTTGGCCTACTGCAGTCACCTTCATTAGCATTGTTCTCAAAACTCGTGTTTGTTGGACACATTGATAACATTTGTCAAGAAATCCAATGATTGTTTTTAATTCTGATTTTAACTGGGATATGACATCTCTGTAGGGTAGAACATGGTTGATAATTCTTGCCTTCATGAAGCATTCACTTTTCCTGGCATTGGGCAACCAGGCAGGTTTCTGGCTGCTCCTTCCAAGCCTTCTTTTAAAATTCATTTTCTCCACCATCCCTTTAATCTGACTGTATCTTATCCATTCTCTTTCCTTCTCTTTCATTCCATTCCTGTCCCTCTCTTCTTCTCAATTTCTCTATGTATCTATTCATGTATTTCCATTCTTTCTGGTCAATCTTGTTCTCTTTTATGACTTGCTTTATCAATGCATACATTAATAAAATCCATACCTTTATTTGTAACTTAGGTCTTACCCAAATTATCAGATTTATATATCTTACTACTCCCTGGGCATCTTCATGCGGATTTTTCATATTCAACTAGAACTCAATATACTTCAAATTTAACTCATTTTTTTCCTTCCAAGACCTTTTCTTCTAGTGTGCCATGCATTATGAATTGTTCTACCATTTAAGTAACATAAAACAGAAACCAGGGAATCACTTTTTTACTCTTTTTTTTCTCCCTCCAAAATCATTCAATTACTAATTTCAACGAGTCATTTAATACTCCTACAATTTTTCAATGTTATTCAACTTTTAATTTTCTTCTGCAGCCAGAGTAATGCTTCTAAACTTCAGCGCATAGCATTCTTCTGCACTAGTTTCACATTGCTTTGGGGATCAAAACCTTAGTTGTCTATAATTTATACCAATTATATCGTCCTCTTAGGTCCCAGAACAACTTTTTCATTCCTATCCTCACTTTCCCAAATACCTTTCCCTTACTCATACTATGCTCTACTCCTCTTTATGTCTAAATTTGGTCCCATATTGCCCCATGATAACATTTATCACACTGAATCTTTATTTGCCTCTCCAGTAGATCATGGTTTTTATGATAAAGCCTGTATACTGTACTTGAGTGCTTAGCACCCAGTAAGTACTTGATTAATATTTAATGACTGACTGACTATTCAATGATAAATGAGGTGGGGCAATAGATTTTTTTTTATATGTGAGTGGTAAGTAAGACTGTCCATTGAGAAAAATGTCCTCTTCTGCAGAGCTTCATTCATCGAATGTTTGAATTTAAATGTAGAAGCAACCTTCTGCATGACAGAAACTTGGCAATGATGTAAGCTGGCTCAATCGAGACATATTTCTTAGTATGAGCACCAACATTTAGAAAATTAAATATCCTTCAGAAATCTTTTAATTAGGTAGCCTTTTTGTTTACATGTGATATTGCACATCCTGTCACTAATAGAAATTAACTTGGATTCCATTTGGAAAGTGCACTGGTAATTATTCTCACTTTTCAAATAAATGCAGCAAAGGATAGCAATGAAGAAAGTTTCAATTTAAAATTGAAGTTGGTATAACTCCAAAAATCCTGAACATTTATTACAGGCCAATAAACTATGTCATTTTGAAAGATTACAACCAGGATTGAGTGCCTTGTCAGCTATTTTTTATTTCCCAGACACCAATAAAACCCCTTTCAGTCATGGTAAGCTGTCACCTAACCTGCAATCTTATCTTATTCCAATCTAGGGCTTCTTAGACATTCAAGAAAAAATACATATTACTTTGAACACAGAAACAAGAGTAGCCCAGTGCATTACAGAACTTCAAGCATTTTGTAAACCCCCCAAAAATTGTTTCTAAAATTGTATGTGCATGTAAACTTTTATCTGGGGCAGGGTTTCAGCCTTTGTTGGGTTCTCAAATAGATTCACAACTCCAAAGAAGTTAGCAACCATTGCCAATCATGTCATAAGTAAAAGAAAAAAACACACATAATGGTGACAGACTGTGGTTTGACTTTGGGTAGTGAGCACAAAATGTAATATACACATCATATAGCATAGAAATGTACACTTCAAACCTTTCTGATCCTATTAACCAATGCCATCTATTTAAATTTAATTTAAATTTAAAAAAATAAAAATGTATAATCTACTTAAATAATCCTATATATGAAAAGATAATCTTTGGGAGAAAGAAAAGTGAGACATTTATTGTATCAGTTAAATTTATTAAAATTAGGTAAAACAGTTGTATTTTAATATATCTTATACCACACTGAATATATTCTAGAAACAATAAAAATAAGGGTGTGCAAATAAATTGAAAAACAGAAATGACTCTGTATATAGAGTCTCATTTTGCTTACTAGAACAAAAGTACTCATGGAATACTGTAAGAATATTTCTACGAGGCTCTCAATAGTAGTTTTGTAGTATCTTCTCTAGATACTGCTTTGATCCATTCTTCACCTTCTCTGCTAATAAGTGAATCTCTCCTGTCTTCATCTTCAGTTTCTCCATTCCTCTGTTTTTGCAGATTAGTATCTCACTTGTTTTTATAGCTTAAGGCTAACTTATTGAGCTAGATCTATTTGGAATCTAGAGTCAAATGAGTAGAGAAGTAATTAAGAATTTAAAAATTCCCTTGAAATACTAAAATACCTTATTTAAAAACATGGACTATCACCTGCTATCAGAAATTGTGCATCAAGTCTTAGAAAATTCCCCAAATTGAAGAGAAAATGATATTGATCAGCTAAAATGCCCAGATTTCCAGAGTACTCTCAAAATGGAACTATCAAGTTAAAATTACATATTTAAGAATTTTTATGATATTTATACCTTTTTAATTTTAAATAAATGCCTAGAAATGACTTTGTAATAAAATTCTATGTTAGACGGTATTGTGTTTGGGGGCTTTCTAGTTGGTAAAGGTTTAGCACATTATTTTGGTTGGTATTTCAAACAACAGGTTGGATACACCTCAGCAAATATCAGACAATAATGAGATTTTTTAAAATAAATCTTTATTCAGATTATTACAATTGTTTCTCATTTTTCCCCCCATAGCTCCCCTCCACCAAGTTCCCACCCCACCTTCTGCCTTTACCTCCTCCCCCACTGTCCTCATCCATAGGTATATGATTTTTGTCCAGTCTCTTCCTGAATCCTCCCATACTCCTTTCCCCTGAGAATTATCAGTCCACTCCCTTTCTATGCCCCTGATTCTATTATATTCACCAGTTTATTCTGTTCCTCAGGTTTTTAATTCACTTAATTTTTAGGTTCACTTGTTGATAGATATGCATTTGTTGTTCATAATTTTTATCTTTACTTTTTTCTTCTTCCTCTTCTTTAAGAATACCTTTCAGCATTTCATATAATACTGGTTTGGTAGTGATGAACTCCTTTAGCTTTTTCTTATCTGTGAAGCTCTTTATCTGACCTTCAATTCTGAATGATAGCTTTGCTGGGTAGAGTAATCTTGGTTGTAGGTTCTTGCTATTCATCACTTTGAAAATTTCTTGCCACTCCCATCTGGCCTGCACAGTTTCTGTTGAGAAATCAGCTGACAATCGTATGGGTGCTCCCTTGTAGGTAATTAACTGTTTTTCTCTTGCTGCTTTTAATATTCTCTCTTTGTCTTTTGCTCTTGGCATTTTAATTATGATGTGTCTTGGTGTGGTCCTCTTTGGATTCCTTTTGTTTGGGGTTCTGTGCGCTTCCTGGACTTGTAAGTCTATTTCTTTCACCAGGTGGGGGAAGTTTTCTGTCATTATTTATTCCAATAGATTTTCAGTATCTTCCTCTCTCTCTTCTTCTGGCACCCCCATAATTCTGATGTTGGTACGCTTGAAGTTGTCCCAGAGGCTCCTTACACTATCTTCAACTTTTTGGATTTTTTTTTCCTTTTGCTTTTTCAGTTGAGTGTTTTTGCTTCTTTGTATTTCAATTCTTTGACTTGATTCTTGTGTTCCTCTAGTCTGTTGTTGGGTCTCTGTATAATATTTTTTATTTCAGTCAGTGTATGTTTAATTTCTAGTTGGTCCTTTTTCATATCTTCGAGGGTCTCGTTATATTTATTGGCCTTTTCTAAGATATTCTTGAAAAGCCTTGTAACCGTGGTTTTGAATTCTATATCCAGTCATTTGTTTTCCTCCATTTCTTTTGTTTGTGATCTGTTTCTTTGTTGCCGCATTTTCACTGCTTCCCTGAGTTGGTAGGGTAGGTTTGTGTGCTAGGTTTCCTATATGGCCCAGTGGGTCAGCCTCCCTAGTTAACCTGAGGTGGACACTCTTGGTGCACCCCTTTGTGGACTGTGTGTACAGCCTTGTTGTAGTTAAGTCTTGATTGTTGTTGGTATCACTGGGAGGAATTGACCTCCAGGCCAGTTGGCTGTGAGGATCAGCTGTGTCTATGCTGAGAGAAGTTCGGTGCTGGAGACAGCCTTATAGGATTAGACTAGACAAATTGCAAAAGCCTCTGTGCTCAGCTTGGATGGGGCAGAGTCTCAGGGCGGAGCAGACAGTCTTGGCTTCCAGTCAGCCTTGCCCTTGTGCGCGCACGCCACCAGACCCCTGCCTTCCCTGGCTCCCGAGTCTCCACCCGAGAGTCCAGATTCCCCCCCGCAAGAGCGTGGGTCCCCAGGAGCTCGCCTGGAACTGGGGTTCAGTGCAGTCAGAACTGGGGTTCAGTGCAGTCAAGAGCTTCTGACTCCCTTCTGCTAGGGAAAGCCTGTGGCAACCTCCGCAACCTTTGTGCATACTGGCGCGCACGCTGCCAGACCCCTGCCCACCAGGGCTCCCCCCGCGTCTCCCCTGGGTCTCCGATTCTCCGGGTGCCTTTCTCTCTAGCTGACAGTCCAGACTCCCCCTGTATGAGCCTGGGTCCACGGGATTTCGCCCGGAACTGGGGTTCAGTGCAGTCGGAACTAGGGTTCAGTGCCATCGGGGGCTTCCTTCCCCCTCCCGCCAGAGAAAGTCAGCCAGGCTCTCAGCCACCCTTCCTCTCTGCGCGCACAAAGACCCTTTGCCGTACCTCCAATTCTCTGTGAGCTTTTCTCTTTCCTTCTCGTTGTAGAATTTCCACTCAGCCAGCTTTCCTGTGGTTCTGGATGGTGTCCGTTCTTTTAGTTGTAGATTTGAAATTGTTGTGCGAGGCAGCAGTTTAGGTGCTTACCTATGCTGCCATCTTGGTTTCTCCAATAATGAGATTTTAGATAAAGATGAAAGTAAGTATGTACACCCTTCAATTGGAGACAATTTCATTTTTGCTAATCCTATTCTGGATGACTATCAGAGAGCTCCAGTGCCAAGCCATGGAAAGCTTCCTTTAGACTATCTCATGCTTCTCATTAACTTATATGTAGATGACTTTGATTATTTCCCTAAACACCAATAGAATATTTTACATGGCCCTCCTGACTGCTATGGTATAACTCTGATTGAGAGTCTAACAAATGAACAAAGAAACAACTATATTAAAACACACACACACACACACACACACACACACACACACATATACACTGAGTGGCCAGATTATTATGCGTTCAGATTCAGTGTATATCCTATATAATAAAAGGCTAATATGCAAATTGTCCCCTCGACTAGGAGTTCGACCAGCAGGCAGGCCGGCCAACCGCCCATGTCTCCTCCCCCTGGCCTGGCTGGCCGGACCCCACCCATGCACCCACTCATGCATGAATTCATGCACCGGTCCTCTAATACACACATGCACACACACACACACACACACACACACACACACACACACCGAGTGGCCAGATTATTATGCGTTCAGAGATCATAATAATCTGGCCACTCAGTGTATATACTGTATATACTAGAAGCCCAATGCACGAAATTAGTGCAAGAGCAGGCCTTCCTTCCCCCCAGCTGCCAGCACCGGCTTCCCTCTGGCACCCAGGACCCGGGCTTCCCTCCAACTGCCAGCAGGCACCCAGGACCCAGGACCCAGGCTTCCCTCGCAGCCCCGGCTTCATCTGGAAGGATATCCAGTCTAATTAGCATATTATGCTTTTATTATTATAGAAGATATAAAAACATGGTAGGTTTTGAGAAGAACTGCGGGTGAGGGGACAAAAACAGAGCACTATGGTAGAGGACTGATCTTGAAGTTAATATAGCTAAGCTGGATCTCAGAATGTCTCTATGCTATATCCTTTTGCTTAACTCAGCAGGGAGATTCATATGTATGGCTGCTATGAAGCGATCTTCTATTAACATTGATTTACTTTTTCTGAGGGAATCTTGGTGTTACTTTTGTGATAACCATGAAAAAAAATACATATTACTTTGAACACAGAAACAAGAGTAGCCCAGTGCATTACAGAAACCAAGGTTTTAGAGATGGTTAAACAAGGCTTTGCAGTGATATAGCTATTTAAATTCCTGGAACTTCAAGGAAACGTTAAAAAACAGTAGCAGGAACTCTTCTAAGGGAAGGTTTTAAAAAAAACATAAAACATTATTTACAATGTTCCAATGAAACACTTCATTTTGCTTTCCAGAATTAAATGAATTGTGTTGAATGTAAATATCGTTCAGTCCAGAAAAATGAAGAGAAGGCCCTGAAATCAATGACTCTCCTTTAAGCAGCAGGCAAGCTGCACACACCATGATGGAGGGGAGGACTAGAGATTAATTATGCACCAGGTTCTAGCCGCATTTCCGAGCACTTAGATAAAACACCCGTAGGCATGCGGTTTTTAAAGATGCAGGGCAATGTGTAAGACACTCACACACTCAGGCATTCAAACATACAGATACATATGCGGGGCCATCCCAGGGATCCTGAGTCTGTTGACCTCCATACAGTGCCAGGTCTTTCAAATATTGATTCAGTTTAGTTTTTCTTTACTGAGATGAAATAAAATACTTTGTGTTACACTGAGGTCTGGGCTCTGGATGCAGTTGGTAAATTGAAATAATAAATTAAATACATTTTATTTTAGTTACAATTGGATAGAAATATGGCTGCTTTCCAATAGAAGGAGATCTTAACTCTCTGCGTAGCTTCACTTCTTTCTTAAGCTGAAAGGACAGTAGGACCTTTTAAGCTGCTGGCTACCTTCTTCAGTTCTTAGGACCATTTGTCTAGGCAGCCGTGGGCAAACTACGGCCCGCGGGCCGGATCCGGCCCGTTCGGCTGTTCTATCCGGCCCGCGGAGCTGAAAGAGCGGAGGGTTCTCTTGCTCTCCCCTCCGCTCCTTTACTTTGAATTTATATTAGTTCACACAAACACTGCATCCATGCTTTTGTTCCGGCCCTCCGGTCCAGTTTAAGAACCCATTGTGGCCCTCGAGTCAAAAAGTTTGCCCACCCCTGGTAGAGTTTGCTAACTGTCACACACAACTTCTGACCTATCATTACAGGGTTTTCTTAAATTTTTTAAAAATATATGTTTATCGATTTCAGAGAGAATGGGAGAGGGAGAGATAGAAACATCAATAATGAGAAAGAATCATCAATCAGCTGCCCCCTGCATGCCCCACACTGGGGACCGAGCCTGCAATCCAGGGATATGCCCTGACCGGGAACCAAACTGTGACTTCCTGGTTCATAGGTTGATACTCAACCACTGACCCACGCCAGCCGGGCTATCATTACAGTTTTTGATATTTCAAACCAGTTGGCCCATCAAAAAAAATGAAGAGAAGATGAGGAATCAGAAAAGCCCATTTCAGTACCAACATCTAAATAGATTTTAAAGCAAAGTGAAGAACTAACTAGAAGTATTTGAGGGTTTTAAGCAAGTGAAATTGTTTTTATAACCTTGTCTTTCTCCCCCAGTTCTAGAGGAATTAGTGTTTTGTTTAGATATTAATAAGGGATTAAAGGTGTTTTCACGCCCTAAATAACTAAAAGCTTTGATATAAAACTACTATCAAGAATTGGAACTAAAGACTCAGAGGGAAAGAAGGAATGAAATTGAGGCCAAGGGCTCTCAAAAGTAGTCCCTATTTTAGGGCCAATTCATGATCTTTTGATTGGTCCAAGACAAATTGAAAGAAATAATAATAATGTACTAAGCTTTCATGAAAGTTAAATTTACTCATACTAGTATTAAGAGAATATCCTCTATTATGATATTATGCCTCTTCTACTTTACTGTGAAAACATTGGTACATTTATAAAGTGGTAATGATAGATGGAATTATGTATTTATTTTTATTTAAATACTAAAAACATTGAAGAATTAAAAAATGTATCTTATGTACAGCTAAATGTGCTTTTAGCTAACTATAGCTACTCATTTAATTTTTCTCTTAGGAGCCACAAAAACAAATATAATCTTGCCCCTTAAGAAACTGGCAAAATCAAAACAAAGACTATGCCCCTCCCCCACAAAGTCTTCTTAAACTTCTCTAGTTTCCTCAAAATTACACAAATGACTTTCCTTGTGTGCATGCATATGAGCCTAATCAATGGACACAGACAACAGGGGGGTGGGGCATGAGTGGGGGATGGGGGGTAAAGGGGGAATAAGGACACATATTTAAAAAAATAAAATTAATAAAAAAATTAAAAAGAATAAAAATAAAAAAGAAATTGTGAGGTAACCAGAACCCCAAGAACGCCTGAGAAAGTCTTTCTTGCCATGCTAGCAGTCATCAGTTGTACGGTAATATTACCTGGGGCAAATGGGGAAGTATTTTGGACTTATGTTCCTGACCCTTCACGGGTAAGAGCCCTTACGTGGGCTGATCCCCTGCCTAAGTAGTCACCAATAATACCAAACACCTTGGTCATCCAGGAGGACCATGGGTGGGGCAAGGAAGTATAATTACACAGGGGTCGTCACCCAGCTTCCCTTTTGTATGACACAAAATCAAACCACTGCTCCTTTGTATGTAAAATTAAAGAGAGGTTTCTGGCTTGCGTGGACACCAAAGGAAGGGACTATCACTACTTGCTCCTGGGAGAGGTGCAGAAAATGTAACTAAGACCTTGTCTATACAAAAAGAAATTGACAGTCAGTTTGAAATGGAATTGCCATGGCCTAGAGCAAAGAATATCCTTACATGATATTATTCTACAATGTCATTACAATTTTTCCCAGATTTGTGTTACCCCCATTACCTATAATAGTACCTTGCACCCTTTGGAATCAATAAAAAATCATCTTTATGGTGCTTGGAGACAAAGGTAACACATCTCTTGATATTTTAGAATTACAACAGCATAATGTACAATTATCCCAAACAAACTTACAAACTAATTCTTTGAATGTCTGGCAGCAATTTTAAAAGGACATGAAAGGATTTAATCCCTTCCACTGTGTAGAGGGTCCCCTGGGAAGGCACCTGAGCATACTATTTTGGCCCCTCTTGCCCTTTTGGCCAAGAGGGACCCTCTTCTCACAATCCAATTGCCCACAGCTGTTGCCTGAGCTTTCTGTTGATGCCGAGGTTGAAACCTCGTGGTGGCTGGTACCATGGATCTGTCTCTCACCCAGTGGGGTGAGCTAGGCCCTCCCTGGAGAAGAAACCTGGGTTCCCCAAGATATGTGATCAGTGCCGGGGCCCCACCAGCAGGCAATGGGATCCCAAGGCAGGTGCTGGGTGTGGAGGCCATGGCGGCATAGGCTACCAAGGAGACAGAACTGAACCTCACATCACCCTGCTTGGCCCCAGAGGATGGCTGGTTAGCCAGAGTAGGGTAAGATTCCTCAGGGAAGGAACAACCTAAGACAGGCACAGTCGAAGAGGGGCCATCAGGAGAGAACTTGGGGGTCAACAGAGGTGGGGCACAGACCCTCACCTCCCCAGCTTTGCAGGGGCCTGAACCCTCACCCCTTTTGAGGGAGGTCTCCTGCCCCCATGGCTGCTTCGCTTCCCATGCCCAGCTCAAATCAGGACCCAGGTAACAGA
Source organism: Plecotus auritus (assembly GCF_963455305.1). NCBI lineage: Eukaryota > Metazoa > Chordata > Mammalia > Chiroptera > Vespertilionidae > Plecotus > Plecotus auritus. The sequence goes on from NC_137777.1 coordinate 35,992,884, forward strand.
CAGAGACTTGGCCGACAGCAGCTGCCCTCTCACTGCAACAAGACTTGTTTGAGTTGTCTTGTACCCATGGTGTGTGGAAGTGGGTTTTTGATATCCAAATCCAGCCTAGCACCAGGAATGCTCAGGGCCTACTCAAGAAGGCAAATAATCCTTTCCACTAATATTTACATGGTACAATAAGATTGTTGTTAGAGTATTAAATTTGACAGTAAAATAGTAGTCAAGTTTTCAGACTAATTTAAATTGACTAATTGAAATGAGCGAATATTCTAGAAAAATTAATAGTACTGGACAGAAAGCTGTTCTTAAAGTGTTAACTAAAATTTTTATTGGTAGTTCATGTCATGGTAAAATTGCATAACATGTAATGAACCTAAAGCAGTTATATTTTAGTGCAAAAAAATTAAAATTTAAAAGCTATCAAGACTGCATTATAAAATTTCCAAAAGCCTCCTAATATTTAAATCAAAAAAAGGGGGGATAGTAGAAGAATATCATGTAAGGAAAAATATCCTGTAAGTAAATTACATCTAGAAAATTTTTACTTTAGAAAATTAACTTTCATTGATAATGCTAACAGCAAGACACCCATGAAAAACACACATGGTGTCAAAACAAGCTAAAGGAAAATCATTTGGACAAAAAATGAAAAAGGATCCCAAGTCAAATTTATAGAAAGGATTTCTTTATTAACTTTTGGTCGAGAATATGTTTGTATATTTTCAGAAAACAACTCCAAGACCATGTGGATTCCTGCAACAGAGAGGAATTGACAGGACTGCTCCAGCCATGAAGACAACAGGAGAAACAGTCCAGAGATGGAAGACGCTGATGACGCCTTGCCATACTAGCAGTCAGCAGCTGTGTATCACTGCAGGTTGCCCAGGACCAAACCAGAGAGGGTCAGACCTGCATTACCACCATTTGTCCACCATCCAGAACTGAAATATCATTGCTGACATGTACACATAAGGAACTGTTTGACATTGAAATTAGGACTGAAAAGAACTGTTGGCCCAGAAAGAAATTCACTACAGACTGATTCATTTGCCTCTCAGCATAACCATTATTGCTTGTCCTATTTTCAGTTCTTATAAGTGTATTTCTAGTATCACATGATCTCACTCATCTAGGGGAAATAATGAACAACATAAACTGATGAACAAATACAGACCCGAAGACAGGGAAGCATCGATGAGACTGTCAAACCTCAGAGGGAAGGTAGGGGAGGGTGAGGGTTAGGGGAAGAGATCAACCCATGGACTTGTATGCATGCATATAAGCCTAACCAGTGGTCACGGACAACAGGGGGATGGGGGCATGTGTGGGGAGGGGTTTGGGATGGGAATGGGGGGATGAGGAAAAATATGTGATACCTTAATCAATAAAGAAATTTTTAAAAAAACCTTTAAAATACTTCTGGATAAAAAAAAAACCAAAACAAACAAAAAAACAAAACAAAACAAAACTAAACAAACAAGTGACTTTCCAAAATGCATTACTGAGAAATAGACACATTAGTCCCAATGTGGCCTTACCAGCACAGTTATACCATTACGTTCATTGCTATGCATTTATTAATTCAGGCCATAGTTTTCATAATAATTAAAAAATGTCCACGCCTGCTCTCCTAAGCTGCTACTAAATCTTCCCTTTGCGAACATCTTTTTTGCAGTATCACTTGGGCATAAGGACAACATTCAGTTCAAGTCAATAAAAATTGCTAATCTCAAACACTGTGCACAGACACTAGTGATACCAAGAAAAAAAGTTCATGCTGTCGGAGAAGAATTCTAAACACACAATTTCAGTTTTGTCAGTGGATATAACATGATAGACATGCATCCAAGGTGCTTCCTGGGTAGAGTTGAGCAGATGGAAGGGAGTAGAAATTCCAGGCACATAATGAGATATGATTTTCACCTCCTTTTTTCCAAATAGTTAAGGTGTTTCTCTTGGTAATAAACGTCTTAGAAGAAAAAGACATGGTGTGAAGAAATGAGCAAAGTCTACAATTGACCACCTCAATGAGATGTGTAACTGATGTCCATTTTAAACCATGACAAAAAAAATATTCTTAGTTCATTCATTTTACTCACATTGATAATATCATACTATCTGCATATCTTTCTCACTCTGTCCAGGAAGCTTATAGGTTTGTAAAATGGAATTAAAAATAATTATCAACTACATAAGTCTCTCACAAGTGTATTTATTTGACATTTATGGAGTTATCTATCTATAGATTACATATGCACTAATTAGTATAGCTGTATTGGTGAATTTTATTACAATCCCCCAGAAAAGTAGGTTAACATATGTAGAATTCATGGAGGGCTGCCAAACACAGACTGCTTTTGACTTCTGTCTACTAAGCTGTCTGTGACCTTTATAAAATTCATTGAAGTTATTCTTACACTGCTCATTTACTATACCTTAATAAAATTTCTTTTTGGATCAACCACTTTTAACTACTGCTGGCCTTTTGCCTCCTATCACATTATGAGTCTTCTTAACTTTTCCTCCTGAAATTAAGAAAGGAGTATCAAACCAATGACTTTCTTAGAGGCAATATACTCAAGTCTTGGCTATGACTGCCATTTGAATTCAGATTAATATTTATTTCTGAGGCCCTCAAAGTCTCTTTAAGTCTAATATGACCTCTGAATATCAGAAGAAGGGCCTAGACACCACGAGTCCTATGGTCATTGTCATCCCAAACTCTGAGAGCTTAACTGATTGTCACAAGATGCCAAGACCAGGGCAAAAATAAAAATGTTAAAGAAAAATTTCTATTAATTATATTCATACTCATCTGAGAAATAATCTTTTTATCTGTGATTTAGAGAAGGACCCTAGAAATTCCATATCTGTCCCTGTGGACTAGTTCCTTGATTTACTTATTCATATATGCTGTGCAATATCTAAAAATACGCCAGAATAGTATCAATTCTTTATTTAAAGGTTTTGATCCCTATTAAAGTAAAATTAATAATAATAAAATGTAGAAAAATTGAACCACCCAGGCCATTAAAGACATCTTGATTTTCTTTTCCTTAAACATTTTTTAAAATTTTTCAATTACAGTTGACATACAATATTATATTAGTTTAGGTGTACACCTAATGATTAGACATTATAAAACTTGACGTGATTATCAAAAAAAAATATCATACCCATCTGACACTATAGTTATTAAATATTATTGACTATATTTCTTATAACCCCCATGACTACATTGTAACTACTAACTTGTACTTCTAAATAACTTCACCTATTTCATTTACCCCTCAACCCCCCTCCCATCTGGCAGCTATCAAAATGTTTTCTGTATCTATGAGTCTGCTTCTGTTCTGCTTTTTATTTTGATTTTTAAATTCAATTGTTGATAGATATGTATATATTGCCATTTTATTGTCTTCTTCTCCTTCTTCTTCTTCTCCTTCTCCTTCTTCTTCTTCTGGAAGACCCTTTAACATTTCATGTAACACTGGTTTGGTGGTGAGGAACCTCTTTAGCTTTTTATTGTCTGGAAAGCTCTTTATCTGGCCTTCAATTCTAAATGATAGCTTTGCTGGGTTGAGTAATCTTGGTTGTAGGACCTGGCTTTTCATCACTTTGAATATTTCTTACCACTCCCTCTGGCCTGCAAAGTTCCTAATAAGAAATCAGCTGGCCATTATATGAGTGCTCCTTATAGGTAACTAACTGCTTTTCTCTTGCTGCTTTTAAGATTCTTTGTCTTTAACCTTTGGCATTTTAATTATGATGTGTCTTGGTGTGGGCCTCTTTGGGTTTATCTTGTTTGGGACTATCTGTGCTTCCTGGATTTGTATGTTTACTTCTTTCACCAGATTAGGGAAGTTTTCTGTCATTATTTTTTCAAATAGGTTTTCCATTTTTTGCTCCCTCTCTTCTCCTTATGGCACCTCCATGATGCAAATGTTGGTATGCTTGAAGTTGTCCCAGAGGCTCCTTACACTATCTTCATATTTTTGGATTCTTTTTTTTTTTTTTCTTTTCTGATTGGGTGTCTTTTCTTCCTTATATTCCAAATTGTTGATTTGTTTCTAGGTGTCCTCCACTCTACTGTTGATTCCCTGTAAATTATTCTTCATTTCAGTTAGTGTATCCTTCATTTCTGACTGGTCCTTTTTACATTGTTGATGTTCTTACTAAGTTCCTTGAAGTTCTCAGTAAGTTCTTTAAGCATCCTTATAACCATTGCTTTAAACTCTGTATCTGATAGTTTCCTTGCTTCCATTTCATTTACTTCTTTTTCTGGAGATTTCTCCTATTTTTTCATTTGTGACATGTTTCTTTGTTTCCACATTTTGACTGCTTCCCTGTGTTTGTTTCTATGTATTAGGTAGATCTGCTCTGTCTCCTGAACTTGGTAGAGAGGCCTTGTGTAGTAGGTGTCCTGTAGGGCCCAGTGCCTCAGCCTCCCCAGTCAACTGAGCTGGGCACTCCAGGTGCACCCCTGTGTGAGTTGTGTGCATTTCCTTTTGTAGTTGAACCGTGTTTTGAGATATGTTTATTTTCTGTGGCTCTTGGGAGAGTGTAGAGAATTAAGGTTGTAGGAGAGAGAACAATGTATTCCTCCTTACTCGGTCACAAACTGCATTTCCCTGGACAAACCACTGAACCATTCAGGCCCAATATTTTTAAAGCATTCAAAAGAGTCAGAAATTGATGATCTTTAAAAACCCTCCATGTTTCATCATTCTGGGATCCTGTGAGGTCAGGACATCAGTATTGTCACATGTGGTAGACATGGGTGACAATAGCGCAACATCCCAGCTTCAGGCCCTTTCACAGTAGACCCTTGATTTTCTTAATGAATAATTTTAATTTACTCTCAAATGCTTTGGACATAGGCTAATTTAAAAGTATCTGGCATCTACAGTGAAGATCTGGGATGGGGCAGGAGTAGGGTGGAGGGGGTCAATGGGGAGAAAAAGGGGGACATCTGTAATACTTTCAAAATAAAGATAAATTTAAAAAATAAATAATAAATAAAAGTATATGGAATCTAAAATATCAACACAAAATTATGGAAATCATTTTGATCTTTTATTGAGAGTAAGTTAAATTTCTAAAATAATAGAACCCAGACCTCCTCTACAACTCCACACCCATCCCCACAAAAAAAGAATAAAAAAAGAAAAATCAGGTCAGCTTTACTCAATTGCCAATATATTCTACTACAGGTAATGTCTACAAGTGTTATTTTACTTTATTTTTTTACCTAAATATTTTTTAACAAACACCTGTGCCTTCTGTGATATGTTAAAAATACATTTTAAGTGATGTATATTTTTACTATGATTCCATTTACAGAAAAACAATGAAAGCCGTTGGTATTGTGATGGTGTAAATATATTCATGCAATACATTGTTAGACATATGGAGAGCCAGGTTTTTTTCTGTGCTTGTAGAGTTTAAAACTTCTACATATGCATTTTATGTACATAAAATGTAGTGTTCAAATAGGGAAGTGTAAGAGAACATCAATACTTGTCAGCTATGTGCTGTCAGCAAAGATGAGTTTTCAGTGTGTGTTATTTTAGACTTCATTATATTACTCCATGGAATATTCCCAAAAAAGTAGCAGGTAAAAAAATCAGGAGCATTCAAATGAAATGATACTCAAAAGGGTGAAGAGTGTTTTTCCCCCTCAAATTGTCTCTATTGACAGAGTTGACTTCACTTTGCCATTGAACTGTGACAAGGTGATTATTTTTAAAAACCAAAATATGGTGCATAATACATTTTAGCCTGAAGCTAAAAGTTAAGTGTGAATATTCATTCATTTTTTTTTATTTTATATAGAAAAAAAATATGGCCGGAGAAGCAAATAAAGTGTTAAACACTATCAAGTGTGTGGAGTTAATGAAGGATGTTTAAATGAAATAATTTTTAACAAAAGGGAATGCTTTTTATCTTGTCACTGAGATTTTGTTTAAAGGGAAGAAATTATAGTTTATATTCACAGTAACCTGAGTATTAAAGTATCTGAAAAAAAATGACAAATTTAAATATAGTAAAATATATGTCATCTACAAGAAGAATATAAAATAGTCAAAGTTAAGTGCATTTGGTCAACAGATATATGACCATATGGACAGGAATTTGTTCTAAAAATTTAGACTGGTTTAACCTAATTTTAAGGCCTGGTTTTATAAAATTCTCCCTGAAATAGAATGGAAATAGTATTCCTTCATGTGGAATCTGCAAATGGCCAGAATTAGTCAGTGGAGTGACTAGGCCAAGGTCAAGCAATAAGTCAAAGGACAGCTCACCCCCTCCTGCCATAATTTTAATGTGTTACTCATCAGGCCAGGCTTCTAAGCCCCGATAAAGTTTTTAATAACTTTTTTAAAGAGCTAATTCAGAAAATTTATCAGATCAAACTTTTAGTGAATTAGGCCCACAGAGACCTAATGAACTTGTTCATCTAGTGTTTAGCCTAGTATATTATGTTTGTTAAAGAAGCCTATTTAAAAATAATAACTTTTCCAAACAAGTATACAGTAAGAGTATACATACAAGTCCTTAATAATATAAATTCTGGTCATTTATCCTCTTTACTTTTATCCACCTAGGTCAAATTAAGCAACATCCACTTCCTTTAAATATTTGAGGAATGAAATATGAAGAAAAATGAAGCTGGATGAAGGATAAGGGATTCTTTACTTCAATCCAGATTTAAAAAATCACATTATCAAGTATCATTTGCAAATCTCTTTCTTTAAGCATCAAGATACATCTTTTCTCCTGGATATTCCAAATATCACTTGTCTCATTGTCTGTCACAGAACAGTGATTTTGCTTCTATGGTTAATCTATCACTTCTGACTTTGGTCATAGAAATGTGCTTCCTGAAATCATCTTTCTTTCATAAGGAGTAAGAGTTACAACGAAGTTCTTTATATGAATAAGATGAAGTAAACTGGTAACCAAATTTTCTCCTTGTTTTTTGTTTGTTAATGTTACTTATTTACAATATAATGTTTTAAATTGATAATCAGAAAATGAACAACAAAATATACTTTGATTCTATATCAAAATTCACAAATTTAATTATAATTAAAATGATGCCTTCAATAAAGTCCTTTTTGAAACATTACTTCTAAAGGATTTATCTTTTCACTAGAGGCCTGGTGCACGAATTCGTGCACGGGTGGGGTCCTTAGGCCTGGCCGGTGATTGGGGCCCATCAGGGCCGCAGGAGGTTGGCTGGCCGGCCAGCCTAGGGGAGGGGCCATGGGAGGTTGGCCGGCCCGGGAGAGGGACTAACAGGAGGTTGGCCGGTCATGAAAGGTTGGCTGTGGGAGCGCACTGACCACCAGGGGGCAGCTCCTGCATTGAGTGTCTGCCTCCTGGTGGTCAGTGTGTGTCATAGCGACCAGTCGTTCAGTTGGTTGGTTGCTTAGGCTTTTATATATATAGATAATATCACCAACAAAAAAATGGCTGTAGTTTAATATACATCAGAAGGAAGAAAAAATTCAGCATTTGGAATGCTAGCTATGCTTAACAAATATGTCTTAAGATTTTATTCACTTAATCCTCATTAAATTTAAGTGTATTTATATAATATCAAAATTAGATTAACTTTTCATTTTTCTTCCTTTTTCAAACTATATTTAAGGCTGAAATAAGATTATAATAATCTTAAATGATTTAAGGGGTCATATGTATTTTTAAAATTTCTATGGCAAACGTTAACAAACACAATATTTAAATTATAAGTGGATAATGTCTTTATATTACTTGAGGTTAAGCTAAGATCACTTTACACCAAGGGTACAAGAAGGCAGGGACTGACAAGCTCTCTTTTAGACCAGAATCCTGGGCAATCATCCTGATGCTCTGACATACGGTAACTCACTAAGTTCTCTGACTATTCAGGCTCCAGCATGAATCCCACATTTATCAAATCCTTGGTACCCTACTGCTGTCACTATTGCTATCAAAAACTTTGTTTCCAAGAAATATCAAAAGATCAAATGTGCATACTAAAAAATATTGGGAGAGGACTACATTTTCTTCAAGGTCTTGGGCCTTGAGGTTATTTCTAAATGGTTGATTCCTTTTCTAAGCTTCCAACAGCCTTTAAACAAGGGTTATTTTTAATGGGCTCCCCTCTTTCTTTTTTCCTGTTTATAATAATGTCTTATCTTAAAACGTTCAGCACCCAGTGGAGTCACCAGTGACTGACACTATACTTCCCCTCCTAAAGACAAAACAGGCTGGGCGCTTAACTAAGTTATTTTCTTCTTTATCTTGTTTAAGAGAACAATGGTTTGTTACTATATTATGGTGAGATTACTAAAGGTACTGCCACTTTTTTTAATTTGTGAAAGCATGAAGCCGTTAAAAAGAAGTATAATGTTCAACCTAGGAGACATGAATTAGACATCCATTACATTCTAAAAAACCTTTTAGGTACACAAATTAAGGAATGCATAAGAGGATAATGGGTTTTCTAAGTTTTAAGTTCATCAACATACTATAAAACGCAGGACCTGTGCATTCTAAACTAAATAGGCCATGGCATTCCTTAAAAGACAAAGTTCTCAGGATAGTTTTCAGCTGTACCCTTAAATAGAATACAGAGGTGTTAGTAGCTGGTCTGTGGCTCACCCAAATAAGCTTCACATCACCAGGTACCCACAAAAAGATGCCATACAAAGAGACAAAGCAGTAAACCAAATAAAATTAACATGTGAAGATTACAGACTGGCTCAACATCAATAAAGCATAGCACATTTATTATTTGAAATAAAGGTTATGGATTTCAACAACATATCCACATTTCCTAGTTAAGACAACCTTGTGTAAAAATGTCATATGATTTCAAAATTGCCACTGGGGTGCAATTTGAGATAGAAAACAAAGCAAAGCTACCTAGTTTATATGGGGAACAAACTAATTAGATTGGGATCATTAGCACAGACCTTTAACCAAATGTGCTAATTCAATTCCAAATTACACGGGAAAATTGAGAGTTATGTTGATCATATTGTAGGACAAAATACAAATGAATATTCTGAAAATTCTTGAATCGGACTTGAAATATAAGATGCTTTCAGGAGAACAAAATGCAAAACAAACTTTACCACTTCCTAGTAGTGTGCCTAAGCGGGGGGGGAGGGGGGGGGGAAATCACTGTGTCTCTGTACATTGAAGATAACAATTACTTCACATACTTTTCAAAAATAGTGTTTCAATTATTGATGTCTTTGCAAGAAAGAGACTATATCATAATTACTATTATCATTAAAATTAGTTCATAATATTTTAATAGATTTGAGTGACTAATCATTTCTTTTTCACTTATTGGTATCTTTCTTACAATGCCTTTCACAATCAGATGTCAAACTATCTTTTGAGACTTGACCTCTAACACTTCTTACCTTGAATTCCTTCATGCTATAGACTCTCCACCTGGTATTTATCTACACATACACTTATATAAAACACAAATTTATATAAATTTATAAATATATATTACATATATTCTTCTGCATTTGTCAAATGTTATATAACAAATTTATTATAGAGGTATTTTCAGATATGCTAAAAATATCTAGTTTTATATTACTATAAAAAGATGAACCTAAAACATATTGTCATAAAAAATTTGGGAGTAAAAAGATAAAAACAACACACTTGGCAATTACTATCCAAAAGAAAGCTCATATATATATATATATATATATATATATATATATATATCCAAAAAAAAACTTAAATGCAAAATAAATTTATTAGCTATTAAAAGAGTCACTACTAACAGGAATATGCATCTAAAAAGCATAAAAATTATAAAGATGTAGGGACCTAAGAAGGAAGAATACATTTTGAAAGGTTTGCTCAATGTAACATTATACAACTAAACCATTAAAATGACTTTTACAATGAGCATATAAACATTTTTAATGTTTACAACATTATGCTAGAAGAAAAACAACTTTATAAAGTGCATATGTACTTTAATTATATTCATGTAAAAGTAAAGCTTATATAAGGAAAATATTAGAAAGGGAAATTCAACTGTAGATGAGATTTTTCTTTTCTTCTGAATATCTGTATTTATCAAGATTTCTTTGTACTTAAGAAATGAAAACTTGAAGACCTGTTAAGCACACCTAGGCAATCAATGTTTATTGAGTATCTAGTATGCCTTAGGGAAAGAAAAATATATGATCAACTATCTTCTCAGGTTGCAGCCTGCTTTTTAATGTTTTCTAACCATTTTCTTACCTGGACAATCCTTTTTCCCCCCAATACCAAGAACAAATGATACCTTCTCTTATAACTAAAGAGATTAAATAAAAATATTTTTTTATTTTTAAACTATTTTATATTCACTTGAGTATTATTTGCATATATAATACACCTATCATATGTGTACAATTTGATGCATACACATGAGTTAACCTATGTTACATGAGTAACCAATTAAGATAGAATATTTTCCTTGTATTACTTCTAGTGAAGCACTGGCATATAGAGGTAATTGCTGATCTGATTATTTTGTGCCATAGAATAGTTTTTATTTTTATAGAACTTTTAAAAATAAAATCATATGTACCCTCTTGTGTCTGCCTTCTTTCTTTCAGTATGATGGTTTTGAGATTCACCCATATTGTTGCATATCGAATTTATTCTCTTTATTGCCAGTAGTATTCCATTGTATGAAAATACCACTATTTTCTTATGAATTCAATTGTTCCTAGACATTTAGATTATTTCACATTTTTTGCTATCATGAACAAAGCTGCTATGAACATTCCTGTTCAAGTATTTTTGTGGACATATGTTGCTATTCCTTTTGCATAAATGCCTAGGAGTGTATTGTTTCCAGTCTTTCCTGAAGTAGTTGAAGCATTTTACACTCTCACTGGCAATGTATGAGTTCTGATTGCTTCACATCTTTGTTAATACTTGATGCTATCAGTGCTTTTAATTTTTCTATGCTATAGGGTTTATAGAGGGTATCTCATTGCTATTGTAATTTACATTTCTCCAATGACTAAACCTTATTTTTTTCTGTGTTCATTGGTCATTAGTACATCTTCCTTTATTATGTCTACTGAAGTCTTTTTCCATTGTTCACTTAAAAAATTCTGTTATTTCGCCTTGTGTTATGGAGTTTTAAGAGTTCTCTATATCATTCTAGATATAAGTCCTTCATCAAATATATGTTGTGGAAGATTTTTTGTTTTGTTTTTTTGTTTTTGTTTTTGTTTTGTTTTATTTGTTTTTTGTCTTCTACTTACTATTCATTTTCCTGGTGATTTTTAATTTTGATTAATTCTAAGACTTTTTTGTAGCCTATTAAACTTTGCTAGTGTAAGGTTGTAAAAATATTCTCCTGTTTCCTTTAAGAGTAGTTCTAGGTTTTATGTTTAGCTCTACCATTTATCTTAAATTAATTTTAATGCATGTTGTGAGATGGGGTTAAGGTCTATTTTTTTCCAGTTTTTGTAGTACCATTTGTTAAAAAGACTCACCTTTCTCTGATTGAATTACTCTTGTATCTTTTTAAAAAATCCATTGTCTCTTTAAATGTTTCATCTATTTCTGAACTCTACATTCTCTTCTACTTGTCTATAGTTTGTGTCCTTAAAATATCATATTTTGTATTTTATATAAATTATTGTATAATAATAAATACATATTAGCTTTTTATTACTGTATTAGCAAATTACCAAAGACATAGTGGCTTAAACCAACATAAACTTATTCTCTTATAGTTCTGAAGGCAAGAAGTCTAGAATGGTCTTACTGAGCTAAAATTAAGGTGTAATCAGGTCTTCATTCCTTCTGGAGGCTCTAGAGGAGAATGTGTGTCCTTGTCTTTTCCAGTTTGTGAAGGCTAATTACATCCCATTGCTTGCAGTCTCCTTCCAACAATAACATCACTCTAACCTCTGCTTCTGTCATCACATCACTCACTGACACTCTTTATCCATCCTACCTGATTATATTGGGCCTACCCAAAGCAATCTACAGATTCAATGCAAGCTCTGTCAAACTACCAATGGTATTTTCTACAGAACTAGAAGAAATACTCCTAAAATTTTATAAGGAACACAAAAGAGCCTGAATAGCCAAAGCTAACTAAGTGTTCACTGAAAGAGGAATAAATAAAGATGTGATGTATACACATAAGGCCTTTATTTATAGTTAAGTTTTTAAATATGGCAATATATTCCATGCACATTTTTCCCCTCAAGATTATCTTGGTTAGTCTTAGTCTTTGAATTTTCATATAAAATTTCAGATTTACTAGTAACTTATTAATTTCTATACCCCCAAAATGTCTACTAGGATTTATATTGGAGTTTTGTTGAATCTTCAATGTGGAGGGAAAATATTGAAATCTTAATAATCTTAGCAATACTGAGGCGAAAGAAAAAGCTGGAGGTATCATGCTTCCTGATATCAAACTATACTACAAAGACATAGTAATCAAAACACTATGATACTAGCACAAAATCAGACACATAGATAAATAAAACAGAATTAAGAGCCCAGAAATAATCCGCACAAAAAAGTCAATTAATCTATAACAAAGGAGTCAAAATATATACAATGGGGAAAAGAAACTCAGTGTGCATTTGCATTATTCCAGATTGGATGCTTAATAGATTCCTGAATTATGGGTTAATGTCTTCATGAATTTTGGAATATTGTTATATATCATCTTTTTGTTCAAATATGACTTATGCCTCATTTTCTTTCTCTTTCACTTTCAGGAATTCACTAAACACATGTTGGACCTTTTCACCATGTTCCATGTCTGCTTTAAAGTTTATCTATTGAGTTATTTTTAAGTATATAATCATATTATTTCCCAGTTTTAAAGTAGTTATTTCTTATATATCAGTATCCTATCTAATAAAAGAGTAATATGCAAATTAACCATCACTCTGTTACACCCACAAGCCACGCCCACTAGCCAATCAGGTGCGAGTATGCAAATTAACCCCAACCAAGATGGCTGCGGCCACGGAGAGAGCAGGAGGGAGGCTTGAGTTTCCCCGGTGATGGAGGAAGCCAAGCTTTCCACACACCCTGGCTGGCCCAGGCCTCCGCTCCAGGCTACAAAGTTTCAACTGTAGAAGATAAATAAATCCCAGATACCAGGGCCTACGCTTGGGTCGCCGGGGGACGTGGCCAGCCTGCAAACCACCACAGGCCCCTCGCCCAGGCCTCCCCTCGTCCCAAGGGAACCCCCACCCTGATCCGGGACACCCTTCAGGGCAAACTAGCTGGTCCCCACCCATGCACCAGGCCTCTATCCTATCTAATAAAAGAGTAATATGCAGATTGACTATCACTCCAACACACAAGATGGCTTCCCCCATGTGGTCAAAGATCCTGCCCCCATGTGGACAGAGATGGCTACCACAAGATGGCCAGCAGGGGAGGGCAGTTGGGAGGGACCAAGCCTGCAAGGGAGGGCAGTTGTGGGTGATCAGGCCAACAGGGGAGGACAGTTGGGAGGGACCAGGCCTGCAAGGGAGGGCAGTTGGGGGCGATCAAGCCTGCAGGGGAGGGCAGTTAGGGGTGACCAGGCTGGCAGAGGAGGGAAGTTGGGGGTAAACAGGCAGGCAGGGGAGCAGTTAGACATCAATCAGGCTGGCAGGGGAGTGGTTAGGGGGTGATCAGGCTGGCAGGCAGAAGCAGTTAGGGGCAATCAGGAAGGCAGGCAGGTGAGCAGTTGGGAGCCAGCAGTCCTGGATTGTGAGAGGGTCCCAGATTGGAGAGGGTGCAGGCTGGGCTGAGGGACACCCCACCCCGTGCACAAATTTCTTGCACTGAGCCTCTAGTTTTTCAATAAAATTCTTTATCTTGTTCATTATTTCTCTTACAAATTCATCACAGTTTTATCTAATGTTCATATTTCACAAGTCCAATATCTAGATACCCACAGCCAGCTCATCTCTACAGATCTAGTCCATGAAATTTTGGCTTTTTCCTGTTTTTCATTTTGGAATTTTATGTCCGTTCTGCTTTTGTTAGAATCATTGATAAGTAGTTCATCACAATCAGAAGCAGAAGATCATTTTGTACATTTCTAAAGTGATAAGTACATGTCATATAATGAAGTCATTTTTTAAATTGAATTATACTTTTTATTGTGTTGAGAGTTGCACAATTCTTAAAAAAACAAACAAACAAAAACCAGAGACTGATTGTTCCCTGGTTTTACAGTTTAGAATATTTAGGTACTACAGAAGCTGCTGTGAAGAACAAATTTGCAAGATAATTTACTTATTTATTGAGGAAGCAAATTATTACTAGGGGCCAAGAGTGTATACCCAACATTGTGTTAGGTTCAGAGGACACAGCAAAAGAGTACATTCATACAATTTATTGTTAGACATATGCAACAGTATTTGAGTACTAGCTCTGTCATTACCCGGTTTTTTAATGATGGGCAAGTCAACACATCACTCTGTTAATTTCTGTCTGCAGAAAATACAGGTTGAATATGATTATTTCTAAACTCCCCTTCTCCTTTTAATCCCTGTAGATTATAACATTTAGGAAGTGAAGGCCTACGTCTGTCAGTGCAACATCCTGAATGTCTAGAATAATGCTTGGCCCTCAATAAATATTATAGACTAAATGAAGATATATATATATAATTTTGTTAGTGGATTAATTCATATATATATATATGTGTGTTCTTTTGTTAGGAGATTAATAGATATATATGTTATATATAGTGGATTAATTCATATATATATATATATATATATATATATATATTACTTTGTTAGTGGATTAATTCATATCTATACATGTTAAATATATAGTATACATGTACCTTATCTTTGAATTAGTTAAAAATATGACTTGACCTAAGTGTGGAATTTCATCTTTTCTGTATATCATACATTTCTTCTTTTATCTAGATTATAATCAATGTATGTTATCAACCTTTTTAAATACTTTTCTTTTGGCTCCTAAATTTGACATCTCTATTTTTCAATTAACTACCCAATTATCAAAATTCTCTATAGACTTCTAGTCAGCCATTTTGAGGAAGATAAATTATGGAAACATCATTCAAAAAAGCAAGCATTTTATAAGACTCCCATATGGTATAATTTAGCATAAGTATATTTTATACAAAGGGTTTGTTGACAATACATCTACATGTCTACCTTTTAAATATGGCTGATTGTTAGCTTCAAAAGGGCTGCCTTCCACTTATATTCCAACCAGCTGCTATGAAAGAAATAAGTATTAATGGACCTACCACACCTTCAGCCTCTTGTCTCCAGTCACTGTGCTTAGCTGCAGGTTCCCATTACCATTAATGGGAGTTCCATGCACACATCACCTGGTGAACAGACCCCTCGGTGTTTGATCATTATCTTCCTAGACAGGTAGGAATGGCATCAATCAGGTATCCAGCTTAGTTTCACAGTATGCACTATTAAAGGCATCAGGGCAATAAAAACACAGCTTTCAACACTTTCTTTATAAAGCAGTAAAAACGTGCAGAACAACCAAAGGAGAAGATTTTAAAGGCATACGAGGAGTGCCTGGCTCTCCTGCATATCTTTTTATAATTACAAATGACCCCACACTGGAGCATACACACTATTTCCTTTCTAAGGCAACCATAATGGGATAATAAAGACAAGCTTCATTATATAAAATGGATTTGATTTACTACAAAGTAGCCAAATAGTGAAGAGACCGTGGAGTTTACATAGAAACTGCTTCACCTCTGGTTTTTCCCCCTTTCAATGTTTTCCCACTATACCATTAAACAATCAAATACTTTTATGTGGTTAGAAAGGAAACATGAGGGATTAGTGCTACTATGTGAGCTCCATCATGCTAGAAGAAACATTATGAAAATGAAGACATGTTTTCAGTTCAGATTTATTATACATTTAGTAAATTAGGAGCAGCAACAGCAAAATGAAAGGGAAAAATTAAAAATTAAAGCCTGGGTAATACTTGGGGTAAAGGAGAACACGGCTTTGGCTTTGAGACTCTGATTTTTACCAGCTATGCAAGCTTAAGTAAACTTTTTGAAGTCACTTCTTCATTTGTAAGGTGAGCCTTAAATAAACTATATTATAGACTAAGAATTGACTAGGCCTCCATGTATGTATTAATTACAAATGATAATATGATATTAAAGAATAATCATTATATTCCCATCTCTGTCACAAACTAACTTTATGATCCTGGGCAAGTTTTTTAAAATTAAAAATTTTCTAAATATGTATGTTTGTGTATGCTTACATGAATATGCATTTATGTACATACATACACATATATACATATACAATATCTAACATATGTAGATGGACATACACATATTCAGAAATATAAATATATTTAACTATATTCACTTTTATCACCAACTTATCTCTAATGTCTCACAATTTTAACTTTCTATCTGAATTCAGCAATATGGCTCAGTTGCTAAATTTTGTAGCCACAATCTCAATATGTAGTCTTGTATAATACTTATATTAGGGTATCTGAGTCAGAGGCAGGATGCATTAAGGGCCTCAATCCTATCTACTGCTGCTTGGCTCTTGCTGTTCTTCCGGGTACACTGTGTACTAGTTCGAGGATACCTGCTATGCCCAGAGTCTATTCTCAGGAAAATCCCCACTTGGCAAGGGTCCTTCCTCCTCTTCTTGGTCCCCCATTTATCATATGAATCAACTCCAGGTCAGTGCTTTGAAAATATCTGCCTTAGCTGAACCTTACTTACCATGTTAGTGAGATTTTATAAGATGGTAACTAGACTTGAGCTGTCTGGAGACTAAGCAAATTCCAAGGAAGTCATGAGGAGAACTGGGTGAAAAATAGAGAAATAAAGACAGAAAGAATATGCTTATTTTTGAGCAGCAATCTGTCCCTGATAATGCAGTCCTATGCCTTTATCTAGCCAATCTCCAGGAAAGCCCCATGTGAGAGGTGTTATTAACCCACTATAACAGATGAGAAAATCAAGACTCAGTAAAATTAAATTACTTGTCCAAGAGTACAATACTACTGAGTGGGAAAATCATTGCTCAGTGGTTTTTACTTTCTAGAGTTCTATGTTCTTACTGTGTACATCTTTAAAATGGGAACATAGGTATCTACCTCATAGTGTTGCTGTTAGGATGAAATGAGATTGTACATACAAAAGGGTCAGAAGAATGTCTGAAGCATAATACATAATACACAATAGACATTCAATAATTGTTAATAATCATATTGCAAAACACACAAAAATTATGTTTGTTAGTCCAAATCTATACACATTTTAATTCGATAATTTTTAGAATGCCTACCAAGTTTCAAGCAGAAACAAAAAAGGACTAGTGTGAAGAAAAATTATAAACTAATAATCAATAAGTGAAGGCATAATCAATAGGTAAAGCCTAGAGAAGGATGGAGATGAGGAGCTGATGAGAGAGGGTGGTCAAGGATAGCCCCTCTGAAGTGGCAACACTTGAGCCAAGAGAAGGTGAAAGCTGAAGGGGAAGATGTATGAGAATATTCTCAGGAGAGGGAACAAGGGTACAAGCTCTGAGGCAGAAAGCCTGACATGCTGTCCTGTTTTAGTTGTATGGAACAATGTTAAATCAACTCTGGTGAGAGTATACATTTTTAACTTGAAAAAGAAAACATCTCTTTAGAGAAAAAATAAAGCTGAAATCTGAACTTCTATGGGATTGTTAACAAGTTGCACATTCTCTCTCTTGTGTGCATTTTAAGTGACTTGAGGTCAAGTTCACATCTCCCCATACATTTCTGTGGAAGTATAGAGGGAGATGTGAATCTGGGAGAACAAAGGAGGCACTCCTCCCACCCCCCAACCCCTCAGTTTGCAACAAACACCACTAATAAAGGTGGATTCTGTGTTTGGCTTATAGAAAAGAAGTACTATCACTCTAAATATAGAACCATGGAATGCATAATAATGCATAATTAATTCCTAAGTGATTGATTTGAATAACATTCTTCTTCCTCTGTCTTTTAGTGAAGTCATACACGCAACACGGGAAGCTTCGGAGTGTTAAAATACAGCTTTTCTCTCAAAAAATTGCACAAGACTAAAGTCATCCCAGATTGAATATTTGACCATGTTCTGAGCACTTCACAAAGTAGGTTAATAGAGTGTCAAAATTATTTTCATGACTCACATTTATGGTACGTCTTTATCTAACTCCTTATTTCCAATATCTTGGCTCCTCATTCTGGTACTAATACTTCTTTGCGGTTTCTTAGATAAATGCAGTGGGACTGAAGTCTCAAGGCCTGGGTAAGAAGGAACTTGCAGCATTTTCTCAGTGTGTCCCAGTTGTCAGGCCCAAGAGAATAATTTTCAGGAAGAAACCCTAAAAGAATTGTGTGTATCACCTTTGCATAATTCTAGCTTTGAAGCACATTGTTTCCTTTTAGCTTTCTCGACAGCTTTTGAAGTGAGGATGATTATCTCCATTTTAGAGATGATGAAATTGAGACTCCCAGAGATCACACAACTTGCTCAAGTTAACACCTCTTGAACATTGCAAACCTGGATTGTAAACCTGTGCAGTTAGATCCTATACTTTTTCCACTGTATGGCTGCATCCAACAAAGATAAATTGTTGTGTTTGTATTGTGCTTTGCCGTTTTCAAAGTGCTTTTACCAACATAATTTATTCTTTATAACCATATAAATAAGCCTGACAAAGTTAGCTAATCTTATAGCTGAGAAGCTGACTAGGTATTAAGTAATTTGGTGCTTCTTACGTGACAAACATGTGTTCCTTCTGTGTGAAGGATATTTTTAGAGAATGCAATCAAACTAGGTTTTCAGACCTGGCCTGAGATGAAGCTTATCTCCACACTCTCTGTTAACCCCCTCTTATCCACTGTTCCTAGGTGTGTAACTTCAGGAAACTATGACACGTGTCAGAATTACCCCCAAAGTGTCCTCTGGACCATATGTCCTGTGAGCTCTTTTCAGAATGGAGGGAAATACCTCGAGGATCAATTAAGTTGAAAACATTCCACATGCTATTGCTTCAGTTTCAGCACTCACAATTTACTTCGGCATATAGAGTTTCTGGAAGTACTGTATGCAACAAACCTGCTCAGATGCATCTAAACAGCACACTGCAAGCTCAGCAAATTTCAGAACAGATTTTTAACACATGAAAGCTGTTTAACAACATGTGGAACAATGCACCACCTTTTGGATAGAGAAAGCTGAAGGATGATGGGAAAGGTAAGACCACCGCAGGCAAAATGAGGACCGAGCTAGATAGTCATGGTACTGGTAGCTTTAGAAGAGCTTTGGGCTCCCAGTGCCTTTTGGTCCCTCGAACCAGGGGTCCTCAAACTTTTTAAACAGGGGGCCAGTTCACTGTCCCTCAGACCGTTGGAGGGCCGGACTATAGTTTAAAAAAAAAAACTATGAACAAATTCCTATGCGCACTGCGGGCCCGGGACGAGTCGGCTGCTAAGCAGGACAGGCAGCGGCACCCGGCGGGCCAGATAAATGTCCTCGGTGGGCCGCATGTGGCCCGCGGGCCGTAGTTTGAGGACGCCTGCGTCTATGTAGGGAAAACAAAGATGAGGAGACCATTTCTGAATATCATTTTTTTAGCTTTTTAGGGACAGTTTTTTAACTTTATGAAGTAAATGGTGAGCGCTGAATTATGGCCACACCAGAAAATCATGGGAGTTTCTAATTTAGAATACCAATGCATTAAAGTGGAATTGTTATATCTGTATAGAGCCTTTATTTTTCTTCCTTCTGTCTTTTCCTTTCCTTTCCTTTCCTCTCGTCCCCTACCCTCTTCTTTCCTTCTTCCTTTCCTTTCTTTGCATTTTCATAATACAGTTGTTAATCAAAGGCAAATTCCCCAAAATTTAGTTCATTGACTCAGTCATGTTTACATTTTATAATTATAGGATAGTGAACGGCAACATACAATTGAACTCCATCCATACCTCTAGAAACTCAATTCCCATAGTGAAGCACAGGAGTCTTCCGTTATCTCAGGGATTTATGATAATGTGAATAATGAACAAAGGGAGGAAATACTTTATAAAATTGCCAATCTGGGATATGTTAGGAAGAGACTCATCCCCATCAACAATGCACCTTCCTTAGTAACGGCTACTGCCTCATATTTCAGAGACAATTAACATTCTTCTCACACAAAGCTTAAAGCAAAATCTCATTTAAGAACATAAACAATTTAATGAATCAATCCCAATATTGTTTTAATTTTCAGTCTTCTAATTTTAACAGTTAGATACAAATAATTGAATTAAAAAATAATAAACTATTGATTCTTTTGCTGTGAACTTATTCTGATCCTTGACATATACTTTGAGAGCACAATGTATTGTATGAGCAAATTAAAGCACAAGGAGGAGAATGTGAAGCAGAAATGACAGCGATGATTTTCTCATTAAAACCAACCTAAAACAATGTTTGTATTCAGAATTAACCAAGACTTATTAAAATGACTTAATTTTTTGATACTGATTACCACTGGAAACCTATAGAGTATGTAAGCTAGAAACCTTTCACTGTCACTCAGAATTTATCAATATTTCCTTGATTATTTTGAACAAACATAATTAAAAATGAAAAAGATGCTTAGGAAATCCAAAATTGTTGCTGAAGTTATAGAATTTTCTTCCTTCATAGATTTGATAAGAACAAATGGAGAAAAGAAAGCTATGTTTTAATCCTCCAAACATAAAATGACAACAATTTTTGAAGCAAACTGCAGAAAGCAGTTTAGTACTTAATTTTGAATTATGCATCTGGCCTGGGGTATACCTGGGAAATTTCCCTAATCATTTCTGCTGGTTTCTACAGTAATTTAAGTTACCAAAGGAACTGTCTTTCATCCAAAGAGGTTAACAAATTTAGTGTACTAAGTCAAACAATGCATGTACTTAAAAGGCAGAATCTGAAAGACTATAGGTTATCTTCCCCACCCCACCCCCATTTATTGCTTTGTGTTTAGAGGAACAAATATCCATTGAACTAAAGCACTCTTGTTCTTCCCTATTTCTTCATTACAAACATCTTAGCTTTCTTAAATGTCAAGAGCCCAGAACTATACCTGAAATAAACATTGTTTCCCTTTATGTAATTTTCAAGGGTCTTTTAGAGTATCTTTCCCAATGATTTCAGGGTATTTCCACATAAGCTGTCATTTTAAGGTGAAAAATTTGCAAGGACAGTCACACCATCTGTCATCAACTGGGTTCCCTGACACCCAGAGCTGCTCTGAAATGGCCAGCGGCCTCCTGCATAACAAAGACCTTGCCCCTTGGCATTGTTTCTTCCTTGACCTGTGCTGAGAGTCCTTCAAAGGGGGCTTTCCTGCAACCTTTTCAGGGCTGCTTTTCAGGGGCAGGGTTTTTAGAAGAAAAAAAAATTATTTATGCATATAGAAAATTTGAGATGCTCTGGCCTTACATCTAAGCCGATAAAATACACCCTACAAGAAGCTTGTTATTAGCTTTGTTTCTGTGATCCCTGAATGAAAAGCTACTTGGCGTTATTATTTTTTGTTTGTTTCTGCTTTTGAAAGTTTCTTTAAGATAGATTTAGGTATTAAGCAATCCATGTATAAAGCTAGGAGTCTGCCAGTTAAATGTAACTAAGCCATTCAAATACAGAGGCTGTGTCATAATAACTGAAAAATACCACTGTTGCCCAACGAAACTCCAGTGTCTCTCACAGTGGAAGGTACAGACAAGCTATTCTTACTGTCATGTCAAGCACCACTTAGGACTTATAAATACAATACAGTACAATCACACTGTAGGTCACTTGTGCCCAGAGAAGGATTACAGCTGTAGCTCACAATATTTATAAAAGAAACATACAAAAAAAAAAAAAAGAGAGAAAATGTCAACTATTGTGAAACACTTTTACTAAGAAATGTATACTTTCATATGTCTGACATATAAAGACATAAAGCTGAGGCTTCCCTTTTTAACATTTACCACAGCTGTAAAACGTGTGTTCCTCAATTTAGGGAAGTCTAAGCTAGAGTTCTCTTTCACGAGACTAAGGTTTGAAAATTAGACAGATCATTGTTAAAAGAAGCTCCAGCCATTTTGAGGAATGAATGAATAAACACAAAAGAATATTCTCTCTGTCAACATAATTAATGGCAAGATTTTATGAGCTTCATTTAGTCCCTAAGACATAGTTATACAGAATACATGGAGTGTGTGTTTATATGCACCATAGTATAAATATGTAAAGTCACATCATTAAATCTTTTATATGTCTGTGTTCATAATACACAAAGCTGTTTTTAAATTATTTAAAGATCTATTCTCTCTTCCATATACATTAATACTAATAAGAGTTGCCGTCAACATCAAAGGCAAACTAGACCCCTAATTAGAGTTTCAATCTGCCCCGTGAGTCACATTGCAGAGCCAACAATTATGGAATAAGTTGAACATTAAAGAAACTAATAATTAGTCCTACTTCTCAAATTCTGATTACCGTAAGATTCCAATGATTTCTTAACAATAAAATATGATCACTTTCCATCATAATCTGTAAACATAAAATTTCATAAGAACAATTCCCAAAGAAAAATATGATAGAACACACAAAGCTGTAGCTACCATATTATATTATACCTAACATTAACAATAAATCATCAATATCATCAAAAATCTCATCAGGGCCTAAATTGATTTTCAAATGTCATATTTAAAATTTATTTCAATAAGGACCAAATAAGACCTGCACACTGAGTTTGGTAGGTAGGTACCTAAGTCTTTTAGTTCTTACTCATGCTCTATCTTCTTTTTTACTTCTTTTAATTTATTAGTTGAAAAACATGATTTTATTCTACATTTTTTTTTCTACAGTCTAAATTTTGCTAATTGCAACCTTGTGATCACTTTTTGAAATTGCTGGGATACCAATCACTATTCTGAGAATTATTAAATGAGTTTAAAAACCATCAATTTATCTTGCCTTTCTGACAATAAACATTTGATTATAGAAGATTCTTCTTTATGAAGTATTACATTTAATATATACAAAAGAAATGGCAGAATAAAAGAAATTGCCATTTTGAAACCTTTGTTCAAGTAATGCATCTAAGTTACAATTATCAATGGCTATTAAAATCATTACATAAGTTAATAGGAAACTTTATAATGGGTAAATGAGAGTGACAGCCCCTGAACCCACTATTAATATTAACATCACAACACTGGCACAAGAAATTCCATGCCTTGTGATGCAAGGCATTACACAGCATTATCTATGAAGTATTCCAGTCAATAAATAATTCACCAGATTGAATCAAATCTCCAGGTCCACTATCATTTTACAGAAATATGAGGGATATTGGAGCATGTTAAATAACATCATGTAAACATGCCGTGAGCATCTCCGGAATATGGAAAATGTTATAGAAAATAAAATAATCCAGTTAATTCAACTAATGAATGCTTTGAAAGATAAAGGGGGGAGAGGGAGAACTGTTACACATACAGTGAGTGGCCAGATTATTATGATCTCTGAACGCATAATAATCTGGCCACTCAGTGTGTGCGTGTGTGTGTGTGTGTGTGTGTGTATGTATATATACATACACACACACACACACACACACACACGCACACATGAGGACCGGTGCATGAATTCGTGCATGGGTGGGGTTCGGCCAGCCTGGCCATGGGGAGGGGACATGGGCAGTTGGCCAGCCTTGCCTGCTGGTCGAACTCCTGGTCGAGGGGACAATTTGCATATTAGCCTTTTATTACATAGGATATACACTGAGTGGCCAGATTATTATGCGTTCAGAGATCATAATAATTTGGCCACTCAGTGTATATTAAAACATACTGAAATCAATATAGGAACCTTCTGATTTTCTGATTTACATGAATTCACTATGAAAATACATCTATAGATATAAACAGGGAATATGCTCATTAACTGGCCATCACGAACGCTCAGGAGGAGGCTGCGTCACGACCTCTGAGGAGGAGCTGCACATGCTGATGGGCGGGAGCGGACTGCATGCTGCCCCCAGCCCCCATGGCCGCGGGGAGGCTGGGGCTGGGGCAGGCCAGAGCGGAGACACAACACACAGGAGTGCCTGCCCCCACCCCAGCGGACACAACGTGGCGGCCGGTGCTATGCAGGTCAGGCGCGGGTCCCGGCGCCCCATGGGGTGTCTCCCCACACAGTGGGAGGCGGGGCGCCTCCTTGCGCGATTTCAATTGTGCGCTGGGCCTCTAGTTTTTAGATAATTAACAATTCTGACCTGAGGATAATGGCCCTGTGATTTTTTTTTTTTAATTCTTATTTGTTAGAGATATACATTGAAGTATTCATGGGCAAAATTATAAGTATGTGAGAATTTCTTTAAAATACTCCAGTGGTAGAAGTAAAGTGTAGGGGTAGTGCCAGCAACAGGTGATGAAACAAAATTGCAAAATGTTGACAGTTATCAAAATGACTAATGAGCATATGTGGTTTCATCTGTATGTTTGAACATTTTCATATTAAAATGTATTCTAAAAAGATAATAATTCACTTTCCAACTAGAAATACCTTTGATTGCTTATCTACCATGAGATTGAGAATGAACTTGACCAGATTTTTTTTTTAAAATATATTTTATTGATATTTCACAGAGAGGAAGGGAGAGGGATAGAGAGCTAGAAACATCGAAACATCGATCAGCTGCCTCCTGCACACCCTCCACTGGGGATGTGCCCACAACCAAGGTACATGCCCTTGACCGGAATCGAACCCGGGACCCTTCAGTCCGCAGGCCAACGCTCTATCCACTGAGCCAAACCGGTTTCGGCAGGTATCAGTGATCTTGAGGTCTGATTACTCTTAGGGCAAAATTCCTCTCCAGCTGTGACCTTGTGAAAACAATCAATTTATGTGTTTCCAAAGGACCGTGGTGGGACAGGCAGAAGATAGGCCTTTCCACTGCAAAACGGAGAAATTGGGAAGAAGAAAGGGGTCATGGGTTCCAAGCATCTAAATTTACCTAGATTTTAAGGTTTGAGAATAATCTTTTTCAGTTTGAGTTTGATGCTCTGTTCTCTTGGCCCACTGGGGGAGTGGTAATGTCCCCAGTCCTAGAAAGTGGCTGTTTCTTTGGCTCTGGGTGTCAGCCTTGCATCTGAGGCACTGAAACCTGAGAGGAGATAGCCTCACCCTTTGAAACTGAAGGGGTGACAGTCTTGCTTCATGGGTAGTGGCACCCTCAGAGTTATTCTTTCTTTTCTGAAAGGATATAGCATGTTTGCAGTTTTATAACTTTAAAGCCACGTCTTGTACAATCTCAGAAATTTTTCTTTTATTTTGTTCCACATCTGTCCCCTTTAACTCAAACTGGAAGTCTCTGCTGGTATAATTCCATCTTTGTTCCTGACTTCTGCTTCAATGACAGTAAATCCATGGGTAATTTCTTTATGGAATGTTTGCACAGCCATACGCTAGGTGTTCTCTTCAGAACACACGCTCATATTCTCTCTCTCTCTCTCTCTCTCTCTCTCTCTCTCTCTCTCTCTCTCTCTCTCTCCTCTCTCTCTCATAATATAGACAGGCTGGAAATATTTAAATATTCACATTCTGGTTTATTTTTGATGAACAATTTCTTTAAGCAGTATGAAGAAGCAGACCATACCTTTAACATTTTTCTTGGAAATGTCCTTAGTTGAAAATCCAAGTTTATCACTTTTAATTTCTACTTTCTACAAACTCTCATAACTTACCCACAGTGCTCATAAGCCCATCTTCCTAAAAGGTAAACTAGATAAGTTTCCTCCAAGCTCCAAACAGTTCAATATCCATCCTATCACTGGATAATATTCAGAGTGCCTGGCATGACACACAGGACACTGGGGTCTCTGCTTGACGCTCCAGGGTCACTTCCTGCCAAACATTGGCAAACAGCCAATTTCTTCTAGAAAGACAAACCCAACCACAATGCAGCTCTCCTCAACTGTCATGCTGATTCATCCTGTCTTGGTCTGTCCCTTTCCCCAGACCACCTGGCAAACTGCTACTCTTCATGAAAAATCCACAGAAGGGTCTTCTCCCTCAGTGAGATATTTGATGTCTCTGGACTATGCTGATCATGCAGTTCCTTGTACTATTGCTGTTTAACCGCATTGCATTTCTAGAACAACACTTTCACTATTTGTTTACAACAAAGAGACTGTGCACTCTCCAAAGACTATACTTTATCTGTATATCCTCTGTCCTTGTCACATAGACTACTCAATTACTAACTGAAAGATTAAAAAAAAAAAACCCACAAGTTATTGACTAATTATGAGGTATATATATTTTAAAACAAGGTAGAAGGAAGAATTGGGGGCGGGGGGGTGGGAAAGAAAATAATATCTAAAGTGATTTCCCAGCTTTGTGGCTAAAACAACAACAACAACAAAAAAACAAAAACAAAAACAAAAAACAAAAAACAAAAAAAACACCAAAAACCTGCAGCTACACAAGTGTAATGCTGGACATAATGCAGATAAAAATGCCTATTTAACTATATTGTTTTAAAATATTATTTAAATTGCATGATGGAGGTGAATACCACATGTTTTCTGAAAGACTTATTTTCAGAGAATAGTTTACTCAGATTTAATTTTCCATCTATGTTTCCCACCAATTTATGAGTTTAAATAGTTAGGACTCGAAGGAGAATAATGGCGGCGGAATAGACAGACGTGTTCCGAGCCTTGTCCCGGAGCAGAAAGAAAGAACAGCTGAGGGTCGCGCAAGGAGTGTTTGTTGGCTGGTTGGGAGACAGCTGAATTCCAGAAGGAGGTGGGGGACTGCTGAACGGGGTTCCCCTGACCTGGCAGCAAGAACTGCGGCTGGGTCCCCTCCCGGAGCTGCGGGCTTGGACGCGGAGTCTGCGCCATCTTGATCCGGAAAGTGGAGCTTATCTGAAGCCTGAGAATCCACAACTGCGGCACCCCAGGAGCAGCTGCGAGCCCCAGAACAACGCTCCCCAACTGGCGCAAGCACACGGGTTCAGAGAAGCTCTACACTCCACCACGGAAAGGTCAGATTTCGCCTGGGATAAGGTGAGGTCTCTGGTCCCGGCGGGAGAGAGGAACGCGCGTTTTGCGGGAACTGGAGGACCAGGGAAGTCTGTGCCTAGAAAAATCCGTGGCTGTAGGGGCTGGCGTGATCTGTGACTGTGGAAAGGGGTCCTCAGAGCTGCTAAGAGAAGGGCACTCTAAAAAGCAACCCATTTTGATCTGAAGTGCAGGGACACCCTAAGAATTTCAGGCAGTCCAGACTTACGCGCAGCCCGTGCGCTCCCTGGGTGCCTGGGCTCACTCGCAGTCCCGGAGTTCGCACACTTGGGCTTTTTCCTCTTCAAATCCTTGCTTCTGATTACTAAGCCCAATACATAGGATCACCCAGTTGGGGACACCCTGGGAGACTGCAGGGGAAGGTTGTTTTTCTGGAACCTGGGGATCGGAGCAGGGAGTGACCATCAGAGAGTCAGCTCTGAGGCAGACCACTCCCACAGGCCCGAGTGCCACAGGGAAAGAAGGCTCTAACACTCCCTAGAGAGGCCATAGATAGACCCGGAAGTCAATCCAGAAACACTGCCACCCAGGGGCTGAATCACAAATTGACTCTTGTGTAATCAAAAATAAAGGAATACGAGAAATTAAGACACACCGCCTGCTTAAAATCAGGACTGGCTTACAACACCGAAGAGCAGTGGATCGCAGGGAACTGCAATACTGTCTGGACTGAGAAACAGGCGTGCCAAACAGAAAAACAGAGGAAGTGAATGACCTTCACTACTCCACATTTTATTTTTACCTTTTATTTTTTTTATTTTTTTATTTTTTTTTAATTTTCATTTTTTGCATCTTTTAATCAAGAAACTTTTTTTTCTTTTTTCATCACTTGATTTTGCCTTTTTAATGATTACATTTTTATTTTCAATCCGTATTATTACTACTGCTATTTTATCTTTTTTTTTTTTTTTTAAAGTGTCATTTTATTTTCTCTTCATTTTATTTTGGGATTAGGGTTCTACATTCTATTTTTTATCTTTCCTTTAGCATCGTTTTACTCTATCTCAACTCTACCTTTAGGCCATCACTCTCTTCCTAACCTCCCCCTTTTCAGTGTCCTGTTTGTCTTACCCTTTTACTGCTTTAGATTTTCCCTATTCTTTCTGTTTACCCCTTGTTAAAATTTCACCCTACTTACATATCTAATCTCCAATCCCCTGCTCCAAGTCCACATACACCTCTCCCTTCGCTGTCTGAGTTATCCATAAACTTGTCCTTATCTCTGTCCTTTTGTTGTTGTTTGCTTGAATGTAGATTATATCCAATTTTTATGCTTTTTTTGTGAGATTGTTTTGCTTATTCTTCTTTTGTTTATTCTTTTGTTTGTTTTGTGCTTCAGCTTAACCTTGCCTCACTCCATATTAGTTGGTGTTGTAGTTTGTACTAATCCCCAGGCACTTGTTGCTGGCATTTGCTGGGATTAGTGATTGTTCTATTGGAGTTTTATCCCCAATATATATAGTCTGTTCCCCTTTCTCTCTTAGTCAATTTCTTGTCTCTTACTTTTTTTTTTCTCTTTACTTTCCCTTTTCCCAATTTCATTTTCACACTCCTTTTTTCTTTTTTTCTTTCTTTCTTTCTTTTTTCCTCTTCTTCTTTCTCTCCTATCACCTAATTTGCCTTTCTCTGGTGGTCACCTTTATTGGAGGTTATTAATATCGTGAATACATTCCTGTTCAGTGCCTTGTGAGTTGTACCTGGTAGTGCTGTATTTTGTGCCTTTAAATCAACCCAGGAGAGAGAGAACTACATAACCAGACACCCAGAGAAGAGAGACCATGGGGAGACAAAGAAGCAGCCCGCATATGAAAGAAAAGCAGGCATCACCAGAAAAGGAAGTAAACGAAATGGAGGCAAGCAACCTTCCAGAAAAAGAATTCAGAGAAATGGTCATAAGGTGGCTGAAAAGAATGGAAGACAAATTCGACAATATGAGCAAGAACCAAGAGGAAATGAAGAAGAACCAAGAAGAAATGAAAAATGACATCGCTGCTGTAAAGAACTCAATAGAAAGCATCAAGAGTAGACTAGAAGAAGCAGAGGACCGCATCAGTGAGCTAGAAGACAAGATGGAAAAAAATACCCAAGAAAAGCAACTTCTAGAAAAAAAAATTAAAAGGCAGGAGGAGAGTCTAAGGGAACTTTGGGACAACACGAAACAAAACAACATCCGCATAATAGGGGTTCCAGAAGGAAAGGAAGCTGAGCAAGGAATAGAAAACCTCTTTGAAGAAATAATGACAGAAAATTTCCCAGATATAGGGAAGAAAAAACCCACACAAATCCAAGAAGCTCACAGAGTCCCAAGCAAAATGAACCCCAAAAGACCGACGCCAAGGCACATTATAATTAAATTGGCAAACACCAACGACAAAGTAAGAATCTTAAAAGCAGCAAGAGAGAGACAGAAAGTTACATACAAAGGAACCCCCATCAGACTAGCAACTGATTTCTCAACAGAAACTCATCAGGCCAGAAGGGAATGGAATGAAATATACAAAGTCATGCAAAGGAAGGGGCTGAATCCAAGAATACTGTACCCAGCAAGGCTGTCAATCAAAATTGAAGGTGAAATCAGGAGCTTCACAGACAAAAAAGGACTAAGGGAATTTATTACCACCAAACCAGCAATGCAAGAAATGCTAAAGGGTCTACTGTAAAAAAAAAAAAAAAAAAAAAAAAAAAAGAAAGAAAGAAAGAAAGAAACAGGAAGCGAAGAAGTAACACAGGGGTAAAGAATAGGAATGGCGACAAATAAGTACCTATCAATAATAACTTTAAATGTAAATGGATTAAATGCCCCAATCAAAAGACACAGGGTAACAGATTGGATAAGAAAACACGACCCATATATCTGCTGTCTACAAGAAACCCACCTCAGAAAAAAAGACGCACACAGACTGAGGGTGAAGGGATGGAAAAAGGTTTTCCAGGCAAATGGAACTGAAAAAAAAGCTGGGGTAGCAATACTTATTTCTGACAAATTAGATCTCAAACTGAAGGACATAACAAGAGATAAGGAAGGCCATTTCATAATACTAAAGGGAGCAATCCAACAAGAAAAAATAACTCTGGTAAACATATATGCACCCAATACAGGAGCACCCAAATACATAAAAAAACTCCTGGAGGATATCAAGGGAGACATTGACAGCAATACAATCATAGTAGGAGACTTTAATACCCCACTATCACCATTGGACAAATCCTCTAAACAAAACATCAGCAAAGAAACATCAATCCTAAATGACTCACTAGACCAGATGGAATTAATTGACATCTTCAGAACATTTCACCCCAAAGCCACAGAATATACATTCTTCTCAAGCGCACATGGGTCATTTTCAAAGATAGACCATATGTTGGGACATAGGCAAAGTCTCTTCAAATTCAAGAAGATAGAAATCATATCAAGCATCTTCTCAGACCACAGTGGCATAAAACTGGAAATCAACTACAATAAAAACAACCCAAAGAAATCAAACACATGGAGACTAAACAGCATGCTATTAAACCATGACTGGGTTACCAGAGAGATCAAAGAAGAAATAAAAAACATCATGACAACAAATGACAATGAAAACACTACAATCCAAAATCTATGGGACACAGCGAAAGCAGTCTTGAGAGGGAAGTTCATAGCTCTACAAGCCTACTGCAAAAAACAAGAAACAGGGGTAATAAATTACCTAACCCAACAACTCAAAGAGTTAGAAAAAGAGCAACAAGAAAAGCCCAGTGTAAGCAGAAGGAAGGAAATAATAAAGATCAGAGCACAGATAAACGACATAGAGACCAAAGAAACAATACAAAAGATCAACAAAACCAAGAGCTGGTTCTTTGAAAGGATAAACAAGATTGATGAACCTCTAGCCAGGCTCACCAAGAAGCAAAGGGAGAGGACCCAAATAAACAAGATCAGAAATGAAAGAGGTGAAATAACAACAGATCCCGCCGAAATACAAAGGATTGTTAAAAAATACTACGAACAACTCTATTCCAACAAACTGGACAACCTGGAGGAAATGGACATATTCCTAGAAAAATATAACCTTCCAAAACTCAATCAGGAAGAATCTAAACAGCTCAACATGCCAGTAACTATGGAAGAAATTGAAGCAGTCATCAAAGAGCTTCCGGCAAACAAAAGCCCGGGGCCAGATGGCTTCACAGGAGAGTTCTACCAAACATTCAAGGAAGAACTAAAACCTATCCTCCTCAGACTATTCCAAAAAATTCAAGAGGAAGGAACACTTCCAAGCTCCTTCTATGAAGCCAGCATCACCCTAATACCAAAACCAGATAAAGACAACACAATGAAAGAGAATTACAGGCCAATATCCCTCATGAATGTAGATGCCAAAATCCTCAACAAAATTCTAGCAAATAGGATCCAGCAGTACATCAGAAAGATCATACACCATGACCAAGTAGGGTTTATCCCAGGAATGCAAGGATGGTTCAATATCCGCAAATCAATAAATGTGATACATCACATAAACAAATTGAGAGATAAAAATCACATAGTCATATCAATTGATGCAGAAAAAGCATTTGACAAAATCCAACACCCTTTCTTGATAAAAACTCTCAACAAGGTGGGAATAGAAGGATCATACCTCAACATCATAAAAGCTATATATGATAAACCCACAGCTAACATCATACTCAATGGGCAAAAACTAAAACCATTTCCCCTAAGAACAGGAACAAGACAGGGATGCCCACTCTCACCACTCCTGTTTGACATAGTACTGGAAGTATTAGCCACTGCAATTAGACAAGAAGAAGAAATAAAAGGCATCCAAATTGGAAAAGAAGAAGTAAAGCTGTCCTTATTTGCAGATGACATGATATTGTACATAAAAAACCCGAAAGACTCCATCAAAAAACTAACAGACTTAATAAATGAATTCGGCAATGTAGCAGGATACAAAATTAACACCAAGAAATCTATGGCATTTCTATACACCAACAATGAACTTACAGAAAGAGAGACTAAAAAAGCAATCCCATTTTCCATCGCACCAAAAAAATTAAGATACTTAGGAATAAACCTAACCAAGGAGGTAAAAGACCTATATGCGGAAAACTACAGGACACTGA
This sequence comes from Plecotus auritus, assembly GCF_963455305.1. Lineage (NCBI taxonomy): Eukaryota > Metazoa > Chordata > Mammalia > Chiroptera > Vespertilionidae > Plecotus > Plecotus auritus. The sequence continues at coordinate 36,025,128 of NC_137777.1, forward strand.
AAAAAGAGATAGAGGAAGATGTAAACAGATGGAAGAACATACCATGTTCATGGATTGGTAGAATCAACATCATTAAAATGTCCATACTACCCAAAGCAATCTATAGATTCAATGCACTCCCCATTAAAATACCAACGGCGTATTTCACAGACCTAGAAAGAACTCTCCAAAAATTCATCTGGAATAAAAAAAGACCCCGAATAGCCACAGCAATCCTGAGAAAGAAGAATAAAGTAGGTGGGATCTCAATACCAGATTTCAAGCTGTATTACAAAGCCACTGTCATCAAAACAGCCTGGTACTGGCACAAGAACAGACATATAGATCAATGGAATAGAATAGAGAATCCAGATATCGACCCAAACCAATATGCGCACTTAATATTTGACAAAGGAGGCATGAGCATACAATGGAGTCAAGACAGTCTCTTTAATAAATGGTGTTGGGAAAATTGGACAGATACATGCAAAAAAATGAAACTAGATCACCAACTTACACCATACACAAAAATAAACTCAAAATGGGTACAGGACTTAAATATAAGACGGGAAACCATAAAAATACTAGAGGAATCCACAGGCAGCAAAATCTCAGACATTTGCCAAAAGAACTTTTTCAGTGATACTGCCCCTAGGGCAATGGAAGCCAAACAGAAAATAAACAAATGGGACTACATCAAAATAAAAAGCTTTTGCACAGCAAAAGAAACCATCAACAAAACAACAAGAAACCCCACTGTATGGGAGAACATATTTGCAAATGGTATCACTGATAAAGGTTTAATTTCCAACATCTACAGGCAGCTTATACAACTTAATAAAAGGAAGATAAATGATCCAATAAAAAAATGGGCAACGGACCTAAATAGAAGCTTTTCGAAAGAAGACAGAAGGAAGGCCAAGAGACACATGAAAACATGCTCAAAGTCACTAATTATCCGAGAGATGCAAATCAAAACAACAATGCGATACCATCTCACACCTGTCAGAATGGCTATCATCAACAAATCAACAAACGACAAGTGTTGGCGAGGATGCGGAGAAAAAGGAACCCTCGTGCACTGCTGGTGGGAATGCAGACTGGTGCAACCACTGTGGAGAACAGTATGGAGTTTCCTCAAAAAACTGAAAATGGAACTCCCATTTGACCCAGTAATCCCACTCCTAGGAATATATCCTAAGAAACCAGAAACACCAATCAGAAAGGATATATGCACCCCTATGTTCATAGCAGCACAATTTACAATAGCTAAGATTTGGAAACAGCCTAGGTGCCCATCAGCAGATGACTGGATCAGAAAACTATGGTACATCTACACAATGGAATACTATGCTGCCGTAAAAAAGAAGGAATTACTACCATTTGTAGGCACTTGGATGGAATTAGAGAACATTATGCTAAGTGAAATAAGCCAGTCAATGAAAGAAAAATACCACATGATCCCACTCATTTGGGGATAATGAAAAACATTATAAACTGATGAACAAAAAGATAGTTACAGAGGCAATAAAGCATCAAACAGACTGTCAAATTACAGTGGTAAGGTTAGGGAGAGGTGGGGGAAATAAGAGATCAACTGAAGGACTTATATGCATGTATATAAGAGTAACCAACAGATGCAAAACATTGGGGGGTGAGGGCATGTATGGGAGTGGGGTGGGGGTGGGGGGCAATGGTAAGATATGTACACATATAATACCTTAATAAAAATTTGAAAAAAAAAATAGTTAGGACTCACAGGTTGCCTCTATCTAGGGAGAAACGAACACAAATATTGAAGAGGCAAGGTGCTCTTGAAACCAAAAGGAACTTGTCTCCAAGTGAAAGAAATTTATATGAAAACACCGCCTTTATCAGTAAGGTACACTGGTAAGAGTATTTCAAGATCTTTTATTTAAGAGCAGATAGAAAGCATAACATCACTGTTCATAGAACATAGTCTAGCACTATAAATATAAAACTCCAGTGGAAATTAATTTTTCCAATTCAGTAAAATAAATTAGTGTTAGTGGAAACAGTGAAATTGTTTGGAGATTGCTTTTCTCTGAAGGATGACTGCCACTGCTTAAATAAGTAATTCACCACCTAACAAATAAATAAGGCATATATGTTCATTACTAAATATTTTCTATAAGGTATGAGCCCCTTAATATAGCAGGGTTCTACTAAATAGTGGTACATTTAAAAAGTGTTGTTTGATAGAATATTTATTACACGTGGAGGGTATGAGAATGAAAGCACTATAAAACACACCTGGGTTCACTTCCAAATGAACTAATACTTTTCAGTGAAAGGTTTTAACTACTCTTCAAATACCCATGTGAAGTTAGGGTGCCACCCATACGTTCCTTCCTTTGAGATTGGATGATAGAGATTTAGGAACTCACAAGTCTCCTGAAGACCAGAAACATTTTCATATTCTTTAAAATGAAGTATTTTACAGCTATCCTATATAATAAAAGGCTAATATGCAAATTGACCAAATGGCAGAACAACCAGTTGCTATGATGTGCACTGGCCACCAGGGGGCAGACACTCAATGCAGGAGCTGCCTCCTGGTGGTCAGTGTGCTCCCACAGGGGGAGTGCCGCTCAGCCAGAAGCCCTGAGCTGGGCTCACGGCTGGTGAGCACAGCGGCGGTGGCAGGAGCCTCTCCAGCCTCCGTGGCAGTGCTAAGGATGTCCGACTGATGGCTTAGGCCTGCTCCCCGGAACGGGCCTAACTCGCCAGTCGGACATCCCCTGAGGTCTCCTGGACTGCGAGAGGGCACAAGCTGGGCTGAGGGAATCCCGCCCCCTCCTCCCCCCCAGTGCACAAATTTCATGCACTGGGCCTCTAGTCATTTATATTCTTGGGAGTATTGATTTGATCTAAAATTGTTTGGCCAGAGACACAATTTGCAAATGCAGAAGACAACAAAAGAGTAAATTGCAATAGTAGAGAAGCCAAATAACTGTTCCTGGCTCAACGTAAGTTTTAAAATAAATGGTATCCATTATTATTGTTGGTGTTATTATTCACTAGTTATATAATATTCTAAGTAGAATACATTCTTCAAATTGTCAATTATAACCTGCTCAGTATATTCCTTTTAGGCAATTCTAAAAATCAAAATAATTTCAAATGTTTCTCTAACTTTTGAGACATGTAAGAGTAAAATAATAATCACTCAAAAATCTTTGACAGATTTTGAAGAAACTTGGAACAAAATTATTTCCTAAAGTATCTTCCAGATTTTAAGATAACAAGCAAAATGGTCATTACATTATGTTGTTGTTGTTGTTGTTTTTTGTTTGTCAATATGTTTATTATTTATCTGATTGATATTATTGGTATTATTTGTTATGGGTCAAATTATCAAGCACTAGAGTTTTTTCCTAATCTCACAGGTATATTTTATTGTACTTTGGGCTCATGTTATAAATAATGTGTATTGGAAATTTATGCTCTTTTTCTAGATCTAGCAGCTTATTTTTATGATTTCACATTATCATAGATACTTATAGTTGTTTTACAGTTGCATTTATGACATACTAGAGGCCCGTTGCATGAAATTCGTGCAAGAGGGAGGTGTGTGTCCCTCAGCCCAGCCTGCACCCTCTCCAAACTGGGATCCCTTGAGGGATGTCCGACTGCCCGTTTAGGCCCAATCTCGGTAGGATCAGGCCTAAACAGGTAGTCGGACATCCCTCTCACAATCCAGGACTGCTGGCTCCCAACTGCTCGCCTGCCTGCCTTCCTGATTGCCCCTAACCTCTTCTGCCTGCCAGCCTGATCATCCCCCTAACCACTCACCTGATAGCCTGATTGATGCCTAACTGCTCTCCTGCCAGCCTATTTGCCCCTAACTGCCCTCCCTGCAGGCCTGGTCACCCCTAACTGCCCTCCCCTGCAGGCCTGGTCCCCCCCCAACTGCTCTCCCCTGCAGGCCTGGTCCCCCCAACTGCTCTCCCCTGCAGGCTCGGTCGCCCCCAACTTCCCTCCTCTGCCAGCCTGATCACCCCTAACTGCCCTCCTCTGCAGGCTTGATTGCCCCCAACTGCCCTCCCTTGCAGGCCTGGTCCCTCCCAACTGCCCTCCCCTGCTGGCCTAATCACCCACAACTGCCCTCCCTTGCAGGCCTGGTCCCTCCCAACTGCCCTCCCCTGCTGGCCTAATCACCCACAACTGCACTCCCTTGCAGGCCTGGTCCCTCCCCTGCTGGCCATCTTGTGGTGGCCATCTTGTGTCCACATGGGGGCAGGATCTTTGACCACATAGGGGCAGCCATCTTGTGTGTTGGAGTGACAGTCAATTTGCATATTACTCTTTTATTAGATAGGATAGAGGCCTGGTGCATGGGTGGGGGCCAGCTGGTTTGCCCTGAAGGGTGTCCCGGATCAGGGTGGGGTTCCCTTGGGGCATGGGGTGGCCTGAGCGAGGGGTCTCTGGTGGTTTGCAGGCCGGCCATGCCCCCCGGCCACCCATGCAGAGGCCCTGGTATCTGGGATTTATTTATCTTCTATTAATTGAAACTTTGTAGCCTTGAGTGGAGGCTAGAGCAGGCCAGGGTGGGCAGAAAGCTTGGCTTCCTCCATTGCCGGGGAAACCCAAGCCTCCTGCTCACTCTGGCTGCTGCCATTTTTGTTGGGATTTATTTATCTTCTATAATTGAAACTTTGTATCCTTGAGCGGAGGCCAGGCAGGCCAGGAAGTCTAGCTTCCTCCATCACCTGGGAAACCCAAGCCTCCTGCTTGCTCTGTGGCTGCCGCCATTTTTGTTGGGATTTATTTATCGTCTATAATTGAAACTTTGTAGCCTTGAGTGGAGTCCACAGCTGGCCAGGGTGTGAGGGAAGTGGAGCTTCCTCTATTGCCAGGGAAACCCAAGCCTCCTGCTCGCTCTGTGGCCGCAGCCATCTTGGTTGGGTTAATTTGCATACTCGCTCCTGATTGGCTGGTGGGCGTGGCTTGTGGTGTAGCAGAGGTACAGTCAATTTGCATGTTACTCTTTTATTAGATAGGATTATGTATAAAATGTATGATTTATTTGGCACTGAGTACTTGATTAAGTATAAAACTATGCTTATAACATTCTGATGAGAAAATATTATCCAGTTTATTGAGAAGCACTACTTCTTGGTATGAGTGAAAAGGGATCAGTATCTTTATTAAATTAGGTACAAGTTATGCCAAAAATCACATTCTAGAGTACTTTTCCTGGTAACAAAAGTATTTCATATAAACACCTGGCTATGAACAATGACTTTTTTATGAATCAAAATTGAACAAGATTATTTTAATTTTTATTCTCTTAATGCATCTTATGTGGTTTAATAATGGGATTAGTTTTTCCTCCCAATCCCCATACCTCATCATAATCATCTGCCCTCCCCAACCAGGCACTCACACACAAATGCACTAATAACTACATCTTTCTAGATCTGACATAGCACAGGGAGTCTTAGGTCATAAAACTCAATAGTGGAGGGAGATCAAGAATCATTACTCCCATCAGGTAGAGGAGTTTTACAACCAGAAGGATAACTTTGACAGTTTGCTTGGTTTTCTTACTTTTAAAACTTTCTCCCACGATTGGGACAATTGAGAAGTCACATCTTTCTGCACCCTTGACCTTGGGATTTCAAGCCCTTCTTCTCTGTTTGTTCAACAGTGTAACTAGCTGGAGCCTAGATTGACTGGAGGCAGGAGTGGTCAAATGAAAAGATCTAAAGGGCTATTGAGTAGAAGAGAAGGCGTAAGGAGGAGCCCCAGGAAGGAACATGGGATATACCCCATTTCAGAAAAAAAGCTGTGTCAATGCATTAAGTTGGAAACAGATCAAGTAGAATAGTGAAGTCATCTCAGATCATGTCTACCCTGTGAATCCTCCCTAAATTTGTCTACATTACTGAAGATGAAATAAAAAAAAAATTAGTTGCAAATCCTTCAGAATTTCCTATGAAAGTTTGACCAGACAAAGGTAGGCCACACTTTCATCCTTCCCTTCCACTCTTCTCTTGCAATTATCAATGGACATCTAGCCTTCTATACCATAGATGCCAAGAAGAAAACAAAAATAACAAGTTAGACCAACAAAAATTATTTTATTGACTATGTTCTCTTTTAAATAATAGTGATACACTTAGATGTATGAACTGTTGAAAAAATGGGCCTTAACAAACCCTGAAACACCATCTTTGCTAGTCAATATTTATTTAGTAACTTAGAAGTTTTATCATTGATTAGTGTCTATCTAGTATTTTTCTTAAAAATTTAAACTTCCTATATATTTAGTTACTTTTTGAGGCTTATAAATTTCACATTCTTGGTGGCATTTTATTAAGTGAAACAATAAATTTTTCCAGGCCTATTTTAAATGTGCTTATGTCCAGGAAAATATATAAGCAAATTCAAAAGATTGCTAGCAGTCATTCAAGCTAGTGGATTTATTTGGGACCCTTTCAGTATGTTATGATATACTGGAGAGAGTTGCTATAAGCCAAGTTTGAGATAAGTACAGGTCAAACTAGAAAGCGACTTTTTGAAGAGAAATAACTCACTAGCCAAAGTTAGAGCTATTTACTAGGACATTTTAAAACCTCCTCCTCAGACCCAGATGTTGCCTTAATTCCATAATCAGGTCAGTTGTGATGCTAATTTGTAACTTTGCTATCAGGTATAACCAGATGTTTCATTTAACCTCTAATATAAATAAAACATCTGATAAAGTTTCGCAATGCCTTTGTAAACAGCTGTTTGATCTGGAAACTTACTGCTGAAGCAGCTGTACTGATCTGGTCATTCTCTCTACATAATGTCAAGGTAATTGTCTTGATCCTTGGGAAACTGCTGCTGTAGGTGTTACAAAGTCTTTCATTACAGCATGTTAGATCTCTTTCCAATGGCTAATGTCTAGTCAACACATGTTTAGTCTATCCAATGAGAATTTATTAAGTACATTTAAAATGTACAAAGAAATTGCTGGCCTATTTCTTTGAGGATGAAAATGTAAGTTGAGTGCATTGTTAAGGCAATTTTATTACACACTTAACATTATAAAACAATATTTGAGCAGTCCTTACACTATGAGAAATTGAGTTAGCACTTGCATTCTTTTTCTGGTTTATTAAATACATCTAAGAATGCTACTCCTCAATTTATTCATATTTTTTATTCCTTGGTTAACGTAGGCACATTTCCAACATTAGTAATTATTTCATGTGATTAAAATAATAGGATGATAAAGAGTTGATGCTTAAATTGATTAAAACTAAATTAAGATAGTATTTTAGACATGTATAAAATGTTCAGCATTTCTAGAAGAACAAATATCTAATCTAAAATAATTAAACTGGCATATTTCAAAATATTAGTAGATGAGTATATATGGTCCATTCTAATAAATATTGACCAAGCTCACCTGTTTTAGGTTTCTTGTTTAACGAATCAAAGTTTGGGGTGTTATGCAAAATAAGTTGTATGTACATAAGGGAGAAATATTATAATAAATAATGCAGAGATTTTTATTTGATATTTGAAAAATCAATATATTTTATTTAGATATTTGTTGATTTAATGAATAACGCATTATTTTTATCACATACATCTTCCAAATACACATTCCTGAAAATTTTTATATTTTGGGGTCTGCAATTTTTTTTCAACTCAAATTTCTTAGTCTTTGTGCCTACATTTTTTATTGTGTATATGCACAACATGAAACAGAAAGCACCTGCTTAAAATACTTCACAAGATATAATAATTATATATATTTCACTTTCTGTTTGGGAAGCTGTTGAGCCATTCCTCCCCATGGGAAATTTAATCCATGCACCCTGTAAGAAAGCAGAATCTTCTAGGTAGTGGCATAGTCAGGCCTCAGGATCCTGACAAACTTTCCCAGCTATCTCTTGATTTACAAGAGTCTCTGTACTAGATAGTTTCATGTTAAGGGAATTCTAGATTGCAATATCCAGAGGCATCCTGCTAAGTTATTAGCTTAAATTAAGCTATGCCAAATGATTTAAGATGAACTTAAAGGCAATAGGGAACAGAAGCATTACCCACCAGCAATGAGTTAGAGTGGTGGCACTCTCTGAAATGCAGATTTAGATTGGATGACCCTGGACATGAATTGGATAAAGAGTAAAATTATTGAGCAGTGGAAGCCAGGAGGAATGCTTAATTGTACTAGGCAAGAAGTTTGGTGGTATTAAAGCTCTTTGTACATACATGCATATAGGCATGCAGGTGTGTGTTTGTGCTATATTTTCCCTAGTGGGGAAAATCCATTTTCAGCTTAGATCCTATTTAGTGACTTTTTTTTTTACTGAAATAAGTAAATATGGTAGGTCACCACCTCAGAGACCTACCATAGGGGTGAAAACAGATATAGAGATAAAAGCTACAGGGCCACACAAATATAAACAGAAGCCATTCCTCCATAATAAGCACACAGGCGCAAGCATTTTGAACAGTAGAAGCAAGCAAAGCCTCTGCATCCTACTTATATCATCCTGCACTTGAGGTGAGCTTTGAAGAAGTCCATAATTAGAAGAGAACCAGCTCAATGATGAAAGGCAGGAATCAGACCAAAACAGGGTGGTCAGGAACAGTCACCTAGATTGCTTTTAACAGGATGTGAACAATTGGGGGAAAAAAGGGTGACCCAGACAGGGATATTTCTCTTAGCTATTCTTGGCTAAGGAATATTATTCACCAATTTCTAATGAGGGAATGTTGGAAATACCTTAGAATCCTCAAGTATCACTTATGGCTTGTTGTGCATTATGTTTAAATCAATTACACCTCATTATTAGTCCAGACTGTGGATTCACTAATTCAAACCCAATTATTTTGTTACTGTTTGGAGACGAGAATTCCTTGCAGTAAGACTGTAAATAGATTATCACAGCCAAAAGTTCGATACCCAATGTGCTACCAAATAAGTAGAACCCTGACAACCAAACTAAGTGCGACAACATGCTACTCTTTACCCCTGCAGCACTGCAAATCGTCTCTGGAGTAATTACTATGGGGGGATATGTGATGCTTTGAAGAACTTAGCATCCCAAGCAACTGTAGAAAGATCTCTCCTGAATTTGCTTTCAGAGATCTTGATGTATGTTTTTTACTTTTGTGAAGACATTATTTTCCTTTGAGAATAATTTGAATTTGAGAAGATAATAGCTAAATGGCATTCTGAACCAATTCTAATGAAAAAAAAAACAAAAACCCTGTGATAATGCTAGGAAAGGTACTAATTTTAGTAGTTAAACTCTATCATGTTTGCTAAAAGTCAGTCATATTACCTTGCAAACACACTTGTTACCATGTCTGATTATAAACAATGTGGCTTAGAAAGAAAGATTAAAATTATTACAATCACAATACTCATCTCCATTTGATTAGTGGCTTTTTAGAATATTAGTGATCAAAATATATCAAAAGAAAAAACAAAGAATGTTCCCAAAACAAAGCTTAATAACAGAGAGAAGCCATTTAAAATTCAGAATGAGCATTTTACAATGAAAGCACTGGCAGGTGCCTCAAAACATCAGCCCCATTATCTCTCCAATTGTATATTATTATAAATATATAAATATACATTTGAATCCTCCTGAAGAACTTGGGCTCTAAAATATTTAGAGTGAACATGGACTCTGGAGTCAGAGGGCCTGAGTTCAAATCACATTTCTATATCTTCCTAACTATGTGATTTGGAGCAAGTTATTTAACTTCTGTGTCTGTTCTCTAATTTTATAATGAAGAGAATAATAACATTCCATTGTTAAAAGAATCAAATAAAATAATATATGTACAAGCACTTAGAACATGGCTAGGCACTTACCAAGTACCCAATAAAAATAATAATAAAAATGTGTTATTGTTATTACATAATAGAAACCAGCCTCATTTCTTTGTAAGCAGTAGTTATTTGTTTTCTTTTGTTAAAATCCAAAATGCCCATCAGAAGCAACCATGTTGTTTAAGAGTTTGGGGCTCCATGTGTCATAAGTATTACATAAAAATATTTTACTTTTGGAAGATTAAGATCTGTCAAGAATATCTTCTATTCTTAAATAGTAGCTGCCAAGTAGACATTTTAGAAATGCTTTAAAGCATGGTGGACACATTGTCACATTAATTAGTGCAATTTTTAAAATATTTAATAGTACTATATAGACATCCTGTGTAGTAAAAATTCTCTATGTATTTTTACTGTTAATATGTACATTTCCACAGAAAAGTGTGGTAGGCAGAATAATGGCTCCCCAAAGATGTTCACGTCCTAGTGATGTGGCCATAAACCAATTTAAGTAATGTCAGCAACTTCTAGAAGTTTGAAGGGACAAGAAATAGACTCTCTCCTAAGGCTTCTAGAAAAAAACACATTTCCACCAACAGATTTCAGCCTGTTGATAACTAAGTTAAGACCATAAGTTTGAATTTCATTCCTGTTCATTTGCTTCTGCTAGGTTCTATGAACATAGACTACTCTCCAAATTCCCAACAATCAAGAAGCAGCTTAATTATTTAAGATCTATTCTTTTTTGCATGTATTTCCTTAGCACATTGCTTTGCACATAATAGCCAGTGAATGAACATGTTCTGAATGAATAAATGAATCTCACATGTGACACCCTTGCAATAAGGGAGTGACTAAAGGCCTCAAGTCAACCATTTTCATTCTACTAGATCAGTGGTCGGCAAACTCATTAGTCAACAGAGCCAAATATCAACAGTACAACAATTGAAATTTCTTTTGAGAGCCAAATTTTTTAAACTTAAACTTCTTGTAATGCCACTTCTTCAAAATAGACTCGCCCAGGCTGTGGTATTTTGTGGAAGAGCCACACTCAAGGGGCCAAAGAGCCGCATGTGGCTCGCAAGCCGCAGTTTGCCGACTACGGTACTAGGTGGTCAGTAAATACATGAATGTGTTATCAAATTATTTATAGATGCTACTACAATATAGAATACATAAGTAATGAAATCATTCAATATAAAATTGTGAGTTAGAAGATTAAAAATTATCTAGTTTCATCCTCTCCTTTCATAGACACTGTAGACATGCAAAAGTGAATTCTTTCTGAATGGCTTGCACATTTGAGAGTGCTATGAATTCTAAACTGTGGCTGTTTTCATGTATCTCTCGTTTGAAAAAAAAAAGAGTCTTTACACATCTTATTTTTACGACTAATATTGAAAGAATTAGAAGATACAAGGAAAACTTTGAAGTTGTCTTCTAACCATCAGAAATAAATCACAAAGCTTGGACCCATTCAGCAGACATCAGTATTTCATAGAAATGTATCTCTGTCTCTCAAGAAGTAATAAATTGGACCACACCTCCACAGTATTTGATGATAATAGGATCAGCGATCAGCCCAGTATCATCTCAAACTAAAATTGGGAGCCTATCCCAAAAAGCATTATTTAAGCCACTGTAAACAACTAGAAATCTGAGTAAGAATAGAAATCGCATTTTGCTCTCCTTTCACAAAGTAGCTGAAGAATATTATGTTGCTATTTCAATAAGAATAACACTACACTGATAACAAACCCTATTCAAAATTTAATAAAGCATTAGTCCCTTAATCAAAACATGACTATGAAGCTTGGACTCCCACTGGAAAGCAGAATAACATGAACAAAAGATAAATGGAACTGTGTCTGAATATCAACTCTACAAACAAAAAACATCTCGTTACACATGCAGCAATTAAAGGCAGGAACTTGAAAGCCATTCACAATTTATCTTTGTCAAGCTCATGACCAAGGAAAAGTTTGAATCATGAAATCAAAGCAGGTCTGAGGTAAATATCAATCAATCAAATGCCATAACACATATATGACTATATGCTCTTTTTTTTTTTTGCTTAGGCTGAAGACATCTAGAATGTGACAGATAGATAGTTTGCATTGAAAAGGGAGATCTGGCCCTAGATGGTTTGGCTCAGTGGATAGAGCTTCAGCCTTCGAACTGAAGGGTCCCGCCTTCCAATGCAGCCAGGGGCACATGCCCGGTTGCAGGCTCGATCCCCAGGAGGGGGTGTGCTGGAGGCAACAGATCAATGATTCTCTTTCATCATTGTTTCTATCTTTCTCTTTCTCTCTGAAATCAATATTTTTTAAAAGGGAGATCTGGCCCACCTAACAGCCAGAAATACAGGCTTAGATTTTAGAATGTCAGTGGAGTCTTGCTTCTCCTTCCTGTCAGTTTCCCTAAGTTAATAATAGCCTGTCCATTCCTTGCTTCATTCTCAGGGGAAGACAACCACATTATATTTTCAACTCTGTAGTTGTAGGTGTTCAAGTATATTGTCATAGTCATTATAGCTGTTCTGCCTCCACCTCTCCTCCCATGTACTCTTTACAAGGCTTTGCAAATTCCCACTAATCATTTGACTTAAAACCATCACTTCTCTAGATCTCACTGTTGTTTTCTAGACATGGCCCTTAAAGTTGCTTTCTTCAAAATTTAGGGTCTATGTCCTACTTCTTCTGGTTTGTTGTTTGTAAAAGATATTTCATCCATTCAACTATTCAGTCCATCAGTTCCTCATCCACCCATTCATTCAATCAATAGAGCATAATACTGCTATGGGCCAGTCACTTCCCTAAGTGATGAAGATATACAGAGAACAACATAAAATCCATACTCTATCATTGTTACCTTCCAATGACAAGACAATACAATTGAGAAAGCAAAGGGTTGCTTATCTTGAGTAATCAGGAAAGGCCACATTGAGGAGGTTTATTTATTTACTAGGGCTATCGTAACAAACTATAGCATATTGGGTGGCATAAACAACAAAAACACACCAGAGGCAAAAAGTCCAATATCAAAGTTTTGGCAGGATTGGTTCTTTCTTAGGTTTCTCTCTGGTTAAGAAATAGTCATTAAAACAACACATATATAGGAAACCAAGATGGCAGCATAAGGTAAACACCTGTATGTGCTGCCTATCACAACCACACCAACAATACAACTAAAAGACAATATGACTATCACCCAGAACCATGGGAAAGCTGGCTGAGTAGAAGTTCTACAACTAGAAGGAAAGAAAAAAGTGCATTGAGACTGGGTAGGAGATTCAGAGACGCGGAAAAGCAGAGGTACGGAGGCGCGCGAATCTGGTGACTGGGTGCACTGTTTTTTCCAATTGGAAGGGAGATACAAGCTCCCAACTGCTCTGAACTCCAGTTTCCGGCGAGACTCTGGGGACCCAGAGTCCTACGGGGAGAAACTGGACTGTCTGGCATCGGGTCGGAAAGTGAGGGTGGCTTTTTTGCAGAGGTGCCTGCAGGAATCATTGTTTACTGTGCTGGGGCATGGGACACAGGGACGCAGAGACGCAGAGATGGCTGACTGGCAGCCAAGGCTGTTTGCCACGACTTGGTGATTCCCTGAGACCCCACCCCACCCAATTTACAAACCCACCCAAACTGTGCGCAGTGGCTTTTGCATATGAATGGCCTGCCCTTTCGCAGCTTAACCTAACAAACTGCATCTGGGTCAGACAGCTCCATAACTTTCAAACCCCAAACAAAGAGGAGAAATCTGCAGATCTCACTATACTCCTGCTGAGTGGCCTCAGATAGTAGCTGACTTGCACCCCATTGGAGATCCAGGAGCCAGTGTACCTAGTCGTCACTATGAGATGACACCAGATTTCAACTCCTCACATACATAAGTGACCCACTCAAGAGGCAGACTCAGTGAGCACCAAAGCCCCACTGAAGCAAGTCCTGCCCCATAAGGGTGTCTCCAGCACAGCAGTTCTTCCATTATAGACACAGCTGACCCTCACAGCCAATTGGCCTAGAGGTCAATTCCTCCCAGTGTACCAACAGCAATCAAGGCTTAACTACAACTAGAATGTGCACCCAGCCCACAAAGGGGTGCACTAAGAGTGTCCACCTCAGGTGATTGGGGAGGCTGAGCCACTGGGCCCTGTAGGTCACCTACCACACAAAGCTGATCCTCACAGCCAATTGGCCTGGAGGTCAATTCCTCCCAGTGTACCAACAGCAATCAAGGCTTAACTACAACTAGAATGTGCACCCAGCCCACAAAGGGGTGCACCAAGAGTGTCCACCTCAGGTGATTGGGGAGGCTGAGCCACTGGGCCCTATAGGTCACCTACCACACAAAGCCACTCCATCAACACAGGGAAGCAGCCAAAATGCAGAGACAAAGAAACATGTCACAAATGAAATAAATGGAGGAAAGCAAACTACTGGATATAGAGTTCAAAACCATAGTTATAAGGTTACTCAAGTATCTTTTAGAAACTGCCGAGAAACTTAGGGAGACCTCCGAGGAACTTAGTGAGACTTTCAAGGATCTTAATGAGAATGCCAAAAAAAAAAAAAAAATAGAAAAGGACCAGTCATAAATTAAGCATACCAGTCTGAAATAAAGAATAATATACAGAAATCCAACAGTAGACTAGAGGACCCCAAGAATAAAACCAAAGATTTGAAACATGAGGAAGCAAAAAACACCCAACAAGAAAAACAAAAAGAAAAAAGAATCCAAAAATATGAAGATAGTGTAAGGATCCTCTGGGACAACTTCAAGCGTACCAACATCTGAATTTTTGGGGTGCCAGAAGAAGAGAGAGAGCAAAATATTGAAAACCCATTTGAAGAAATAATGACAGAAAACTTTCCCTACAAGTCCAGGAAGCACAGAGAACCCCAAACAAAAGGAATCCAAAGAGGACCACACCAAGACACATCATAATTAAAATGCCAAGGGCAAAAGACAAAGAGATAATCTTGAAAGCAGCAAGAAAAAAACAGTTAGTTACCTACAAGGGTGTACCCATACGACTGTCAGCTGATTTCTCAACAGAAACTATGCAGGCCAGAAGGGAGTGGCAAGAAATATTCAAAGTGATGAATAGTAAGAACCTACAACCAAGATTACTCTACCCAGCAAAGCTATCATTCAGAATTGAAGGGTAGATAAAGAGCTTCACAGACAAGAAAAAGCTAAAGGAGTTCATCACCACCAAGCCAGGATTATATGAAATGCTGAAGGGTATTCTTTAAGAAGAGGAAGAAGAAAAAAAAAGGTAAAAATAAAAATTATGAACAACAAAGTGACAACAAATACATATCTATCAACAAGTGAATCTAAAAATTAAGTCAATTAAAAAATCTGATGAATAGAATAAACCAGTGAATATAATAGAATCAGGAGCACAGAAAGGGAGTGGACTGACAATTCTCGGGGGGAAGGGGGCGTGAGGGGTGCGGGAAGAGATTGGACAAAAATCTTACACCTATGGATGAAGACAGTGGTGGAGGGTAAGGGGATAGGGTCGGGGGGGCGGAATCAGGTGGAGGGGAGCTATGAGGGGAAAAAAGAGGAACATCTGTAATAATCTGAACAATAAAGATTTATTTTTAAAAAAAACAACACATATAACTTTCTTATACAACTGAGTCACTTCCAAATTCCTTCTTCTTTCCTAGATGTTGTCTCAAACTGTATTATTTACCTTTCTCCATATTTTGACTTTTTACATTATCCTTTTCTTCTGTTACCCCTTTTCCTTTGTCCATCAAATGCTGTAATCACTAAACTGAAATTTTTAAAGGTTAACTTTGATTGAGATATACTTTTTTTTCAGGTAATAATAATCCTTTATTTTTGCACAATGCTTTATAGTTAACAAAATGTTATCATACACTGTACCATTTAAGACTTAAACCTGTGAGAAAGATAGAAAAAAACATGTGACTTTAGTAACAGCTTATGAACCAAGATGCAGTTTATTGTATTAGAAAAAGGGGCAAATCCAGATTATCTGCCATATAAAGAGAAATACAACTGCCTGTCATGTGTTTGGAAACACTATCAAATAGTATTAATTAAGGGAAGGGCAATACAATTATTAATAACTTTACTTTAAAAATCTAACCTCAGTGAAAAGCAGCCAAACATCAAGTGTTGGAAATATGCATTGATAATTCAAAATAAAACCTTCACTTAAAGATGGAAAATTAAAACATCAAAAAGAACATATATAGCATACAATAAAAGGAACACTAATACACCAAATATATTATTTGAGGTAACTGAGGACTTGTCCCGATATAGAAACTGCAAATCAATAAAAATTCCAGATTCAATAAAGCAGCACATTTCCACAAAGAGATGACTTTATAAGAACCTTGAAAAATGATGTAAAAAGATCTAAAAGTCAGAAACTAGATAAAAACACTCAAAAAAGTAGCTCAAATAGCTCCATGTATTCCCTTTAAAACTATCCCTAATAGTTGCCAGTGTTATTATGTTGGCTTATGTCATTAAATAGGTATCTCTTGACTATGTTATATTTTGATTATGGTTAGAAATTGTGATTAGAAATGGATAGAGAGGGAAGGAAGAAGGGGAGTAAATGAAAGAAAAGCAAAAAGGAAGAATGGAAAGAAAAGAGGAAGGGAGATAAGATGGGAGGGAAGGAGAGAAGGAGCAAAAGTGAAGGGAAAGGGAAAGAGCTAACCCATGGTAAAACAAACAAACAACAAAAAAAAACCACTATAATAATCAGAAAATAAATGACACCAAACCAACTTTTCTTAAAAAAAAAAAATAAAAAAAAGAATGAGGTAAAAGTAAATCACAAAGGTAAGCAATTATGTGCGGAAAAGACAGGTGAAACAGTAAAGGGCCTTCTTTTATAATGATACCAAACTGGAAAGTACTCTTGGAAAAAGAATGCCTAAGTAACTCAATTTTTAGTCTCACGGTGTCCTGTTGAGACCTCTTACAGACTGCATCACAATAAATGCCCTCAGCAGTTGAGATGGCCCTTAGCCTCATGGGGGCCAATCACAGGTATTCCTTGGAACCCCTAAATCAAAGTAATTCCAGGCTGTGTGTCTTTTCAGCGGCCATTATGGTATATTCCTGGCATGTTGAGATGATTCAGGATTTGTTTTCTAAGAGCTCTTCTATTCAGTTCAAGTAAACCTTGGTGACATGAAGAAGATCCAACAACATTCAACTAAGACTTAAAGCAACTTCTACAAGCAATTTATCAAAGAATCAAGTACTTAACAAATCAAAGTATTTTTTCTTTTAAATAAAGTTAAATAAATAATATGTTGTGACTAGTACCCCACATGTGAAAGAAAATGTGAACTGAAAGAATTAGTCAAAAATATAATGTCTTTTTGTTTCTTTGTTTATTAGTACATCAATTTTCCAACTTTCCTTGGTCAGGAAAGTGACTTTGGGTAACAAGCATATTGTTATTTCAGTAAAAATGTCCACAGTACAGGTCTCTAGGAAATATACAAACTTTATAAAAAGAAACTCTTCTGTTTGGAAGTAGAGCTTTGATCAAATTTGTAACAATAAATACAATTTTGACTTTTTAAGAATCAGGATTAAAAAGAACACAGATTTATTATTATGAAGATATTAAAAAGCTAGATTTTTCCCAGGTGATGTTTAAATTGTAATTTTATCATTAGATTCTAAAGCTTATCTGAGTGTCATTTCTATTTCTCTGAAAATCATTCACATTTCTACCTAAAAATCTTTTTTCTTTTCATATAAATTTCATAAATTTAGGCTGTCCAACACAGCACTTTCAGTTTACCTTCCAACAGCCAATAGTTCTCTTAGTGATTACAGATATTGAAAACTCAATTTTGTTTTTGTTCTTTTTCTTGGTTTCATAAATGACTGTGTACAGGTTCCAATTTTATGCTGCATTCCAAACATGGACTTAGTTATAGTTCTCAGCCCTGTTGTACACTAGAATCATCTGGGAACTTCTTAACACATCACATCCAGATCACATGCCAATTACAATTGGTCTGCAGTAAAATCTGAGCATCAGTACTAATTGAACTTCTTCAAATGATATCACATTGCATCGAAGACTAAGAAACACTGGTTAAGAAACCCAAGTCTAAGAGGCCCTTTTTTTTCCAGGATGATAATTACCAAAATAGAAATATTCTTGTCTGGAAAAAAATTCAAAGTTAGGTCACTAAATTGTGTAAGCCTTAAAAAGTGCACAACTAACAAGAAACACATCATTGTAAGTAGATAACTACTCACTTATTCTAAAATTTTCAACATGTAAAACAACTCTTGGTAGATTCAGATGCATTGGTTTAGACTTCACATGCAGAGACCAATCACAGCTGGCTCTGAACAAAACTGTGAGACAGATAAAATGAGTCTTCAGTGCCCCACTCTTCCCTTTCTTCAAGCTACATTTACATTCCCTCTGAATTTTCAATACTTGGCTTACTACACAGACCTCTCTATGGAGCTAAGGTCACAGTAAAAATTACCAGAAAAAAAACCAACAACACAAATGACTCCTTGTTTGAAGTCAATATGTTGTTGTTTAAGCACTTCTGATAACATAATAACAATAACCATGCAAACAAACAGGGGTGCGTAAACAACACCACATTAGCAGATAAAATATTTGTGCTTACTTTTAAATGTGGACACGTCTCCCTTGTGGTACCACATCCATATGTTTCCTTGAAGGCATATTTTGGCTGCAAGAGAAAAAAAAATTTTAGTTTTCATATAAGGCAATAAAATGTGGTGTTTGAAATTTGGCTGTGCCACTTTATGACTCTGGGAAAGGTACTTAACCTTTCCAAGCTTCAGTTGTACAATGGGAAATAATAAACTTAAATACTAGATAAAGGCATGCAATATAAATAGCATATGGAAAGCTCTGAGAAATATTAGCTGTTATGAGAAAAAATTACTATTTGTAATTTTCCTATTTCCTTAAGAAACCATTCTTTTATCTCATGATTATGTTTATAGTTGTTTTATATGCTTCTTTGTTTTTTTCCAAAGCGCTTTTACCCATATAATTTTGTATTCTACTTGGAGAAGACAATCATTGGAAACTCAATAGCATTGTACTTAAAGCATAATCATGCTATCCTCTGTAGTACTTAGTGATCAAAATAAGACATGTGGGTAAGTTTTAGGGTAATTTTTATCAAAGAATCTCCTCATCAGAATCACTTAGAAAACTCTTTAAAACATAAATTCCTTTCCTGCCCACAACTCAGCTGAAGAAGTTTTCATGAAAACAGAAGCTTTAGGAAGACACTTTACATGATGTACTGAAGATTGTTTATATTCAGGACTGTCCATAGACAAAATTAGTTATCTTGCAATATGAGGGGTTCCCTGTTTCTGGAAGGGTCCAAGGGTGAGCAGAATGGCTATGGTGCAGAAACTGGGGAACATCTTAAAATATAGGAAGGGTGTCTGAGCTGAGCTGAACTAGGGTTAAGTCCCCTTTCAATGCAGAGATTCAATTCCAAACAAAATTTTAAGACCAACTTTGGATTAGGAATTTCCAGAAATACTACACATATTTCATTTAACCAGTTTGCAAGAGAGGTTTTATCTGAGAAAAATAAATTCACAGAGGCTATTTTTTAATACAAGATAGTATCCCACTCTCAGCTTCTCACTCCAAATAAAGTAGGATTTCTATCACTCCACACCACCTCCACTTGGCATAAAAGCACTTCCTTCTCTTGACTTTTCTGTTTCTCATTAATAATCTCATCCACTGAGACTCAAAGGCACCTGTTGTTATCTAGCAGTTCTGAGAAATATGATTACATCATTGCTGTCCCTTCCTTGGCCCCATTTTTATTTTTTTAATATTTTTATTGGTTTTAGAGAGGAAGGGAGAGGGAGAGAGAGATAGAAACATCAATGATGAGAGGGAATCATTGATCCGCTGCCTCCTGCATGCCCCACACTGGGGATCGAGCCCACAATCCAGGTATGTGCCCTGACTGGGAATTGAACCGGTGACCTCTTGGTTCCTAGGTCAAGGCTCAACCTCTGAGCCACACCCAGCTGGGCCCTTGGCCCCATTTTTAATCAGTGGTAATAGCCTATTGATTTCACTTCCAAAATTGTTCTTTCACATTTTTTTCTCTTTGCCTTCCTAATTCCATGACTCCAGACCAAGTTCTATTAACTAATGCATATGCCTCTTCCCCAGCTAATCCATTTTATTCATAACCACCAAATTAACTTCCATAATAAAAAATTCTGCTACTTCTTTGATTAAATATATTAAATACACCCCCATTCCTTACCAAAAACAAACAAGCCCTAGTTTGACATTTTAAGCTAAATGAGGATTCAAGAATTTCATGTAATTATAATTGCTCTGCAATAAAATCTGAGCATCAGTAGTACTTGAACTTCTTCAAATGATATTATATTGCATCTAAGACTAAGAAACACTGGTTAAAAAAAACAGGTTTATTTCACATTAAGCCTTTTCACCTACCATGATTTCCAACCAAAATGAAACAGTAATTTTTCCATAAGCACAGCTCTTATTTTCAGGTCTCCTTTTGATTCCTTAGGTTGATGCCCACCTGTCTGATTACATGTCCCAGGCACCTGGGAGCTGATTAATCTGGTGTATCAGGAAGCAGAAGCAAGGCAGAGTGGGGGAAGGCAAAGTTTTGAAAAGAAAGGTCACCAGATGTTTAGAGGGAATATTATCAATCAGAATGGGTAAAATAGAAATAGAAAAATCCTTGTAGAGACAAGGATAGCTATGTGGCTAGAACTGGGATTGGCAAACTGCGGCTCGTGAGCCACATGCGGCTCTTTGGCCCCTTGAGTGTGGCTCTTCCACAAAATACCACGGCCTGGGTGAGTCTGTTTTGAAGAAGTGGCGTTAGAAGAAGTTTAAGTTTAAAAAATTTGGCTCTCAAAAGAAATTTCAATCGTTGTACTGTTGATATTTGGCTGTTGACTAATGAGTTTGCCGACCACTGAGCTAGAAGAAAATAAATGGCTAACATGGAGTGTAGAGGGTAAAACTTGGAGAAATCTCCCAAGTCACACTTAGGACTTTCACGGGCTATTCAGATCTCAAGCTGGGTGGAAAAAAAGAGGTTAGCATTGCTATTGTCATACAGCTAGCCAGAAGCAGAACCAGGAACTGGCTCCTGGTTTTCTGTGCCAAATAACCCTAAATCCAAATACTTCTGGGTTACTGGAAACTAATGCAACACTTTAAGAACCTAAATGTCCATTTTAGACAATGTCCTGGAGATACTCAACATGTCCTCTCAAATCTATGTCCCACTCCACTCCAAGCGAGCACCTGTGATAAACTTGCCTGAACCAGGCAGTCAGGATATAACTAAATTCATTTGGAAGCATACAAACCTTCTTTCAAGGTTTCTAACTTTAAGTGGGCATCATAATAGGTATATTGAAACAAGGATATTCCCTCTCTTTCATTTAACTATGTAGCAGGAATCTTCAAATTTTGGATCCAATTTCACTGTATTCCAGCTGTATTGTGCCAACAGGCTGAAATTAAATAGATTCTGAAGTTCTCTGACTCTCAGGATTTTTAGCACATTACTAAACCCAGAAAATGCTCAATATATAAATGAACAAGCAAGTGAATGAATGCCTGGCTCATGTATTTCTGAGATGAGTCAAACTTTGGAAAGTATTTTCTGAGGGTCAACTCCAAGGTTTAACTCCAAAATGGGCTGCACCTTGCTCTCTGCCTCTGACCTTCCACAGTTTCATTGATCTTTCTTACTCCATTCTTTCCCTGACCATAGGCTGCAACGTATTTAAGTTGTAAGGATTGTCTTCAGTTTGATCTAAATACACTAGATACTCTTGAAACTGAATGGATTACCAAAATGTTAGTGGACCAATTCAGATAATTTGGTTCATCTTCAGCACTGCCAGATTTTTCCCTTTCATTTTCCATTAAAGAAGGGAGGGAATTTAGGACTCTATCACTGAGAGATATGTGTATTTAGATTTAATTTGTGTCCCTCATTATCAACGTGAGAATACAAATCACATCTGTCCTCATAGCTATGCGATCTGCAACATCAAGCGCATTGCATGATATACAGTAAATAATATTTCATGAAAATATATCAATTTCAACAATCTCAACAAAATGCCCTTGGATATTCTAATTCCTTAGACAAAAGAAGGAAGAAAGAAAAATGTTAACATTAAGCAGAGATTAAAAAGCTTCTGCTGGTATACACATTTTCAAAATGGCCATTGGAATTCTATATACTATCCTGGAATCCTGGAGTATAGGACTAAGGATAGAAGACTAGACCAGTGCTATCAAACAGGCTTGGAATGTTCTGTATCTGCACTGCCCAATAGGGTAGACACTAAGGACATGTGGCTATCGATTACTTGACATAGTTCAGTTAAGTAATCAAATTTATTTTGTTTCCATTTAAATTAGGATTAAAATTGCTATATGTGATTACTGACTACTGTACTGGACGGAAAGGCTCTACCTTAAAAAGTGACACTAGGCCACGTGCTGACACTTAGGGATGCCTTTGTTGCCAAAGAAACTCTGCAGTCATCCCAAACAAGTACTTTAGAATGGGACTAAGGAAAAATCATGCTAACATTTTAACAGAATTATTTTATTCTCTTGTGACTGGAAGATAGAATATTATCTTCTGAAAAATAACTCTTATTGAATTCAAGCCTTTAATTAATGTAATAACCTTCAAGCTAAACAATTTAAACCTCTAAAATTTCTTAAAGGCCAGTACAGGCCTATCTTCTTGTCATGTCAGTGACAGGGTTCAGAACACACTTCCCCAAAATATAGTGCCTTGGCACATTAACTACTTTAAGCTGAAGGGATTGAGAAATGGCAAGTGCAGGAAGGACTCTCTCACCTTCCCCCTCCTCCCCTGAAGCAGGTCAAAAGACCCTCATGAGAGAAGTGCCTGCCCTAACTGGGGGGGCGGGGGCAGAGGCTGGGTGGAGGGGAAAAAGGAACAGGGAAATTAGGGCTATCTGTAATACTGTCCTCAATTTAAAAAAAAAAAATGTACCTGTGTTATACCTGGAAGAAAGAAGCATCCCTGTCTCCAAGGCAGAGAGATACCAAGACAGATCTAAACAAACAGGCCTTGCTAACATTCCCCCAGTTTATTACCCTTAGCTCACACCCTTTCATCCTACCACATTTTTCCATGACTTTCTACTCTTTATCAAAGCTTTACCTTTTATTTTTTTTCCACTCTTTATCTTTTATATTATAAAAACACTGAGGCTTAATCATTTCTTTGGGTATTTATTTCATTATTAGAGGCCTGGTGCACAAAATTTGTGCACAGGTAGGGTCCCTAGGCCTGGCCAGTGATCAGGGCCAATCAGGTTCCCCGCCTACCTGCCTCCACGCCTCCCCACCTCCTCCTTCCCTCACCACCCACAGACCGCCACCTTGCAGGTCCCCTCCCTCCCCCCGCCACCTTCCCTTCTCCTCCTTCCCTCGCTCCCTCAGTGCCTCGCCACTGCTGGTCACCCGCCATGTTCCATGCTGCCCCCTGGTGGTCAGCACACATCATAGTGAGTCATCGAATTTCCATTCTCCTGGTTGAACTCCTGAGGGGACACTTTGCATATTAGCCTTTTATATATATAGATAAAAGCTCTCATGTCATGTAAATTTATATTAAATAAATCTGAATGCTTTTCTTCTATTTATCTTTGTCAGTTTCATTTTCAGGCCCAGCCAGGGATCCTATGAGGGGTCCAGGAAAATCTTTTCCTCCCCACACCAGCTTTACAGGACATATGCAAAAAGAAGGGCATTATTGCCTATGACAATGGTATAACAGTGATAGCCACAGTTGTAGATGACCGAAGTGTTACTCAGACCAGAATCCTACCAATTCCATTGTACCTAAGCAGGGAATGTTGAAAGGAAGTGAGAACATAGAGTGATAAATGGGAACAGTATGCACAAAAGTGTACAAAACAGTGTGGGCAACCATAGCAAACATAACAACATGAATGTATGTACAGTGTTTTCAACTTGATCATAAGTAAATTTTTAAACTTAACAACTTGGAGAAATTTATTCACTTTAAGCCCTAATACTGTCATCCTTATCTTCTTAACATCATTATGCACTGCTGGAGGTAGGTCCCCACTAACAGTAGTATTTTCAGTGCGGTGTCTCCCATGTCCCCTTCTATTGCTGGTAGAAGTAGAGCTCTTGGGGTGCCTTGGAATAAGAATTTTCCTCGGCCCCCTTTAGAGGATGAGTTATTGTGGAAAGCTTTATTGATGAGGTAACATTAAGGGAGTTCCCCTTCAGGGTCTCATCTCCCTCCATCTGCCAAGGAAAACATCCCATTTTGCCTTCATCAGAGCTAAGATCAAAGCCACTGCCCAGAGTTTCTGCTCTATATTAAAGTCAAGTCCAGCATCTAGCTAGGTTTATTTGTGTTCCCAAATGCAGTCCATTGCATGTGGGGTCTGCACGGCCATGGGCTATGAGACTACTTAAGGCCACAGGGCTATGGAGACACACGGCAATTGAGGGTCATGGAGTGAGTGAGAAACAGGAACACAAGCAGCAACAGGAACAAGAAAGAGAGAATTTCTTTGTCTGGGGATTATGTGTTCCCAAATTTTTGCTGGTTTGCATTGGGGTCCACCCTCCTAGCCAATGAAATTTGTTCCTATGTTAGACTTCTAAGCAATCACCTTTACTACGTTATCCTGACTTCACTGCTCATGCAACCCATTTTTCCCTTGTTGGGATCCCTTCCCCCAGTGATTTGCAGGGAACAACCGGTGGTTCCCTGGGGAATGTAAAGTTGCAGCTTCCTAGTGAAGCTGCCCAGATGCCCATGCTTGTAATGTCTGGCCTCCCCTGTGCTCCTTTCCTGTTATTAATATTTGCTAGCTAGTTATGATGGTAACAGTTGGGACAGAAGATCCCAATTGAGGTAAAAAGAGCCTTAGAGCTTCCAGTAAGCCTGACCAGAAGGAAGGCAGACCCCATAGCCCATTGTAGCAAGCCAAGGGATGCGGGTATTTGTGTGTGAAGTAGTCACTTTAATTTTAAACTGCACTGTTCCCTGACTATTTTCTGCTCTTTTGAAGGGATTTTCTAGCATATTCAGAGGTACCAATACTCTAAACACAAAGAAGTGTTTCCACCTCTCTCCTAAGAGTGGGAGAGCCACAGCCCTCCCGCTGTGCTGGTCTCCCCTGGACCACCATTACTCATGGGCAGGCTGCTGGGAACCACTTCCACAATCTGTCTCCAGCTGTGTTGGCATAACAGAAAGTCAAACAGGCTGCAACAAGCACCAACCCTAAATTTATTAGAAAAGCCACCATTTCTATTTCATCTGGCTAGTAAACAATCTTATACTATTAGGGTGGTTAATTATAAATAACAGTCTAGCCTCTTTTAATTGAAATCTACATTTATTTAGAGCCTTTTCATGAGACTAGAATTAAGAAACAAAAAGCATTAGGAATGAATAGAAATGGACCACACTATGGAAGTAAAAAATAAATAAATAAATAAAAGCTCAAAAGCTAAGAATTCAAGTGCCTCTAAAAAGTAATATTTTCCACTTTAACAGAAATTTTCCTTTCCTCTTCTCAAACTGCATTGTTAATGTTAAAACTTCCATCATTTCTCAACTGAAGCAGGTGTTACCAATGTTATTTTGACATTAAAGTCTACCTGCAGAAATATGGATACCTGATAGTCCATAGGGATGTTTTTAAGAAAATGAAGAAATTCATGGAACACCAGTCTTTCATCAAAAGTATTTATAAATTGCTGATTATGTACAAATAACTGAGTTAAATGCTGCAGGGAAACAATTTTGGAAATTTTGATTGTAAGAAACAAATTTTATATTATGGCACAGCATACACTTACAAATATATTTGTGACTTAATATATTATGAAGTAATATTTAACCTTAATATGCCTGATATATCCTGATATTTTCCACCTATTTGAATTTATCATTTATTGTAATGATCTATTTAATAAAAAATAAAACCACTGAATTAATGTTAAAACCAACTGATGAGTTGAAATCTGCAGTGTTTTTTTTTAAATATATTTTATTGGTTTTTTACAGAGAGGAAGGGAGAGGGATAGAGAGTTAGAAACATCGATGAGAGAGAAACATCCATCAGCTGCCTCCTGCATACCCCCTACTGGGGATGTGCCCGCAACCAAGGTACATGCCTTTGACCGGAATCGAACCCGGGACCCTTGAGTCCTCAGGCTGATGCTCTATCCACTGAGCCAAACCAGTCAGGGCAAATCTGCAGTTTTAAAACAAGAATGAAAAAGATGCCCTAACCAGTTTGGCTCAGTGGATAGAGCGTCGGCCTGTGGACTGAAGGGTCCCAGGTTCGATTCCGGTCAAGGACATGTACCTTGGTTGCGGGCACATCCCCAGTGGGGAGTGTGCAGGAGGCAGCTTATGGATGTTTCTCTCTCATTGATGTTTCTAACTCTCCATCCCTCTCTCTTCCTCTCTGTAAAAAATCAATAAAATATATTTTTTTAAAAAAGAATGAAAAAGATAACAAGATAAATACTATTCCTGCCCTTAAGGACATTCTGGTCAAACAGCAAAGATAAAACAAACAGAAAAATTAAGAGGTAATAACAATAAAATGAAATGGATGAAAGAAAAAAACAGCCTGAGAATTTAATTTAGAAAGAGATTGTAATAAAAGACAGACTATTACAGGCATCATGAAAGTTGAAAAACTAGCTAACAATCAATGGAGAAGCTGATGTTCATTTTGGAACTTGAAAGCTGGTAGGATTTTTGAGAGGCAAATGCACAGAAGAGAAGAAAGGTCATTCCAGATGGAGTTGGCAGCATGGGACAAGGTACACAGAGGAATAGGGAAAGGATAGGTGGGGTAAGATAACATCGAAGCAGAATCAAGGCCAGTCCAGCATTCTTTTTTTTTTTAATTTAAATTCTTTATTGTTTAATGTATTATATAAGTCTTCTTTTTCCCCCATTGACCTCACCCCTACCCCATCTGTGTCCATTGGTTATGCTCATATGCACGCATACAAATCCTTTGGTTGAGCTCTTACCCCTTTACACCACCCCCACCCCCTCCTTCCCTCATAGGCTGGACAGTCCATTGGATGTTCTATGACTCTGGTTCTATTTTTGTTCATCAGTTTATGTTGTTCATTATATTCCACAAATGAGTGAGATCATGTGATATTTATCTTTCTCTGACTGTGTGATGTACTTACAGAACCATCTGACCATCCCCTACCCCTCATTTATGCATGGGGTATCACACAGTTACACAGATCTCTTCTGCCTGACAGATTTCATTTTCATATAATCATCAGCATTGTTTTTGCCAGTCTTGAGTTCAATCTCAGCTGAAGGTAACACACTCTCCCTCCTGTCTGTTATTTTCCTATTTTACTTTTTCTGTCATGGTGGATTTTATTAACACAAAAGGCAGGAAACAAAATTGTTATTAATTCTTTTTAGCTCATTTCACCATTACATACAGCCAACATGCGCCTCCAATTTCTAAAGGCTATAGATGTTACAGTTATCCATGTTCCTCTAGCACTAAAGAAAAGGTAACTTTAGTTTTCAGCATGATTTATGTTTGGGGTGATGAATATCTACTTTTCTACTTTTTTAAATCTATTGTATGATTTTTCTCTCTTATTTTAAAACAAATACTTTTATCCTTTTTACTTAAGGTAGTTGTATTTGGTTATAAAATGGGTCACTTAGTATCAGAACACCCTCACATATTTGCCTAATAATCCCTTTTAAGTAAGGCCATTGTTAATGGCTTTTTTTTTTAAACCAGTCATACACTTAGAATCAAAATTAGCATCTAAATGAGGATGTTTTAAAAAGCATGCCTAGGGGTTGCTAGCTTCACCTTTTTATAGTTTGCCATGTTAAATTATGTAAAATAGAAATGGTATTTTAATATTTAATGAGCTAATGCAGAACTTATTGAGACTGCCTCCCATCCCCACCTTTTCCCTTAAACAGCCCACCACATTCTTTTGAAGGTATGAGAAATGGCCACGAATTTAAAGCATGTGTCAGAATGAGGAGGGCACTTCCCTTCTCAACAACTACCCCATATCTAAATCAAGATATTACTAGGGAAAAAATGCTAGGTGTTAAAAATCTTGCTTTAAAATCAAACATTTTACCTGACATTATTGTGCACAATGAAGTTAATTAATTGAATTCTTTTGGAGAAATGTATCATGGTTTACATAATAGAGTGCCAACTCAATTAGCAAAAATATTTCATTAGTTAAATGAAGAAATGACACAAGCAGAACAAAAATGAAATATTTACTTTAAAATATTCAAAAACATCAAAAAATATGGTTAGAAAAGATATAAATATTGTGAAGAAAGGTGTAACCAAACCAGGGGTTGTAATTAGAGACCAGTGCATTTTAGCTGGACATAACAAACATTTCCAGAAAATTAGATCTATTGCCTGGCTGTTTGAGAAAGAACAGCTCCATGGTTTAAGTATTTAGAAATAGATGACATCAAATGATAAGGACTGTGGTATAGAAGGGATTAGATGAACTCGTAAATTGGTTCTTTCTATAATTCCAAAGACTGTTTTATAGAGTAAAAAATTAAGGTCAAAGAATTTCTGTGGGATTTAATAAAGATGACAATGATGATGATTTCTGCTTAAATAGTAATGCAATCTTAAGTGGAAAGAACCTAGGGAAAAATACATATACCAAATACCTAAGATCTGGAAACAGCCTAAGAGCCCATCAGCAGATGAGTGGATTAAAAAACTGTGGTACATCTACACAATGGAATATTACACTGCTGTAAAAAGGAAGGATCTCCTACTATTTGCAACAGCATGGATGGAGCTGGAGAGCATTATGCTAAGCAAAGTAAGTCAGTCAGAGAAAGATAAATATCACATGATCTCAGTCATCTGTGGATTAAAATGAACAACATAAACTGATGAACAAAAACAGATCCAGAGACAGAGAAGCATTGATCAGATGCTCAAACCTCAGAGGAAAGGTAGGGGAGGGTGGGGGTAAGTGGGAGAGATCAACCAAAGGACTTGAATGCATTCATATAAGCATAACCAATGGACACAGACACCAGGGGGGTGAGGGCATGGAGGGGGGCAATGGGGGGGGATAAGGACACATATGTAATACCTTAATCAATAAAAATAAAAAATCTAATAGCATTTAGCTTTAAAATATACATAATTCTTCTTTTTGATCTAAACCGACCTGGTTTTCATATGTCATTAATGCATCCTGAAGTTCAGGCTGGATTTCAATTAAAAAAAAAGAGAGAGAGAGATTTGCAAGTGATGAAGACTTAACCCATCACTCTTGAATTTCAAAGCATTGGGATTTGAGGTGACTGTTTTCTCTTATTTCTCTTTTGTTTCTTGGGCTATTTTTGTCTCCTTCCCATAGGCCACTACTTTAGCTCCTACACAATCTCTTCACTTATCTTTATTTTTTAAAAATACATTTTTATTGATTTTTTAGAGAGAGAGGAAGGGAAAGAGAGAGAAACATCAATGAGAGAGAAACATCGTTGATCCGCTACCTCCTGGACATCCCCTAAAGGGAATCAAGCGGCAATCAGACATGTGATTTCCTGACTGGGAATCAAACTGGTGGCTGGCCTCTTGGTTCCTAGCTTGACACTCAACCACTGAGCTACACCGGTGGGGTTCTACATATCTTTAAACCAACTTCTTGCTCACTTTGCAAGACCAATTCCACTTTTCATTGAAAGATTTTTTGTGTGTTTTTTTCTAACACTATCTGTTAGATCTGATCAAATAATTGAATCAATACCTTCTCCATGGGAACTGACCTTTAGGCCACTTCACAATGGACATTCCACTTGCTAAGACCATTATCTCATCCCTCCGGAGGTTCCCAGAATCCAGACCTGCACAGAGAATTCTCTGCCCAGAAAAAGCCCACCTAGAGTCCTTTAAAAACCTCTGACTCCCCATCTTTGGGAGCTGGCACCATTTTGGGGCTCAGCCCATCTGGGATCCAGATTGACCTAATAAATTTTATTTATTTATTTATTTATTTTATTTTATTTATTGATTAAGGTATCACATATTTGTCCTCATCCCCCCATTCCCATCCCAAACCCCTCCCCACGCATGCCCCCACCCCCCTGTTGTCCAGGACCACTGGTTAGGCTTATATGCATGCATACAAGTCCTTTGGTTGATCTCTCCCCCTTACCCCCACCCTCCCCTACCTTCCCTCTGAGGTTTGACAGTCTCATCGATGCTTCCCTGTCTCCGGGTCTGTTTTTGTTCATCAGTTTATGTTGTTCATTATTTCCCCTAGATGAGTGAGATCATGTAATACTAGAAATACACTTATAAGAACCAAAAATGAGACAAGCAATAATGGTTATGCTGAGAGGCAAATGAATCAGTCTGTAGTGAGTTTCTTTCTGGGCCAACAGTTCTTTTGAGTCCCAATTTCAATGTCAAATAGTTCCTTATGTGTACATGTCAGCAATGATATTTCAGTTCTGGATGGTGGATAAATGGTGGTAATGCAGGTCCGACCCTCTCTGTTTTTGACCTAATAAATTTATAATCCCTTACCACTTTGGTCTCATGCATTCCTCCTTTGGCTACTCTAACACCATCTTCATAAATAATCACATTTTGCCTCCTCCTTTGAATAATTTTTATTTAAAATATATTTCTTTTTATGGTATTTCAATGTGTGATTAAATCACATTCATTTTTTTTAAAAAAAAAGGACAAAAATATGCAGCTGTGTCTAAGTAGAAAGAAATTAAAATTTTTCTATTCCACCTATATCACTAACTACTCCTTACAACTGGCTACTGACAACATTTTGGTACATATTTGATGATCACGCAAATATTTCCATGTATACATGTGTGTGTATACTATTTGTTGTTTTTATAGATTCAAGCTTATCACCCTCTTTGCATTTATGATTTTTATTTTTATGTCATGCTCACAAAGATTTTTCTTGACATACTGTTTTATTTTTTAAAATCTTTATTGTTGAAAGTATTACATATGTCCACCTTTTTCCCCATTGACCCCTTATAGTCCTCCCGCACACATACCCCAGGCCTTCACCACCCTATTGTTTGTATCCATGGGTTATACATATACACATACAAGTTCTTCGGTTGATCTCTTCCCACAACCTATCCACCCCCACCTTCCCTCTGAGATTCCACAGTCTGTTCTATGCTTCTATGTCTCTGTATCTATTTTGTTCATCAGTTTATTTTGTTCATTAAATTCCACACATGAGTGAGATCATATGATACTTATCTTTCTCTGAATGGCTTATTTTGCTTAGCATAATACTCTCCAGGTCCCTCCATGCAACATAGTGTTTTAATTTGCAATAGAATCACTTTGTCCTTGTAGCTCCCATAGTACTACCTTCTGCAGGACTAGCAGGTTATACTATAGTTATCTGTTTCCATCACTAGATTGGGGGCTCCTACAGGGCAGTGGCCTTGTCATATTGGTTTTTATATTCCTGTTAGCAGAGAAGCCAAATATATCATGATTTATAAATAATAGCTGATAAATGAATAAGTAAATGAACATAAATAAATTTAAAGTATGATCACCATAAAATGAAGACATAACCTTGTTACACTCATTTACAAAATCATAGCTTTAATTCCTAAAATTCACCATTATTTAATAACTAGAGTCCTGGTGCACGGATTCATGCACTGGTGGGGTCCCTCAGCCTGGCCTGCACCCTCTCACAATCCGGGACCCCTGAGGGGATGTCAGACTGCCAGTTTCAGCCCAATCAGGCCAGGCTGAGGGACCCCATGGGTGCACGCATCCGTGTACTGGGCCTCTAGTATGCATATAAGATCTTTGGTTAATCTATTCCCACCCTCCCCACTCCCCGCTTCCCTCTGAGATTCATCAGTCTGTTCCATGTTTCCATGCCTGTGCATTGAGCATCTGCCTCATGGTGGTCAGTGTGTGTCATAGCTACCGGCTGAAGGGTCGAATGGTTGAATGCAGTTTTTAAAACTTTTCACTAAATTTTTTCTATATTGCTAATCGCAATGCTTTTTTTGCTTGTTTCTTTTATATTGTAATTCTTTTTCTCATTTTATGTTTTATACTCAGCTTTTCTTTATTTTGCCAGTCATAGTATTTTATGAGTCAAAATGCTTTGCTTGCAAGTTGAACTAGCTTTCAAAAAATGGTGAATGCTGTATCTAACTAAATGCAATTCTACCCAAAGTAGTTAAAAAGGGGGGGCGGGGGCACAGTTGCTTTAAGAGGAACAGAAACCAAGTTTGGGAACCCATTAGGACTCACTTTGCTCCACTTCCTTAGCTGTCAGTTCATTCTCAGACTGGCTTGTCCTCAATAGTGAAAACAGAGACATGTACAGCTTTTGTGTTTAATATGAGCATCCAGAGACATAAGGAGTTTCGACTTTCAGGTCTGTGTTAAAAAATAATAATAAAATAAATAAAACAAGAGAATGATTACTTGGCCAGGCACAGGTCAGATAGAAACCTCTTGGAATAATTACTGTAGCTGTAGTGATGATATACAGTAATTGGGAGACTATGGTCCATTGACTGCTGAAGAATAGACTGTCAAACGACAGCAGGAAGGCTAGGGAGGGTTGGGGGGTTGCGGGGGGGTAAGAGATCAACCGAAGGACTTGTATGCATGCATATAAGCATACCCAATGGATGCAAGACACTGGGAGGGGGGTAAGGAGACATAGGTACTACTCTTTGTAATACTTTAAACAATAAAAAAAGGGGTAAAGAAAAATAATAAATGTCTCAGCAAGTGTCCTGGTCAAAACCTATGGATTTGAAGTCAGAGAAACCTGGGTGCCTGTGACAACCTTTCTAAGCCTCAGTTTCTTCACCTATAAATTCGGGTAATAAAAGAATGCTATAAAAAGTGTTATGAAACCTCACTGACATAAGTAAAGTGCTTTGTAAATTACTGTTCCATAAATCTTACCTATCATCATCATCCTCAGCTTCATCCTATTATCCTCATTACTGAATAATCTGAAATAATTTTTAGAATTGGGAGAATATTTCTTAAAGGAAAAATAATTGAGAAAGTAAAAAGAAGAGAGTGGTGAACTATTTTGGCAAAAAGAAAGTAAATTATAAGATGCAAATTCTCAAATACTTGAGATACTACAGAGCCTAATAATAGTAGCTATAAATTATTAGTCCCTAGCACTATGAAAACAGCTTTATACATATTATATCATTTAATCTCACAACAATTCTAGGAGGCTTCTAATTTACAAATAAAAAGACTGAAGCTCATAAAGATGAATAAGTTATTAGGAGCACTTATAATATCAAGTCATGCCAGGTTAAATTTGCATTGAGAAAGCTTTCTCAGTGAGGTAGTTGTATGACCATTGGATGTAATACTCAGGAAAACTGAGCTCTGATTCTGAACCTGCCACCAGCAGCTGCATGGATATAAAATAATCATGTAACTTTTCTGAGATTTCATTTTTATACTTGTCATATCAAAATAATACCACACTCTGACGGGGGAGCAGAGTGCAAAACTCTGACTGCTTGACACACCCACACGCCCCTCCTGCACAAGGAGCTGGAAACAAATTCTTTATTCTGGGGTCTCTGTGTTAGGGATTCATGCCTGACATGAAAGCAACACAAATAGGATCATCCAACATTCATGGACACAGAGAAACACACAGGTAATAAGACCAACTAAATTCAAAAGAAACACAGAGAGAAGGCAATAAACAAAACCAACAAATGGTTAGAAATCATGAGTCAGCAGGAAGCATGAAGTTCAAATTAGAAAAGTGTAAATCCAGAGGCAGGGAGACACTGAGACAAGTGTGAATAGATGTCTCCCCTCCCCATCACAACCATCACAAAGGAAAATAACCCTGCTTTAAATGTACAGTCCAAAGTACATTAAATCAACCACGTAAATTTTGAAATCTAAGTTCCCTTGTCTTCTGCCTATCGTGAGAATGGTTTCCTATTCATTTCCCTATTGATCCCTACCACCCCATTAGCTGAGGTAACCTGATCATGTTTCTGTGAATTGAAACCAAAAAGTCTGATAAGCAGCCCTATGAGCCTCAAATGAAGATAAATTTAAATATGAAAATTAAAATATGTAAACTACACAAAATAGGGTTTTTTTATTGTAAAGAGATATAACAGCTCTATGTGTCTTAAAGAGACCAAATTTCAATAAAGATAAAGAATTATTTGAAATAAATAGGAAAAAATGAATTATACTGTTTATATTTACAAAAAAAGGTGATATAAAATATATTACAAAGGTATTTATTAAAGCTCTGATTTTCTTTATAGTTCCAATGAGGACAACTGCCAGGATATGTTCTCCCTCTCAAAAAAAAAAAAAAAAAAAATTAGCCAGAACAGTTTTCCATTAAAATATCTCAATTTCTCCATAATGTTCCTTGAGAAATGATTGAAGCTCCTCCACTTGGAATACAGGTCTGGAAAACATCATTAAAAAATGCTGGAGGGAACTAGCCTGTACTACACTGGGGATGGAAGAGTTGAATGGAAGTCCTTTCATCTTTATTTTAGACTCCTCTGTAATATATTTCCTTTCTGAGAAAGAATTTATCTCCATCCGACAACACGCTGGGAAAATGGCAATACCAAACTATATCATAATGCAATAATCTATGTAATTAAATTATTTCATGGATCAATAGGAATGTGCAAATTGTAAAAAACTGTGAAATGTAATAATGTGTCTGACACTATAATTTCCAATAGCTTACTTATTCTTCAAGGGCTTTATACATTGATGCTCATTTGATTTCCCTGAACAAAGAAATGTTTCCTGGTCTGTTTTGGTTCCTCATTCCTTAGACAAATATATGTAGAGAGCACATTCTGTGTAAGGCATTGTGTTAAGTGCTATAAGGGGCAAGAGGAAAAAGAGCGTGTCTCTCTTTAAGGAAGCTACATTTTAATCCAGACAGGGAGGCTGCATGTTACAGTGGAGAAAGGACGCTGGGAACACACACATGGGTTCAGATTCCATCTCTGCCCCTTGCCAGCTGGGTCACTGGCTCTTTACATGTTAAATCAGGATAAAAGTGCCTTTCTGAGGTAACTGTTATGAGAATGGGGACGTAGGCACATAAAGTGCCTACCAAAATATTGGTATTCAGTGAATCAGAGTGACTTTCCTTACTCCATAAAGAAGCAAAACACTAAAATCAGGGTGATATTAGCTGAATATATAAACCAATTATAAGAGAATAACGTAGGAGCTCCTCTATATCTATGTTAACATAGTGGCTGTGAACTAGGAGAATGAGATATTAGAAACATCGGGGAAGCTTCTTAACAACTCCTTCCCCTGCCCCGAGCCATCCCAACTACCCTCAACTTCCACCAACTTCCTGCAACACAAATACATCTTAAAATGTATCAGAATCAGGTGGAGAGTAGGTCAAGAAAATAGGGAAATGCTGAGTTCTGTCACTCACTGATTCTGGCCAATCATTCAACCGCTCTAAGTTTTGGTTTAGGGAAAATACCATGACTGCAAAGTTAACTAACATTGTGAGTGCCTTATGTTAAGGGGCCCAGCATGTGCCCCAATTGACTAAATAAACTGAGAAGTGAGCAAAGCCATAACTATTACAGTATTATTGTGAGAATTAAAATAATTTCTGTAAAACACCTCAGTATTGCAGGCACTGGATATTTAGTAGCAATAATCAATAGGGGGAGGGTCATCTCATAGGAAACAATATGGAACGGAGTAGGATTCTGATAGGTCAGAGAGTAAAATAAGCTAACTTGAGAGTGTGGTCACAGGGTGATGGTGTGTTGGAGAACAGAGGATAAGCTAGTTTGGCTGGCGAGCTATCTGACCAGAGAGTGGCCAATGTTGCTGCAAAGTAGATTGTGGCCAATTTGTGACAGTCCCCACAGATGCTGTTGAGGAGCTTTTATGATGTCCATGGTGCAAGGAGAAGCAAGTGTAGGTAGCAGAACAAAAGAAAGAGTGACATGCTCAGAACTTCACATTCAGAGGATTAATTTGGTATTTCTGTTTAGGATCCGAAGGAACCCAGAAAGAGTCTGAGCAACAGCCCAGGGTGCTGGTAGCAAGAGTCTTTAAATAATGGCTCAGGCTTTAAATAATGGCAGATCAAGAGACATTTCAGGAAGAGAATCAACAGAGCTTGATAAAATGGTGAGCTAAGGAAAGAAGAGAATGCTGTAGAATTCATTCAAAGTTTGATAATTATGAGAATAACTATGCAGTTTACAAAAGCAGAGATGTCAACAGAGAAACTGTTGGAAAGAGGGAATATATGTTTAACAAAAAAGCATTAAGCATTATAATTGAGTTTCTGAAGGTGCTACATTTGAGATATCAGGAAGGTTATCCAGGAAAAATTCATATACTGAGGCCAAAGATACTTTTTAATAATCATTCCAACAGGAACAAAGAAAGACCTCTTTAAGAAGGCTTAAGGATAGAGACTCAGAGAACATTCATCTTTCAGGGGCAAGGAAGGAAGATAAGTTTGTCTATTTTACTAAAATAAAATTATTTCAGTACCATACTTAGTTAAGACAATGCCTTGAACTTTATTTAAATGTCTACTTATGTCACGAAGTTTCTAGTACAGGAGACTTAAAAAAAAACTACTGGTTAATTCTATTTTTAATAAAATTTTATATTAATTGCCTAAAACTTTTTTTTTTCAGAAACCTTCTTTAATTTGTATGGGAATGAGTCCCCAAATGGTCCTAGACAAGTTTTCTAGTTTACATAGCTCCAGGAATCCTGCATTAATTTTGTTTATGTTTTTGCTTCTTTTTGCCACTCACATTGGTTATTGGAAGAGGAATCATTCATAACAATTAAAACTCAGTTTGCAATGGCATTATACACCTTGCCCACACAATCTATCATAAAGCCAGTCTTCTTTTATCCATTAGAATTTTGACTTCAATATTAAATTTAGCATTCAGTTAATAAAAATTGCCTTACACAGAATCACATGTAAATGATGCATATTCCTCCCAACTTTTAAGTAAGTTATGATGGCAGGTACTCCGTGGTATATTTGAAAGCACAATCATGTCTGGTGGTGACTCAGTTTAACTTCTCCAGATATTTTATTCCAGGGTTAAGCTGAAAAAGAGTGCTTAAGGAATTGATGAGGCTGGTGTGTGATTTGAATTCATTAAGTAAGTAAAAATCAGTTAAGCCCTAGAGTGACCATGCTGTGCAATATTTCTGCCTTCACAGAGCTTTCTGAGTCAAAGAAAGACTGATATACCAAAATTCAAGTACAGTGAAGATGTTTGCTTTTGATGGGAGAAAACAAAGGTGTTAGGGGGCGTGCCCTGTGGCAGCTCCTTAGCTTGGAAGTATTCCTAAGCGTTTCCTGTAGCAAAGTGAGCTTGCAACTAAGTCTAAAAGAATGAATAGGAGTTGTTCAGAGGAAAGAGGAGAAAGGAAGTATTTGGCCTCCCTCTGACAATTTCATCATTGCTGATTTGAGAATGCAAACCTAATGGTCTGTAAAACCTTTTCTAGATATGAAACCCAACGCTTGCTTTTAATAGGCTCTTCTCTGTACCCAAATGCTCTTCCCTCTCAGACCCTTCTTCCCCTGGACTGCCTGGTTAATTACTATCTGTCCTTCAAGATTCTACTCAAGGCATCTTTAGCTTCTTGAATCTTCATGAATTCCTTCATTATCACAGGCAAAGCTGATCTTTCCTCCCTAGTGTCACCTCGGTCACCTTTCTTTTATCCATTTCCCCCACTAGATGGTGAGCTCACTGGGGGCAATGCCTGAGTCGTATTTATCTGATGCCCCTAGAATCTGTTAATATCTGGCATACAATGGGGGTTCAGTAAATCTTGGATGAGTAAATGCATGATTTTAAGAACTCTCAAAAAAGTTTTTCCCAGGGAAAAAATAGGGTACTTTAAAACCTTTTCTACACTCCTATATGCATAAAGAACTCAGTGAAAGGAATTAATAACATTCTTTTGACAACTGATAATTCTATCAAGAGAGTTTTTCAATATTATGGCAAAATTTAGATTGGGATAAGAATCCATTGGAACTTTGATAATCCAAATCTTTATCAGACCCCACAGTGGTCACTTTTTAAGGATTATTGTGCTTAAAAGTATAATTATCTGTTTGGGATAAATTACTTTTTCTTATCTTCGTATTGCAACTTCATTTTTATCATGAAACTACCTTATTCACAGTGGTTTTAAAATTAAACATGCTGACACAAGAACAATCAATCATTAATTAAATGGACAGACAAAACTGATTTATACATAGGTTATATAGCTAAAAACAAACATTTAATTGTGATGTTAAATCATACATTTTTATAGTGAAAGTAATTTGCCAAAGTTTTATGTGATTAATGAAGGATTGAAACTTGGATTATTGAATTTACCTGTGACAATTAAAAATGTTATCTCTCCTAAAATGAAGGTCGAGAGTTTTATGAACTGAATTAGCAAGTAATTTTTATTAAGCACTGATTTAATATGTTGATTTTCCATTTGGGCTCATGATCTGCCTAGTATGATTTCTGAAATTCCTTTATCAACAACAGGCAGGTTTTATTATTTGCAGGAGTCCTTTAAATACCTTGTCAAACTAGCTTTCCCATAAAGGCCAATGAAAAATACAATTCCAAAGAAAATCAGAACCTCCCAGTTTTAGTTTATTTAGAGACTCTTGAATGTTCAATGATGTGAAAAGTGACATATATTTGTGAATTAAGGAACTTTAATTACTCCAAGAGTGCACTTCATTATGTAATACATAGTTCAGGAGCCGATTCCCTATGTTGAAAATTCAATTCAACTTCAGTGTTCAAATATATTCCCTGCTTTCAGATATATGCAAAACATTATAAACAGCGCCGAAACCGGTTTGGCTCAGTGGATAGAGCGTCGGCCTACGGACTGAAGGGTCCCGGGTTCGATTCCGGTCAAGGGCATGTACCTTGGTTGCGGGCACATCCTCAGTGGGAGGTGTGCAGGAGGCAGCTGATCGATGTTTCTCTCTCATCGATGTTTCTAGCTCTCTATCCCTCTCCCTTCCTCTCTGTGAAATATCAATAAAAAAAAAAAAAAAAAAAAAAACATTATAAACAAAGATGAAAAACTTTGAGGCTCAGTACTGGAGAGTCAGAGCACAAGAGGGAGGTCCACTCTGATGGTTGTGCTAGAATGATTTAAGATTCATCAGACACAGATACAGGAGTGTCTTTCACTTTAGCACCTCAGTGAACCCAAGGCATTGTGTTTTAGAGGGATGCTGATTTCTGAGCCAGGCCTTTTCCCCATTAAACTACCTTCTGTATTTTTTTCTATCACAATAAGTATCTCAGGAAGTATATCCCCCTTTGACCACCTTAGAAGCAAAGGAAGGATTGTTCTAAGTTAAACTGGTAGCTCAGCAGGAAATAATCGGTGTTAAGGACTTCTGGAATTTGTGTTGAGTATTCACCACTCAAGTCCAATCACAGAAACAACTGTGCAAATGTGCCCAGACTGAAAGGTGCCTATGTCCAAAAGCAAAGATTTGAAATGACTGACCATTGAGAAGAACCAGGAACTTATAGTTCCTTCTTGTTCGTCATCTACACTGCAGGTTTGGGCAATTCATTTAGCTTTGAGCAAAGGGGCTCAGTGCACATGTTTCATCATTATTTTTTCATTCTTTCATTCACTAGTTACTTCTGTGATTGTTGTTAACATAATCCCTGAAAAATAATAACATTTACTGGAAATAAAAGTCACCCCCGAGATTCCCAGCACCTTCTGCCTCAAGCGGTTCTAGGAGGCCACCTTCTTCCTGCCACATTTATGAGGCAAAGGGAGCCCTCTTTTTCCTTATTTATTAAATAGGCATCTAATTGTTCTAGGCTCGATGAAGACAGAAAATCCCATTGGAGTACACTTTAAAAGACCACTCTCAGTTACACACAGTACAATGGTGACTCTGGAGACAGAGATAGAAAAAGCAATCCTCTTGCAATGTAACTCGAATCAAGTCTCTCCTCAGCTTAGAACCACCCACCACCTGGCAGCTCCCCAGCTTCTCTTGGAGGAAAGCCAAGTTCAGAAGACAACAAACAGGCACTGTGGATGGCTGCTACCTCTCTCACTTCCCCCAACACCTTCCAGCTCCTTTTGGTTCCTTTCTCCTCCACAGACACAGCAACTACACTCCTGCCCCAGGCTTGTGCACCTGCTTTCTTTCCTCTGCTTGGAGTGCTTTCTCCTCAGGTGGCCACGTGACTGGCTAGTGCCATCCCTTCTTTCAAGTCTTTATTCAGAAGTTACCTTTGTAGAGAGTCCTCTTCTGGCTACCCTTTGTAATATTTAACCCTTTGCCTTGACTCTTCATATACTTTTCCTTCCATTTTTCTTCTCCTTAGCACTTTTTACTACTTAGCAAACTGTACATTTCATTTATCATGTCTACTTTCTTTCCTAGGAAAACATAAGTTCAAAGTAAACAAGAATATTTATTGTTGTTTGCTCCCACATCCCTAGCACCTACAATGGTTGTCTCAGCACATATCATACATTGGTATGTCATAGTCAGGTCATCCCTCCCAAGTAGAGAGTGAGCCATGTCTTCTAAGAAGCCTAGGGAATCTTTGTGACAAGAGATTGAGGCTAACCCTTACAATAGGAGCTGCAACACAGGGAACACCAAGACCCTTGTTTACTGAACCACTTGATTTGGGGTTTGGCAAATTGCAAGAAGATTCTGGTTCTGCCTTCAGTTCTTCAATTTCAAAAAGCACCTTCTACTTCGGGGCTTGTGTGTGGCTAGTCCATCCCACTGAAAAGGTGTTTGCTACCCCAGGAACTCAGCTCAGGTGTGGCCCCCGGGGAACTTTCTCATAGCACAGTACCTCTTCCCTTTGCAGTGCTTTCCATTTATAATAATTTGTGTACCTGAGGGATTATCTGATTAAACTGTCTTTTTCACAGACTAAACTCCAGGAGGGTGGAGATTGGTGTTCTTATTTACCCTTATTTACCGTTCTCTGCCCAGCATGGATCTCAAGGCACAGCACTGAGAGCAGCTCAGCAAATCTTTGCTGGAAGTATTGTAAGTTGAGGGAGCTATTTTACTCTGAAGAAGAAAGTGAGAAATTGTTGCGTCACTTATCTGACAATAAGTATATCAGGAATGAGGAGCAGTGATGGGGAGAAGAGAAAGGAGGGGTA
Organism: Plecotus auritus; assembly: GCF_963455305.1. Taxonomy (NCBI): domain Eukaryota; kingdom Metazoa; phylum Chordata; class Mammalia; order Chiroptera; family Vespertilionidae; genus Plecotus; species Plecotus auritus. The sequence goes on from NC_137777.1 coordinate 36,066,328, forward strand.
AAAGTGATTAAAATCTGGGTACTAAGTGATGGCACCCTTTCAAAAAAAATTGAATTAAACTCATAAAACTTTTGAACACTTGGTCTGAGAAAAATTTGGTCATGAAATCTAAATAGGTAATAGTCCAGGAGCATACAACACTCCTCTCCACCCACCAGCCCCCTGACAGGGTTTACATTTCTACCTATGGTAAAAATGGGAGTGGATTGTGGAACAAGGTAATTTCAGTTCAACTCTAAGGAAAAAAGGCTCAGGTGAAATCTGGGTTATATATCTCTCAAGCCTTCCTAGTTCAGACTCTACCATATGTCTTCTAGATCATGACCATATGTCTCTCAAACACCAGCATCTGCCCTTTCTAGTGTATCCTCCTTACTGTGTAGAGAATGAATACAACCCAAGTCCCAAATGGTATTCAGAGCTCTTTATCATTGAGCTCTTGCCTGACTCTCTAGACTCATGTCTTAAATCCCTTTAATGTGCAGGGATTCAGAGTGCAACAGCAGCCCTTTCTCTGCAATAGCTCTATTTCTTTGGTTCTCCATGGAGACTCAGATACTATGCAGTACTTCTGAGGATCTCTAGGGTAATGTTATTTAGTCCACAGGCTCATCCATATTTCATCAATATAAGAGTACTTGGAACTCCTTGCAAAGGTTGTGTAAAGACCTTATACAGAGTTCCTCTCACTGACAGATCAAAGGGATGGATTAAAAAAGAGACATCAGACTCTGTAGACATCCTTCTCTATCATGACACCTCAGTCATCTGAAAAATATCCAGCATCATGCTGGACACTTTGGCTCTCAGTAAGTGTTGGTTGCATGAAAGAATTCATAAGTCTGGTTGTGATATGAATAAGATATGTACATATTGAATTGTTATGAATATGGAAACTTATCTGATTTCATATCAGGCAAAAGTTTCTGTATACTAACTAAATTTTGAGTGATATTCCAAAGGAGACCTTTTATACCATAGTTGACTGTCATTAGGAATCCCAGAAAGTTATCTACTTTAACAACATGAGAAGGGAAAAAAATCAATACATAAACTCATTTTTAATTAATATTCATGAAGAATATAAAATGCTCCAGGTTCTTTGAAGGCATTTTCATAAATATTGTTTTATTTAATTCTCATGACTCTATTAGATTTTCATCATCTCTATTTTTATCAATGAAGAGATTAAAGTAACTAAAAGCTTTCCCTATTTTCTATATTTTCATTAGCACCTCCTGCATATTCTGTCAAAACTTCTCCCAGGGCACTGCAGTCATGTCATCATCAACACTTCCTTCTCACCATCATGAGATGAGCACTTAGTATGAGTTAGGTATATAATCTCATTTAATTTAATCTCCACAATAGCCCTTTCAGGTAGATATTTTTATTTTGGTGTGAATAGATAAGAAAACATATTTGAAAGAGTTTCAAAGACTTTCCCACATTCACAAAGCTAGGAGAGGTGCAGGCAGTTATTGATCTTAAGTCCTCTGCCTCCAATGACCATGGCTCTTCAACACTGGGCCACAGTGCCTCTTCATGTCCTTCTCTGCCTGCTTTACTGAAGTATGAGTTGATTGAAGGCATGAAGACTATACTCAACTTAAGAACTTCATGATAGTTGCTTAATATGTGTCTGGGGAATGATCAGAAACCTGCTTCCAAGCTTACCTTCTTTGCTAGATTTGCTATAAAATCTTGAGAGACTCTTTTAACCATTATGAGCTTCCAAGAACAGAAGACACAAGCTGAAATTTAAAATTTTGAATATTCTCATGTTCACTAGAGAATGAAGAGGGTAAGCATTTCTAAAAGCGAATACGTCAAGATACATTAAAAAACAAACAAACAAACGAAAAAAAAACAACAGCCTGGCCTTAGCGGGTTTGGCTTAGTAGATAGAGCATCGGCCTGCAGACTGAAGGGTTCAATTCCTGTCAAGGTTGTAGGCTTGATCTCCAGTAGGGGGCATGCAGGAGGCAGCCAATCAATGATTATCTCTCATCATTAATGTTTCTCTCTCTCTCTCTCCCTCTGCCTTCCTCTCTGAAATCAATAAAAATACATTTTTAAAAAAATAAAAGTTAAATAAAACACAGCCTATATATAGGTAAGGATGGAATAAAGGGAGGGCATGGGTATGTGGAGAGAAATGAGATCAGAGCTGTAGGCAGAAGACAGACCATTTTTTAGTGTGCTAAAACAATATCTTACTTTTTTCTGAATGGTCTAAGAAACAAATGAAGGATTTAGGCAGAGAGTAACATGATCCTGTTTTGCATGTTAGAAAGATTACTCCTATGGCAATATAAAAAATGGACCAGAAGACAATATTGGAATGACTGATGAAAGAAATTAATTATTAGAGTCAGAACTAAGGCAGTGGCAGTGGGCATGAAAAAGGGGGTAGGGGGGACATAACAAGAAGATGGAATCTAATAAACACCATGACTGATTGGATGTGGAGAAGAGGGAAGAGTCAAAGATGATGTCTAGATTTCTGCTTTGGGTGACAGGGTGGTGGTTGTGATATATTCACAAAAAGAATGCTTATAGAAAAAGCAAGTTTCTGGAGCAAAATAATAAATTTTAAGTTTTGGATACTACACATTTGGATATTTATTTATAGATAAGTAAATCCTAGCTGAACAGAGAGATTTTGGGCTGGATATATAGCCCACCTTATGGGGATTGGGAAAGACCACAAAGAGAACATAAAGAATGAGAAGGGCAGAGGGCCAGAGAACACAGTCCTCTGGGGACAACTTGTAATGCACAGTTAAGTGGAAGAGCCGGAGCCAAAAGTGGAAATAACTGAAGAGGAAAAACTTTCAAAAGCATGATTAAAAGCGCTGGGTGCTACCCAGCAGGCATGGCTCAGTGGTTGAGCATTGACCTATGAACCAGCAGGTCACGATTCAATTCCTGGTCAGGGCACATGCCCGGGTTGCAGGTTCGATCCCCAGTGGGGGGCATGCAGGAGGCAGCCGATCAATGATTCTCTCTCACCATTGATGTTTCTATCTCTCTCTCCTCCCTTCCTCTCTGAAATCAATAAAAATGTATATTTTTTAAAAGTGTCAGATGTTGAAAAAGATCAAAATTAAACCAAAAGGGCTTTGTGACTCTTGTTCCATGTCACTCTGGCCTTCAAGAAGATTTGAGCGTGTGGCTTCTTTCCTGCTGAATTTGACATGGTGAAGGTTGTTCTTTTCTGTGGACCAAGACATCATTAGAGGTAGTAGCACATGAAACAAGTCATATTCTGTGCTTTTGTCCTTACTTTCCTTCCCCAAGGGCTGAACTTTTTTATACACATGGAATCTTAACAAAGTGAATGCAGGAGTGCCTTGATGGGGGACAGAATCACAGAAAGAAAATGCATCATAAGGGATGAGGCTGCAGGAGCAGAGATGCTCTTTGATGTTCATGAGACAATTATAAACAAGTATTAATATACATACATGTGAACTTCAATATCTTTTAGCATTTCCTGACACTTCTCTTATTTGCTTCCCTTGTAACTGCATTCCCCCAAATGGAATGATAACCCTGATATATCAAATATGACTGCCTACTTGGCTCTCTCCTTTTCTTCCTTTCTTTCCTTTTCAAATATATACATGCAGTTGAAAGTCTGAATGTCCATTAAAAACTTAGTCTCAAGAGTTAATTTTAATAAAATACAAAATACATGTAGGAGAAAAAATACTAATTCTACTAGGTTTGCACTGAGATCTGTTTGTTATTCTCCTTCAAAAAATCCTTCCAGTGCAGATGTCATCCCAGATGCCTTATCACTTAAAAGTGACAGCTGTACAGGAGTAGAATATTTCACATCTATTTACAATGTATTTATATAATATTAACACATTAAAAATAATTGGGAGAAATAACAAATTGTTAAATATAATGGATTGTCCTTAAACTTGACTTCAAAAGATTTCAGCAGGTAGAGGAAAATAATGGTATAATTATGTGCCTTCACTCAGGAAATGTTAAATAACTTGGCCAAGGTCACACAGACAGTAAGTGGTAGAATTAGAATTAAAACCATGACTGACGGTTCTTGCATAAGCTATGTGTACTCACATCCCTGAGGTGAAAAGACGCAGGTAAAGGAAGGAATCCACAGGTAAAATATGTTTGAAAAGTTTAAGAACTACCTCATTATCCTATTCTCAATGCAGATTCTGTGTGCAATAACTGAAAAAAGCAGTAGAGCCACGGGGTACAAGCAGGGATGGGAAATATTCCACAAAGTATTTGGGTTCACATCTTTTCTGGAAGGAGATTAGGTGAAAAAATTGAGGGTACATGTGGAATGGGAAGCTGGCAGACCTAACACGTAGAGAACTTTGAAAGAATTGGATGTCTAAGTACCATGGAAAATATCTTCAGTAGTGATTCAAATGGGTTCCAGTGTGTGCGCACGCGCGCACTCGCATTCAAGTATGGACAAAAAGGGGCCACATGCTAAGCTGACAAACTCAGCAAACACCTGAATGGCGGCCTTACAAACTCAGAGACCTAAAGTAACCACAAAAGATGATCTGAAATTAAAAATTTTTAAATTAAAAAGCAGTTTATGGAGGGTAATCATGTTCTAGGCCAGTATCTACCCTGACAAAGATCTACTTTGATCTTAACTGAGCCTATTGTATTTTTGCATCTAGGATAACATACTTTTTGAATGCCAGGGAACTTGTAATGTCCCTTTTTCCAGACCCCTCAGGGCACAACCAATGCACCAGTGAGGAAACCACAAATTCCCTCGCTGTTTTGTTATCATGTTAATTGTTGACTGTTAATTATTCTGTACTCACCTATGTAAAAGAAGCATGTATCTATCATTTTACTTTTTATCCAGTCCCAGAGGTTCCCCCCTTGTTTTCTCCTACCTCCCTAAATCTATCACCAATGGATTTCATGTAACCTACTTAACTGTCTCCTTCTTTGATGGTGATTTATAAAAATAGGTGAAAAACCACCATTCTCCCCAGCATTATCTCAGTACATTGAGATTCTGCTTCCCAGCAATTGTCAACAAGTTGGCTCAAATAAACTCACAAAAATTCTTTTCAGGTATGAATGTTTCTTACGTTAACAATATACTTTAAAATGCAGGCTCAAATTAATACTTTATCTTTCTGTTCTAATTAGAAACAAAGATACCTTTTTAATAGCAAGATGGAGGGGAATATCAGTAAGACTACACAAACTTGAATTCCTTCCATAAATCTCTCATTCAGCCCCAATAAGAGCTGACATGAAATAAGAAAACTAGAACCAGAAAGAGAATGAACTTGGGTGACACTAGTTCCAGTTGATTAAGCAATTACCATTTGTTTGAAGAAGATGTGAAAGTGATAAAAGAAAACTGTACTGACTGTCAAAATCCAAGTTCCAGGCTTACTACTATACCCAGTAAAAAATTTGTACACCTCAAAATTTTACTTGAGTTAATAGAATTTCTTGCATAAACTGTACTTTGTTATTAGTACCCCTGTTTTGATGTTATATCCATTAATTCATTGCCACCACCAATGTCATGAAGTTTTCCTTCTATGTTTTCTTTTAGGGGTTTCATAGTTTTGAGTCTTACATTGAAGTCTTTGATCAATTTTGAGTTGATCTTTGTGCATGGTGTCACAAAGGACCCTGAATATCCAAAATAATCTTGAGACGAATAAAAATAGAGGCATCATGTTTCCTGATTCAAACATATTACAAAGCTACAGTAATTTTTAAAAGTGTACTGACATACAGACATACATGTAGAACAATGGAACAGAATAGAGAGCCCTTTGTGTGTATGGTAAATGATCTTCAAGGAGAGTACCAAGACAATACAATGATGAAAAGACAATTTCTTCAACAAAGATGCTGGGAAAACGGAATATCCACATGCAACAGAATAAAATTGAATCCTTAGCCTTTACCATATACAAAAATCACCTCGAAATGGATTAAGGGCTTAAAAGAAAGACCTGAAACAGTAAAACTTTTAGAAAAGTTCACTGTTTGTTTGTTTTAATTTATGGAGATCACTGAATGTATCATTAGTTCCTTGAGGATAGAGACCACATTTATTATTTTTGTACTTCACAAAACTTAAAAGAATGCCACAGCATCACAGGCATTCATAGAGAAGTGATTAATAAATAATTCATAATAAATTGGTTTGGGTTTAAACTGGACCCCCATATTTCAATGAAGTAGCATCGAGTGAGACTCCTAATCATTCACCTGTGGTGATGGTGGCGTTCCTTTCTTTTTCCTGTTAATATATTGTCTAGTTTACCTCTAGAAATACTAGAAAACCCTAGTATTGTATTTCACGATAATTTTTTGGGGAAAAACACACACCTCAGTTCCAGAGGTTTTAATAATGATAGCACCAGCTCAACACCTTCACACTATAAGTGAATGGAATTCTTTTTTAAATGCTTCCCCTCCCCCCAAGTTTTATGTTGACCCTACAAAAAAATTATTCCTGGCCCAGACAGCCATTTAAACGTCTGTTTTTCAGAGTACCCAGGAGACCTTTAACTAATGTGCTATACCACATAATAAAAATTAGCCAACACCAATTAAGAAACACTTTAAGTATGGCTTGGAAGTTTTGTACCTGTCCTTGAGAACCTGTGGGGTTCCTACAGGGCAACATGGTTCTGACATCCACCTCATTATCAGTCTTCCTTGGCTTATACTTGTAGCATCAAAGTTATAAAACGGTCCTAGGTTCATTGACAAGTATATAAGAAAAGAAGAGAATCAAGACTACTCTAATTTAGTGGAATGAACATTTTTAACAAGACTGAGCTCCTTGGCTACAGTGTAATACAGCAGGTAGCAGCCATGGCTGTCTCCTGAACTCCTGACCCCACCTACCACTGGAAATATGTTTGCTGGTTAATTTGTCAGTATTGTCCTCAAACAAAGAGTCCCTTCCTATTGGCAGGTGCACAAAGCTTGAAAACGCTACACAAAAAGGACTCAATAAAAAAAAGAGAGATGGCCTTGCTGAGAAGGTAGTTCTTTCTGATTTTTGTAATAGACTTCACTTTGCCATGAAATTAAATTTATAATATGTCTGCTAGACACTGGGACTCCAGCAAAGCTTTGCTATTCCATGGCTTGACATTAAAACAGGCATTTTCATGGGGAGTCCATTTCAAGCCAAATAACTGGTTATGTGAAGCGTTTACAGAAATCTTTTATTTAAAAAGAAAATGTACAGGCAGTGCCATTTTCAGAAACTGTTAGTATATAGGTGCACATTCAAATTTTGTTTTCCTTTGAGAATACTCCTAAAAAGACAGATGTAACATTAGACAATGGGAAGCTTTTTGGCCTACTACCCACCTCTGTGTTTATTATTCTGACTCATAATCTAGTATTAACCAAGTGGCAAGCTGCAAATGGATCATCAAAACCCTATTTCAATAGGGAGTGACCCCATCATAATAAATATATGGCCTGTGATTTCAGCTCTGGAGTGGGTATTACATCAGGTGTTAGAGAGTACTAAAGTTAATCCATGAAGGGATCTATATCAAGAAAGTACTCACCCTTGTGCCTGAGAAATACCCAGCATACATATGTTCTGCTATGGCAAATTTAGCTGATATTGACCTACAGTGTTTGGAGATTGTACCATGGCTTCCATTTCTATTTAAGCATCCAATTTAAAAGTTAAAATAATTAAAAGAATAAAAAAGTTAAACAAATCTAGAAGAAAACTTTTGTGGATCGTGATGGGAAAAGGTGGGGAGAAGCACCACATTGCTGATAGCATGTAATTATCAGAGAAAACTCTAGGTCATATTTAAAGTGACAACATCAGGAGGTTTAATCATGCTGCAAAATATAAGAATGGGAAGAAACAGCTTATTAAACATCATGAGTTAAACTGCTCAAAAAGCAAAGAACTTCCTGTTGGCATGGGTCTTTGGGATCATCTGATTCAACTTCTTGTTGATAAATGATGAGGCTAAAGCTCAAAAGAGTGACTTGTCCAATAACAATCCTGTATCAGGGATACTCAACTAAGTAATCTTCCCACTATGATATGCAGCTTCCATACCAGATCTGGCAATAATAATACTCAGACTCAAGCCTCCTAAGGGCCTGGAAGTTTAATCGAGTTAATTCCCAATATTATTTTTTAAACAGATTTCTTTTTGTTCTGATGCTTAATATCACCCAAGCATCACACTCTGAACATTGATTTACCTACTCTGTATCACATGATTACAAGAAAACTAAAACATCTTAGAACATTGCCAACTTAAGAGAACTAAAGAAATGATTAACACAATTCCTCTATGCAAGAGCTGGGTGAAGAGAAGATTAATGAAAGCCAGCCACAGCAAACTGTTTTTGTAAGATTAACCAAGGTGAGGTCCTCACAACAGGAAGAAAGCCTGTAAGGATCACCAGTGCCCAGCCTGGACACTAGGACTGGTGGTGTAACTACAATGGTGGAGAACAGGCCAACTCACCTGGCAGGCAGGTATAGTGAATGGGCCTGCTCTCCTGAGAAGGAGCTTTGGACCCAACTTTGACAAAGATATATGGACTGGTAGGTCTCTCAGTGTGGTTTGGGTTTATTACCTCATTCCACATGTAAAAAAAAAAAACAAAAAACGAAGGCTCTGAGAGGATGCATGGTTTCCTTGAGTTCACTGTTCATTGTGCAGACAATTCCCTTCTCACAGAACATGCCTATGGCCTAGGTCCTCTCAATTTCGATAAGTATTTCATATAAAAAGTATTTAGGTCTGAGTAGCTGATCGGAGTTCACGTCCTATGAGTTTTGAGCTTTGTTTATTTGAATTTCCATTTGTTTTTCTGTGAAATGGAGGTAACATTATTTTCATAAAATGTTGAGAATTAAATGATGGATTACATTTGAAAGTATTTTGAAACAATAAAGTGATGCACAGACACAACCTTTATCACCTAATCCCCTCTGGGAGAATCCATTTTTAAAGTTATATATAATACTATTTATGGCAAGCATGACAGGGCATTATGAAGGATATAAAGTATAAAATATATCCGTAGCTTGGGGAACATTGTCATTTGGGAAGGCTGCATGAATTTCTAGTGAGAAGGATCTACCACAGGGATTTGAAAACATTTACAGGTACAGAGCCTCTTGAGTATTTGATGAATTCCCTGGACAATAGTCCCAGAAAAATGCACAAAACATGCAAATAAACACAGGACTTTAAATAAAATTCCAAGTATTTTTCAAAAGCCCAAGTTAAGAACATTGCTCAAAACAAAACTCTCTGTAAAAAGAGAATCATCTGTCCAATTTTGAAGCACTTTATTTTTCTGTTGTCAATAAGACACACCAAACCATAAATCGAGTAGCATTTTAAAAGTCACACTGAATCTAGGCCCCAAATACTAAGTCACCTCCACCTACTTAACTTGAAAGGAATAATAAAACATGTATGATTATTCCAGATTGATTTAATACAACAGACAATATAAATCTCTTTAAGTTTCTGAGCTAGAAATCATAGATCAGAGCATAAAGAGAAGTAACTATAATTAAAGGGAATCAATGCAACTGAAAGCATTTTGAAAATTTTAAAACATTGAACATGAGTAGTGTATTAATTAATATAAAAATAAGAAATTTCTTCTATTGAGTAGACAAATAGCATTATTAACTTATTTCTGAGAGCCAATGAATCACATTGCTGTTTATAAATTACATTTATACATTCAAACACATGATCTGATATGTGCATGTAGAATCCAGGATTGGCTGATTCTTTATGACTTATTTCTATCTAAAACCACCTCATCGCTGAGTCCTAATTATTGCCATACTTACTATAACTGAATGCCTCAGAACAGTCACCTCACATAAGAAGGCAATTTGTAAGATCTCTTCAACCTTTACTTGAAGAGTCTTTTATTATAATGATAAAGAGCCTTGAAACCACCTCCTATGATGAACAGCTCAAAGAACTCTACTTACACAATGCTATTGTGAGTAGCTCTATTAGCACTTCTTCCTGGATTCTAATTATTTGTTTATATGTCTGTCTCCCCATCTAGATTGTGAGATTTTCCAGAAAAGGGCCTGTGTTTTATTGAGTTTGGTATCCATATGTCTGAACCTACAACCTAATATATGGTTGGTGCTCAATAAATCTTATAACAGAAGAAATAATAGATTAATTACAACGAGGTCGATTTTGATGCAACATAGAGGATAACACTAAAAATTTTCAGCATCATTAAGAGTAGTAGTCCAGCCAATCTTGTGTGTAGTCAGTAGCTACATAATGAAGATGGTATGGACAGAAAGTCCTGGCTTATATAAAGGGTTATGTGAGAATACTTTCCTGGAATATACAATTCGTTAGTTCTATCATTTTCACAAACACTGTGTTGGCAGTGTATTACATTTCCCTTCTTGAGATCCACACTGAGGTATTCTGAATGCTTTTCATACATTATTCTTTATGACTTTGCAAATGGTTTGTTCTTTCACAGATTGGTTTTTAATACTGCAAAAAAAAAAAAAGGTAAAGCATTCCTGACAACCTAAAGATAAAAAAATCATAGCAATGCAAGTTTATAACCCACAGTTAGAAATGAACACTTACTAATTACATAATTGTGAAAAATTGCTTTCCTCAATGCCTAACTTTGATTTCTTAATAATACGAGTAAATTAAATGTGCTTGATAACAATTGATAAACCTCAAAAGATATTAAATGTTCAGCCTGCAAGCTTGACTTTGTCTAGAAACAATTTTTTAAATGTATCCTTTGCTTCTCATACTGATCAAAGAATTAGAGAGTTTGATAAGTTTAAATACTAGTAAATGAAGCCTTACCCTACTGATGTTGTGTGTAGAACAATGGACTAAATGGTAAAGGATAAAATTTTCCATAAAAATTCTGTCCATGTAACATGTTTTAGGGCGCAAAGGAACGGCTTCGAAAGGGGGCATTTCCCCTGAGGAGGACCAGGAATCTTCCCCCAGCCCGCGTGCACGACCCGCCGGTGCGCCATGGCCCGCGGGTAAATCTGTTTAGGGGAGAAACCAAGATGACGGCATAGGTAAGCACCTAAACTGCTGCCCCGCACAAGGGACACCATCCAGAACCACAGGAAAGCTGGCTGAGTGGAAATTCTACAACTAGAAGGAAAGAGGAAAGCTCATGGAGAAGGAGCGGCAAAGAGCTGAGGTACGGAGACACGCGCACGCAGAGAGGAAGGGCGGTGGAGTGCCTGGCTGGCTTTCTCTGGTGAGAGGGGGAAGGAAGTCCCCGACTGCACTGAACTCCAGTTCCGACTGCACTGAACCTCAGTTCCAGGCGAAACCCTGTGGACCCAGGCTCATACAGGGGGAGTTTGGACTGTCAGGTGGAGAGAAAGGCACACGGAGACTCAGAAACTCAGAGACTCAGGGGAGCCGCAGAGGCAGGGGTCTGGAGGCGCGAGTGCGCACAAGGACTGACTGCAGAGGTTACCACTGGCTGTCCCTGGTGGAGGGGAGTCGGAGGCTTCTGACTGCACTGAACCGCAGTTCCGGGCGAGCCCTGGGGACCCACGCTCTTACGGGAGAAATCTGGACTGTAAGGTGGAAACTCGGGAACCGCGGAAGGCAGAGGTCTGGAGACTCCCGAGCAAGGGCAGGGCTGACAGGAAGCCAAGACTGTCTGCTCCGCCCTGAGACTCCACCCCTTCCAAGCTGAGCACAGAGGCCTTTGCAATCTGGCAAGGCTAATCCTATAAGGCTGTCTCCAGCATCGAAAATCTCCCAGTGTAGACACAGCTGATCCTCACAGCCAACTGGCTTGCAGGTCAATTCCTCCCAGTGATACAAACAACAATCAAGACTTAACTACAACAAGGCTGTACACATAGTCCACAAAGGGGTGCACCAAGAGTGTCCACCTCAGGTTAACTGGGGAGGCCGACCCACTGGGCCATAGAGAAAACCTAGCACACAAACCTACCCTACCAACTCAGGGAAGCAGTGAAAAATGGGGAGACGAATAAACAGATCACAAACGAAAGAAATGGAGGAAAACAAATGACTGGATATAGAATTCAAAACCACGGTTATAAGGCTTTTCAAGAATATCTTAGAAAAGGCCGATAAATATAACGAGACCCTCGAAGATATGAAAAAGGACCAACTAGAAATTAAACATACACTGACTGAAATAAAAAATATTATACAGAGACCCAACAGCAGACTAGAGGAACGCAAGAATCAAGTCAAAGATTTGAAATACAAAGAAGCAAAAAACACTCAACCAGAAAAGCAAAAAAAAAGAAAAAAGAATCCAAAAAGTTGAAGATAGTATAAGAAGCCTCTGGGACAACTTCAAGTGTACCAACATCAGAATTATGGGGGTGCCAGAAGAAGAGAGAGAGCAAGATACTGAAAACCTATTGGAAGAAATAATGACAGAAAACTTCCCCCACCTGGTGAAAGAAATAGACTTACAAGTCCAGGAAGCGCACAGAACCCCAAACAAAAGGAATCCAAAGAGGACCACACCAAGACACATCATAATTAAAATGCCAAGAGCAAAAGACAAAGAGAGAATATTAAAAGCAGCAAGAGAAAAACAGTTAATTACCTACAAGGGAGCACCCATACGATTGTCAGCTGATTTCTCAACAGAAACTATGCAGGCCAGACGGGAGTGGCAAGAAATTTTCAAAGTGATGAATAGCAAGAACCTACAACCAAGATTACTCTACCCAGCAAAGTTATCATTCAGAATTGAAGGGCAGATAAAGAGCTTCACGGATAAGAAAAAGCTAAAGGAGTTCATCACCACCAAACCAGTATTATATGAAATGCTGAAAGGTATTCTTTAAGAAGAGGAAGAAGAAAAAAGTAAAGATAAAAATTATGAACAACAAATACATATCTATCAACAAGTGAACCTAAAAATCAAGTGAATTAAAAATCTGAGGAACAGAATAAACTGGTGAATATATCAGGGGCATAGAAAGGGAGTGGACTGTTAATTCTCAGGGGGAAAGGGGTATGGGGGTGCAGGAAAAGACTGGACAAAAATCGTACACCTATTGATGAGGACAGTGTGCGGGGAGGTAAGGGCAAAGGGTGGGGTGGGAACCGGGTGGAGGGGAGCTATGGGGGGGAAAGGAGAAACAATTGTAATAATCTGAACAATAAAGCTTTATTAAATTTTAAAAAAATTCTGTCCATGTAAATTTTAAACTAGACATACTCTTCACTTAGGCAGAGCTTTCTTCTTCAATCTGTGATCCATGAACAAACAGAAAAATAAATACAGCAGTTAAATCTAGAGCAGAGTGGGGAAAAAATGGCCTCAATAAATGTCTATAAATTAAAACAAAGTTGGGGAGCAAGGCAAACACCTGTTTCAGAAAACAGAGTCCATAAGCTCCAAACAGGAGAATATGTACAGAAATCTTTTTGACTCTCTGACATGTGAAGAGTAACAGCTAGGGGAATATCACCATGAAGAACCAGAATCAAACAGCAGTGAATCAAAAGGGTCCTGCATATATGTGGCCTAGGAACATTGGGGTCAGTCCCAAGAAGTGAATTAAAACACAGAGGACAGACTGACACTAAGTCTAAGTCAGATCTGGAAGCCCAGAGGTAGGCTGGCTTTACATAAAGGCACACTCATAAATAAGGCTCTCTGCCCTATTTCCTACAGCGAGCTAGATAGATGCTGAGCATAATCTGTTTCAGTCCTGTAGATGGATCCTGTTCTGTATCAAACAATGAGGGAAGATGCTATGATCAAATGTTGACTATGTTACAGGCTCCCCACTTTGGAAGGAAAGAGTAGAGCATGTTCTCTCCTGCTGGATCTGGGGCTCTGGGGGTGGCGGTGTGATATAAGGTGGCACTAAAAAAGATCTGAAATTCACCAAATCAGTCAAAGATGATATTCAAAATATTCAAGCATCTAACCAATTAGAATAGACATTCCAAAACTGGGATACCGGGTATGAAAGACAGTACTGGAGTACAGTGCATACCTTCTGAATACCAGCCCTGCATCATATAATGAACCAACTCAGGATGAAAAGGGCCTCCCTTACTTTGATTCAACTTCACACCACCAAAGACCTACTATGTCCTGGACTTTTTTTACATTTCCAGCGTCCCTTAAAGTTCACTATTATGTTTTGGGGAAGGGAGTAGGGCAGATAATACATGGTAAGTGGAAATGGGACATTATTTGTCCCAAGTTCTGACAATGTATAGAACTATACATACAATAGGAAGAATAAACATGAAAAAGACTAAATGTAACACAAAGAGAAATATAGAAGCTTTATTAGAATAACCAGTGGAAGTGGGGAAAGTAAATTGATTTATTTGGTCTGGTTTTTCTCACTGGACTAACCTTTAAGTTAGTGAATCTGTAAGAACAAGAATCATATCTATTTTACTTAAGAATCATTATATCTCTAGTGCTTAGAACACAGTAAAAACTCATTAAATTTTTAATCAGTTTTTAACCAGTAAACACACACACACACTCTCACACTCACATATCCCACACATACATTTTGAAGAACAACTATTTCTGGCATTATGACAGATTAAATAATTTGTTTAATCCTTCCACTAAAACAACAAAAATATGAATAAAACATTTTTAAAACTTGTTAAATGCATGGATGAACTAGCAAGAAAATAAGGCATAATCAATCATAAGAAGTAAAAAAACAAAAAAATTAATGAAATCAGGAGCCCAGAGAATGAAGAGTTTAACAAAATCTAGTTAATTTGAACTTTTTTTTTTTTATAAGATTTCTCAGGGCACATCTGACAAGAAACAAAGCACAGAATCTGCTCAAGAAATAAAATCTAATAAAAACACTCCAATCTCCTTTATAGAGTTGGCCTTCAAAGACTACAATCTCAAGATAAGGGTAACCTAGACATATTCCTTCACTGTTATCCTCTGAGTCTAGGAAATCATGGCTTAACAATTGAAACTCAGGACTATGTGTAGAAAAAAAAAAATGTTTCCCTCAAGAATTTGTAGTCACTAGCCAGCCATCTTGGTTCTGCAACCATAATTCTCATTAACTAGGGAATTAAAACAAAACATTCAAGTCAAGGATTAACTTTAAAGCAATGCTCAGTTGACAGTATCCATAAATACTGAGTAAAAGGAAAATAAACTTTCTCTTGAAGGAATCAATCAATCCAAGTTTCAAAGAATGCTCACACTCTCAAGGAATATGAGCATTTGGTTTAAACAATTTTATAATTACCCTATATAATAAAAGGCTAATATGCAAATTGTCCCCTCGACGGGGAGTTCAACCTGAAGTTCAATCGGGAGTTTGACCAGGGGGTGGGGCTGGCCCACCAACTGCCCACAGCCCCTCTTCAGGCCAGCCCAGCCTGATTGGGGCAGGTTGGCCAGACCCCACCTGTGCACAAATTCATACACTGGGCCTCCAGTAAATACATAAAGAAGGCATCAAAAGAGAGAGAGAGAAAGCATACAAAGTTATAAATATAAATACATTAGTTTGGTGTTATCAGACATAAAAGGAAATAACTAAACAAGAAATTAAAAGTTTATATATTGAAATTAGAAACTCAGTGCAGAGTTATAATAACAGACTAGAGGCCCGATGCACAAAGATTCATGCAAGAATGGTCCTTCCTTTCCCTGGCTGCCAACACCACCTTTGCGCCCTACCAGAGCTGCCTTTCTGCCTTTGCTCCAGCCCAGAGCCGCCTTTCCACCTTCCCATGCTGCCCAGAGGCCCGGAAAGGCTGGGGCGGTGCGGAATGCCTGCGTCATCGCCATGGCAATGACGTAGGTGTCCCGCCCCGCCCCCAGCCACTCGGTGCCTGCATATGCAAATTAACCTGCCATCTTTGTTGGATTAATTTGCATACTCACTCCTGATTGGCTGGTGGGCATCACGAAGGTGTGGTCAATTTGCATTTTTGATTAGTGTAGATTACACATAGGCAAAGAGGTAACTACATATTAGAATATAGAACAGAAAATATTACCTAGAATGTATCACTGGGAAATTATGAGATAGAGAATATAAAAGGGAGAATAAGAGATAGGGAAGACAAAAAGAATAGGTCTTAAACAGGTGCCATCAGAAACCCAGAAGAAGCTAAAGGGAATAAGAGAGACATAATATTGGACCAGATAATGGTAGAGCGTTTTCCAAAGCTGAAAGACATTAAGTTATAGACCCAGGAAACCTAACAAATTTCAAACTGTACATATGATATGAAGCTCATAGCTAGTCAAAGAGAATGCCAAAGCAAAGATAAGGTCATAACAATAGAGAATGAAGATAGATCACCTTCAGAGGAAAAAGAATTAGACAGAAAATTAACTTCTTTACAATAATAATGGAAACTAGAAGCCTGTGTAGCAATCTGGTAGTCTAAATTCTAATATTCCCTGCCTCTGGTAGACACATATCTTCTCCTAGTTAATCCAAACACTGCTGTGAATTATAAATCACATTTTGAAATGTAATTAAAATCCTAAATTAGTTGACCTTAAGATAGAGAGGTTATATAGATCTATCTTACATAATGACATGAACCCATTAAATCTGGTCTGGAGATCAAAGACAGGGGATTTGATCTGATTTAAAGGTGGAAAAGACCACATGGCAAGGACTATGGGAATTCTCTAAGTACTGAGAGCAGCCTCCCACAAACAGTCTGGAAGGAAACAGAAGACCTCAGTCCTTCAACCACTAGGAACTGAATAAGAATGAGCTTGGAAGAAGAACTTTCCCCGGAGCTTCCAGAAGCTAGACAACACCTTGATTTCAGCCTTTACATATCCTGATTGAAGGAACCAGTCATACTGTGCCAGAATTCTGACCTATAGTACTGGAGCTAACAAACAATTGCTGTGCTATGTTTGTGGTAATTTTTTACACGGCAAGAGAAAACTACAATGACAAAATTACTATAAACCTAGAATCTTTGTACCTATCAAAAATATATTTCAAAATATATTTTGTTACAGTCCTAGCAACAACTTCCATCATTCCAGAAAATAGCCACTTTGAAAGCAGCTGAAGTGACCTTAAAAGATCAGATTTTTAAAAAATCTTTATTGCTGAAAGTATTACATATACATGCTTTTTTCCCCATTGACCTCTTCTAGCTACCCCCCCCAACTGCGACTGCCCCCCCCCCTGCCCCAGGCCTTTACCACCCTATTGTCTGTACCCATGGGTTATGCATATATGCATACATGTTCTTTGGTTGATATCTTTCACCCACCCTCCTCCCACTGCTCTCTGAGATTCCACAGTCTGCTCTATGCTTCTAAAGAAGAAGAAGAAGAAGAAGAAGAAGAAGAAGAAGAAGAAGAAGAAGAAGGAGGAGGAGGAGGAGGAGGAGGAGGAGGAGGAGGAGGAGGAGGAGGAGGAGGAGGAGGAGAAGAAGAAGAAGAAATCAGATTTTTAAAAAAGAGAAATAATTTTACCTGTGTTTTGTAAATAAATAAATAAATAAATAATTCACCTTGCTCACCTTTGGAAGAAGGAGTGTCTGGTGATTGGTGGACAGTATGCCGGTGCCTTCTGCAGCCTGTGGGATGGGTGTTCCCAAACCCCACTGCTCTGGCAGGGCCTTCTTGTAGTAGCAAATGTGGATGGGTTTGGAGGTTTCATTTGCTTGGCATGGAGGGAGGCTGCCAGCTGCAGAATCTGCCTACCTCCCCATCCTCCATTTAATCAAGTGTGTGATTCTCCCCACCCCTGACTTAAGGTGCCCCTGCTGGCCGAGTCCCCCGGGAGTGCGTCCCTGGGCTCCTTCTGCTTGGAGCTTTGTCTCATCATAAATCTCTGTATTGTGCTTTGATGCAGTAGTAGACATCTATGCGTAGCAATATTTCCAGTTGACCAAATACTCTAATCTTCATTTATATGCAAAATAAATTGTTTTAAGTAACATTTGATATAGCAAGCTGATAAAAATGGTATGAGTGTAGTCGATTTCCTCCTTGTATGACCTTGTATACTGCATGTTTTTATTCCTTGACAGGGCAGGATCTAGTTTCCAGGGCAGACACAGTGGGGGCCACTGAGGAGCCTGGGTTCCTCCTAGCAAGCCCAGGCCTGAGCCCTCCAGATGCCTTACACCTACCCTGTGCTCTGTCTGGGAGGACAAGGGCTCTTAAACATGCAGGGTTTCTTTATTCCTGCAAATTTTGGACCAAGGTTTTCAGCCTTTCATCTGCCCCTAATTCTGGGACTTCTTAAAGTGAAACAATAGCCCTCAAGCACTAACTGTCCCCTTTACCTGGTGTGGTCCTGACACAGGGTTCAAAGGGGGCTTCCCTGTGCAGGCTGGCGTCTCTTCTTAGGGCCTGGACCCATGAGTTTTCATGTTGGGGTGGGGACAGGCTGTAAATATTTATAATTTTTTTAAACCTGTTGTAAGACATAAGGGCAGCAAACGCAGTGTTTTATGCTGACACGGATGCATATTTTAATACGAGCGATTACAGGCCCAGGACTGTAACATGGAGCATGGTATCTTCCACTGCCTGCCTGGCAGCTGGTGATGCTGAGAGAACGGAATTAAAGTGATTTCATAACATCCCAGCAGGCTTTCTGTTCACATTGTAGAAGGCAGTTTGGCCAGACCGTACTGGACTTCGAATAAACTCTCTGTTATATATATCCCTAAAGTTTTTAATGAACAAATCTGTGCTAATAAAAATTGTAAAAGATATACTTTCCACCTATTGATGGTGTGAAATGCAAAAAGGGATAAAGAACTAAAAAAGTGGTAAGTTTGCAAATATATTGAAACTGACATTACCTGTAAAAAATAAAATAAAAAATTATAGAGTTAAAATATATAGGTTCAGTATATAAAAGTGATATACTAAAAGAGCCAGGAAATTTATAATTTTGATTTGAAAAAAAAATAAATATAGAATTTCTAGGGGAATCTCTTAAAATACAATGTATAATTTAGAATTAATAACAAAAGAAGCATTTTGGGTGAGAAAAGAGTAATAAATTTTAAAAAAGGGAAAAGCACACAGAGAAAGATCACATTCAAAGAAAAAAAATGATAGAAAGAAAAGCAAATAAATATTAATCCAAGAAAACAGACTACATATCTTGGTTAAAGAACTAAGATAGCAAGACCAAGCTTTTGAAATTTCAGCCACACATTATTTTCAAGATGTGTACCTAAAACAAGAGGATTCAGAAAGGTTGGAAGTAAATTGTTGATAAAATAATTACTTATCAAAAGAAACAAGTAGGCTACCTGTGATTTAAAAAAAAAAAAAAAGATCAATGAGTTTTGTTTCATAAGAAAATATAATGATTCTAAGTTTATATTACCTACTCACAAAACCTTAAAATAATATAATAAAGTAAAAATGATAATAATTTCAGTAAGTGGACAAGCCCACCAGCATACTGAAAAGTTTTACTACAACTTTTTAAGTAGCTAATTGATCAAGAGGAGAAAACATCAAGATGGATACAAAAGTTCTGAATGAAATAATTAACATGCATTATCAAATGGCCATATAGAAAACATGTATTCTAAAACTAGAGAATATACAGTTTAATCACATATGTCACATTTATGAAATCTGGGCCATAAAACAAATCTTGAAATATTTCCAAAAAATTAATATAGAAACCATATTATTCCACTACAGAGTAAATAAGTTAGAAATAAATAACCAAAGATAACTATAAAAACTTTTTTTAGAAAGAGTTTGGATATTAAGGAACACACTTCTAATTTGTGAATGAATCAAATAAATAAAAATTTATAAATATCTTTAAACAATAATAAAATCTTATTAAAATCAGTGGGATACTGCTGAAGTGGTACCTTCAGGCATATCTATCTATAGCTTCAAATAAATTGTAGATAAAAGTGGAAATTAATGAGTTAAGCATCTCACTTAGATTATAGAAACAATAAATAAAACCAATGAATGAAGAAAGAAGGAAATAGGAAGATAAGAGCAAAAATAACAAAATGAGAAGCAAGCAAGAAAAAGAGATCTTAAAAATGGATCATTAACATGCTGACTTTATCCTAGCAATGAAAAGTTATTTAATATTAGAAATGTCAATTCATCATATTAATGGCGTAATAGAGGTAATTTATTTATATGCTTACCTCAATAGATGAATCAAGAGCATTTGATAAAATTTAATACCCATTTCATGATAAAAATGCTTTCCCCCAAAAAAAATAATAAAAGAAAACTTCCTTAGCTTGATATACACAATTTACACAAAATTTGCATCAAATATTATACTTGTTAGTAAAAATTGAGTGGTGACTATCAGAATCAGGTAAAAAAATGCCCACTTCTACCACTTCTATTCAACAACATATTGACAATTCTAAACAGTGTAGTAAGACAAAAAAAGAAGTGAAATGAATTAGAAAGGAAGAACCAAGACTATCTTTTTTTTTGTTACATACAGATTAGATGATTCACTAGAAAACTATTTAGAATCAATGGGAAAAATTCAGCCTTCCTAGATTTAAAAGAATTGTCAACACACAAGTCAATTACATTTTAATATGTCAGAATCATAGTTAATAAATGTATTTTTTAAAATGCGTCTGTTATAATAGTATGAAAATTATGAAGTATCAAGAAAGATGTTTAGTAAAATCTGTACACTAAATCCTTAGCTAATATTTAAAAATAATTTTGATAAACATTAAAAAAGACTTAAATAGAGAAATATACATCATGTTCATGTTTTGGAAGACTATCATCTAAAAATTCTCTCTAAATTGGTTTCTAACATCAAGTGGTCTTTTCAATATGTTTGCTGATACTTTTTATTAAAATGGATCTTTAACATATCTTACATAAAAATCAATTCCAAACACATTAAAGATTTAAATGTCATAAACAAAGCAATGAAACTTATACAGGAAACAGTATAAGAAAATAACTTTATGACCTTTCACTAAAGAATTTCTAAAGTGAAAAAAAATCCAAGCCATAAGTGGAATAATAAATTAATTTGACTACATTACAATTGAGAACTTTAAGATAATGTAAAAAAAAAGTCCACATATAAGCCACGAGGTGAGATAAAATACATAAACAATCTTGGTTTGCCACTAGTGGCCTATATGGCACCTTTGGACAAATTAGTAAAGGCATCATTACTCAAATTGTTTGTGGGCTTAATTTTGTACAGCCTGAATTACCTCAGTAGGCCTCACCCATGCCTTTATATCCCACATTCCCACATTCTCACCTAATTATGTGCACACACGTACTCATGCCTTCTTCAAGATACTGGGCACACATACCAACAACAAACCTTCAATGCCCTCTTTCAACCTCTTAGGTGAGGCCATCATTTTAAGCAGAGGTAGGAACTGAGCCTCCAAGATTGGAGGCAGGAGAGAGAAGTGATTTTACAGGAAGCTCAGGGCTCAGTGTTAGCTTTCCCACGTGTGTGCATGGTGATTCGTAGTTGTGCACAACCATGTGGGATTTTGAAGGAATGGACCCTCCCACTACGCCAGGTCTAGGCCCTGCCTGCATACTAGCATATAAGTTCATAAAATAGGTCAAACATGAACATGATGAACATGTGTCTTTAGATGTGTTGTCCTATGCAGTATGTAACCAATTATGTATGTGCACATGTATATGCTGACCCTGAAAATTCTCCCATAAATCAATGTGAAAAACTCAAACAACCTAATAGAAAATAAACAAAATACATGAGCAGGAACTTCACAGAACAGGAAAATGCCAATACACATGTGAAAGGGTGCTTAATCTCATTAGTAATTAAGGGGATAAAATGTTACAGGGTTCTATTTCACACCCATCAGTTTGGCAAAATGAAAGGCTGACAAGTATTTGTGAGGCTGTAGCAAACTGGGAGCATTACCAGTAGGAGTGTTAATTGGTACATTCACTTTGGGAAATAATTTTGCCTTATAAGGTAAAGTCAAAGTTGTTCATACCTTAAGAATCAGCAATTCTATTCTTAGGTATAAACCTTTGCATGTGAGCACCAAGATGCATGCTCAGGGATGTTCGTCACAATACAAATTATAATATCAAATAACTAAAAATTGGAAAATAATGTCATTCAACAGTAGGAAAATTAGAAGTCTGAAAATGATGCTGCCAAGTGCCATCATTCTATCGAGGCAAGGCTTTACAAGGACTCACCCTGACCCTCTTTTACAGGGGGATGAGTCCATTGGACCAAAGGAATACACCAACCTCCAGAACATACTCCACCGCTGAATCATGTTCAAGGGAATTGGCACTACACAACATCCACAAGCCTGCATCCATGGCTCATGCCAGTATTTGTCTGAACCAAGGAAAATGTGCCACTTATAAGCCTGAGGAATGGTCAAGGAGTGGCTGCTGGTGGAGGACAGGAGAGTGGGCATTAACAGAGCTAGGAAGATGAGCCTGGGTATACACATATGTGCATGGGGGATGCAACGAGAAGGTAAAGGGGTAAGGCTATGGGGACTAAGGGCCAGTCCCTCTGTGTTTCGGTGCATACAGTGAGGGGAGTCTGGGAATTCTACATTTAAGCCTGGTCTTCCAAGTTCCTATGAAGGTGTATTTGCCCAGAAAATAGGATAGAAAGTTTTATATAAAGTTTGTTCTCTTGATTTATACATTTTAAGCATTCCATCATATAGTATATAGCCTCCACTTGTACCCTGCAAAGATAGCAACAGGCCTCACTGTGGGAACCAAAAGGAACACTTCAATGGAGAATTATACGAAAGTTTATTTTAATCTTTCTGTATGATATAAACTACATAGTGATCACATTAATAAAATGAACAGAATAGAAAATAATACTAGAAAAAATAAATCACTCACAATGTTATCATCTCATAAAAATCCAAATGTTTTAATTTCTATGAGTTATTCTCCAAAACTTATTTTCAAAAACATTGAGAAACTAGACATAACTGAGTAATTATACATGAAGGTAAGTGTTGTACATTGTGTCACTTTTACTGTGTACTAGACATTATGTTGAAATCCCTGCATATTCCATATTAAAAGATAAAAATGTGAGCCATTAACTTAAGTCAAGGAATGGAGAATAGAGTTAAGACAGAAAGCCTGGTTCTATCTCATCAATATATTCTATAAAAGTTCTATTTGGCTTAGAAAGGGTGAACAGTTCTTTCTGTTCAACATCCCCATTACTTTTTGTGGGAAAAGGTAACTTTTCCATTATATACTTTGGATTCAGGATGACTGCATTCAATGTGAATTTGTTTCATTATCACCAGTGTCCACCCTAAATCTTGGGTTATGAGACCAAGAAAATAAAAATACTGCAGAATGGTTCTTCAAATGCTAAGAATATGAGAGTCATCAATCAATCTAAAGATATGAGATCCAAGTACAAATGAATAGAAAAATATGGCAAATATGGCTGAGCTTTTGCCAAAATAAACCCAAGAGAAAACAAAGGAGAAATAATCATGGATGTTTCAGAATTAGAAGGGATTTATAAAAATCATTTATTCACAACCCACCATCTGACATTCACTGATCATCTATCACCTCACCTAGAAAGACTTGAAGCTTTATTATTGTGGAAAATAGTGAAAAATTGCCCTGACACTTGATAGGGGCTCAGTAGTACATATGTGTTGAATGAATGAATGAGCATATAGATTCTATTTCCTAATAGATTTACTTGCTGGTCTTTATTTGGCATCCTTTTATTTATAATAGGCTACAAGCACATTAACTAATGCTTCTTAGAGTCAAATTTTCCCCTTACTTCTTCCTTTCAGAGCATCTTTTCTTTTTCCACTTAGTACACTTGGGTATATAAAATTTCAGAGAGCTTAAAAATTAAATATAAATCCAAAGAGCATAGTCATGGCCACCACCACATTTTCCTTTTTTTATATAAACCTAATGTAACTTAATCTATTTCATTCATAGCATCTTAAATATCTTTTTTAGAATACTGTTGCTTAATTTCTTGTTCCCAATGGTTTAACTGAGCAGGCCAAATCTGCACCAAGTTTTATCTTGTAAAGACAAATCACAATTTTTAAACACTTTGAGTGCAGCTACAAACTATACTATCTGGAAGTGATCCACATAACATCTAGCTTGCTTTATTTTCCAATTTCTCTTATTCTGAGCTAAGTGTTATCCTTAAGTGTTATGCTGTTTGTCAAGATCTGAAGATGAAGAGAAAAAAAATAAATAGCAAGAGCGTCCTTGAAAAAGGACAAAGGAGAAAACTAAAGAAATCAAAACTAAGAATTGCATAGGAAAAAAATTATGAAGTCATTAGTGTTGCATTACTATGAGTCAAAGTTACAAAACAACAACAACAACAACAGTGAATATTTCAGACTTTGGTAAGTAAATGCAGAGCAGAATCCTATTCTGGCAGACCCGAAATATGGGGTAAGTAATTAACCTTCAGGTTGTCAGAATTGATACTCAGTCATCAGCTTTGTGTCTCCAGTGCTATAAACCCCAAAGGAAAACATAATTCTTGTTGCTGTCACTCTCATTTGTGGCCCCGAATCACACAGAGAAAGTTTTTTCTGGTCCTTTCTCAATGCAGAATGTTGTCTATAAAATTGATTTTTGCAGAATAATAAGCCAGCTGAAATGTCTTCTGAATGATAACATTTCAGAGTCCAGATTTAGGTATTACATCATTGCATATTGAAATCCAACTCATATATTTTACCCATCAATTGAGACATTTTATAAATCCTTGTGGCTGATGGACATATATTCAAAATAATTATCATGAGATTGTTAGGAATACCAAACTTACCACTGACCTCCAGATACAGGAGTTATGAGTTTTAAGCATCATCTCTCACCAATGTATTTCTCAGCTTTAAGTGATTCAAGTGATTTTTAAGTGATTAAAAATTATGAATCCCCAAATTATGCTTATAAATTTGCTCTCCACCCAGGGTATATAGAGGGCTGAACAAATAAAATCCACTGCTTACTGGAAATAAATCAGTTGTCTGGGCAAGAATATAAAATGTTTGTGTTGATTTCTTAATATATGCAATCAAACTATGAGATGAACATTTTCCTCTATAAATTTTATGAATTTTCACAGTACTCATTTTCTTCATTTTAGCAAACTATTTGATCCAATTGTGATCCTTTCATATGCATGTATAAAAACCTGCTACTGTTAGTTACATAAAGATTACTGGTACAATCCTTGTGGCTTTGTCTTACCAGTTAATGTATTCATAGTGATTAAGCTAAAATAAGTCAGCATAAAAAAGCTTTACCTCTTAGGACAAATGTGTCTACCTTGTACAATCAATAATGTATTATTAGTATGTCTAACAGGCTTTCTGCCTACATACTTACTGCTTCTACTACCTCTTTTCAAAAGAAGCATAGGAAAAGTTTGTTTATTCGTTTTTCATGAAAATATTTAAGTCTAGCACTACTTCTTTTATTAAGTTACATTCCCATTTTAAGAGGCTTCAGACACAATGACCTCATCAAAGTATACAGAACCACAATAGGAAGTGAAGTTTTAGTAATAAATGCAATATCGGGGAAATTTTTTTTTAATTTGTTGATAACAGACCACATTTAAAAAATTTTATTTCTTCTTTGGAAGATAACAAGAGCCACATATTTGATTCAAAAAAATGATTTGAGGGTAAGAAAAGGCTTGTTTTATCTTCGCCTAGTAATAGATTTTTTTTTTCTTTTGCTGAATTCTCTGTGTGAATAACAAGAGTGGCAGCCATTTTCTCCCAGCTCAACATCAAAACCCCTTTCATCTGCTGTCTAAATGCAAACAAAGCAAACCTTCCACCAGGCCTTTCTTTCCAGATAAATTAAAACTCTCATGTCCTGGGGCCTAAATCAAGCCTACAGGCCTTCCCCAGATAAATCCGCTCTCAACCTGAAATCTTCTTGCCACACGTGCTCCTTGTAAGATAATTTTGCAGTAGCTAATCAATAATGCAACAGTAAATTGCATTTAAATAAACATTAGCAGCTCCACTTAATGAATAAAACCTCATCTGCAATTTGTCAAAGTCAGAAATAGTGGACTCTTTTGATATTCATTGGAATATTGGAAATTGGAGCTTTGACAGGTTTTATGTACATTGCAAGTACCAGTGTGTGTGTGTGTGTGTGTGTGTGTGTGTGTGTGTGTCCCCGTGCGCACGCACACGTACACTAAAAAAGGCTTATTTTTATACATTCTGGACTGAATATAGTGGAACATACAGCAGGTTTCTAGACTGAAATTCATATGTCTGCTACCACGCTGTTTAAAAATATATTGAGATAATCCTGCTTTCCATTGCAAATTATGAGGCAACCTCATTTGAATTTTCTTACTTTATATGAAAGAAAAGTAGAAATCTTTATTCTGAAATGATGAGGGGGAGAAAAACTACCTGATTTGATATTATGTTTATCATTAATTTTTGTATTTCATTGAAGAAAGTCATTATTGTTAAGGAATTCTGAAATAATTATAAAAATTAAGGTGAATAACTGACTTTCAGACCCAATACTTTAAATTTATAAATATGCTTTTCTAAATATATACATGTATATATTATGTAGATTAAGAATATTATAATAGGCTTAATAGGTACAATTATCTGACATTCACATCTATTATTCTACAAAATGCTTACTTTAGAAAAGTAAATGGCTATTACTTTTTAAGTGCTTTAAAAGAACTAAACAAAATATTAAGACATATCTTTGGCTATATAATCTGTGAGAAAGAATGTAAAACAATATTCCTGTGTGGTCATATTTTCAGTTTTCTCTGATTTAAAAACCAATATAATAGTATTTTCTGGATTCTAAATGTATTATGTTATAGAGGAGCAGACTAGAAACTCACTTGTAGTCAAAAGCAATGCCATTTTAAAACTATACAAACAAATAATTATTTCTATTTTATAGGAATTCAAAGAGTTTAGCACAGGGACAACATAGAAATATTATATAAAGACTTGCTTAAAGAAAAAAGTTATTCTTTATGAACATCATTCAAATTAGAGACATTTTTAATTTATATATTCTCTATATAATGTCATTAAAGTACAAAAAGGAATTATCATGTTTTATAGATGGAAATTTTGAATGTCAAATACCTACTGGTGGATCAGTCAGGCAGGGCGACACCCAGGAACTAGTGTTCTAAGTACCCAATCAGTACTGAGGCCATTTCCTGAGTTCACATTACCAAATGTACATTCAAAGATGTGACCAATATAGACTGACAAAGAAAAATTAAGGCTGAGAATGCATCAATAATCAACAGGATCAATTTGACCCCTTAAAAAAACACCTTTTGAAATATTCACACTTTCACAGAGCTAATCCTTGGTAAGGACAGCTCTCAATGACATGCTCAAAAAGATCTAATTTAAACATGAGAAAATGATTAGTCTTCTAATTTGTTAACCTTTCTATCTGCCTCAACTCATGCTGACAGGTATTCTAATGTACACCACAGAGACCCCAGTTGCATTTGATATGCCAGCCATCAAGGGGCATGCCTATTGCTAGCATCAGGCATCAGGGGAGCAGGTGCTAATGTTTATCTCAAAATTCAAGAGCAACAGAGATGCAGAGCCAAGAGAACCTTACAATGAGAAAAGTTATAAGCCAAACAGAAGCTTAGGCCTTGCTCCAATTTTGTCCTTCTTAACTTTTAGAGAAGGAAAAGAGATGAAACAGCGTCTAACAATACAAAACTTTGAAAGAAATGAAGCTCCATGAAAAAATACATTAACATAGCTTGGAAAGGCACTGTAATCTTAATGAGGGACAAAGTGGTTGTTAGGAATACCCTGATCCTTGAATATTGAGAATGGAAATGACCTAAAAGATTTGAACTTTTGTCAAAAATTTTCAGATGTAATGTTGTTTTTAAAAGCCATGGATTTTTAATGTAAGAGCTAAAACTATAGAGTTCTCAGAAACACATGTAAATTTTTGTGACCTTGAGTTAGGCAGTGATTTCTTAGATATGACAACAAAAGCACAAACAAAAAAATTAGATAAATTTGATTTTATCAAATTAAAAACCTTTCAGTGTCAAAGAACACCATTAAGAAAATAAGAAGGCAACCCATAGAATGGGAGAAAATATTTACAAACTGTATATCTGATAATGGTCCTCTAACCAGAATATATAAAGAACTCTTAGAATTCAACAATAAAAAGGCAAATAACTTAATTAAAACATGGGTAAAATATTTAAATAGATACTTCTCCAAAGAAGATATGCAATTTGCCAATAAGCACATGAAAGGTTCCTCAACATCATTTGCCATCAGGGAAATGCACAACAAACCCACAAGGCAATATTCCTTCACTAATTTAGCTATAATAAAAATGACAAGCATTGACAAGAATGTAGAGAAATTGGAACCCTTATACAATACTAGTAAGAATGTAAAATAGTGCCCTTTTTGAAGTTTTCTCAGGAAATTAAATATAGTTACCATATGACACCAAAATTCTACTCTTATGTACCCAAGAGAAATGAAAACATGTGTCCACACAAAAGGTTGTACACAAATGCTCAAGCAGCATTATTCAAAACAGTTAAAAGTGGGAACAATCCAAGTGTCCATCAAGTGATGAATGAATAAACAGAGTCTTATATCCATAAAATAAAAGTACTGATACATGACAAAATATGGATGCATTTTCATCCATACCTTCATGATAAATACACACACACACACACACACACACACACACATTGTATAATTCCATTTACATGAAACTTCCAGACTTCCAGAATAGGCATAACCATACAGACAGAGAGTAGCTTGGTGGAAGAAATAGGAGTGACTGCTAATGAGTACAATTTCTTTGGGAATAATATAAGTATTCCAAAATTGCATTGGTGTGCTGGTTGAACAATTGTGAATACCCTAAAAAGCTACTGAATTGTAGATGTGTAAAAAGGTTTATTTTATGGTATATGGAGTATATCTCAATAAAGCTGTTACTAAACACACACAGAGGAGCTTAATTAAAGGTAAAAATTGATTGACTCTCAGCTCTTTCATTTATCATCAGGGTTAATTTAGGGATAGTGGTTTTTTATCAGTAATAAATCTAGAACCCCCAGTATCTGGCAATTATCAGTATTCAATGAGTAAGAACACGGCGGTTAAGAGGGTGGATTCAGCAGACCAACTGAGTGAAACCAGAAGCTGCGTGCACTTGGCCAAGTTTTCTCATCTGTGAGATGGAGAGATAATAGTAGTACCTACCCTGTGTGGGTTGTCATAAGTTCTAACTGAGTTAACATAAGTAAAATTCTGGAAGCATTCGAGATATTTAAGACATCAGTATCTGAATGCTGAAAGACTAATACTTTCATGAATTTCTGCACCTATTGCCCCAGCACTGTGAATTCTAGCCAAAAAGTATTAGATTACACTGTTTATATTCAGCCTTAAAGAGTTTTAAAGAGAGACATTAGAAAGTCATATTTACTGTACATATCCTATATAATAAAGAGGTAATATGCAAATTGACCATCATTCTAACACAAGATGGCCACCCCCATGTGGTCAAAGATGGCCGCCACAGATGGCCAGCAGGGGAGGGCAGTTGTGGGCAATCAGTCCAGCAAGGGAAGGCAGTTAGGGGTGACCAGGCCGGCATAGGAGGACAGTTGGGGGAGACCGGGCCTGCAGGGGAGGGCAGTTAGGGGTGACTGGGCTGGTAGAGGAGGACAGTTGGGGGAGACCCAGGCCTGCAGGAGAGGGCAGTTGGGGGGAACCAGGCCTGCAGGGGGAGGACAGTTGGGAGGGACCCAGGACTGCAGGGGAGGGCAGTTTGGGGGGGACCAGACCTGCAGGGGAGGACAGTTGGGGGCAACCAGGCCTGCAGGAGAGGGCAGTTGGGGGAGACCAGGCAAGCAGAGGAGGGCAGTTAGGGGTGACCGGGCTGGCAGGGGAGGGCAGTTGTGGGGAACCAGGCCTGCAGGAGAGGGCAGTTGGGGGAGACCAAGCAAGCAGGGGAAGGCAGTTATGGGTGATCAGGTCTGCAGGGATGGGCAGTTGGGGCAACCAGGCTGGCAGGGGAGGGCAGTTAGGGGTGACCAGGCCATCAGGGGAGGGCAGTTGGGGGTGACTAGGCTGGCAGGGGAGGGCAGTTAGGGGCAATCAGACCATCAGGGGAGCAGTTAGGCATCGATCAAGCTGGCAGGGGAGTGGTTAGGGGGTGATCAGGCTGGCAGGCTGGTGAGCAGTTGGGAGCCAGCAGTCCTGGATTGTGAGAAGGATGTCCCAGATTGGAGAGGGTGCAGGCTGGGCTGAGGGACACACACACACACCCATGCATTAATTTCATGCACTGGCCTCTAGTGCATATAAAAACAAATTATAGTTTTATTTAAATATGTCATTGACAATGTGTGGCCCATCTATCGATGGCATGTTCATATGGAAAATAACAAGAGGTCCCTGTGCAAGACTAGGGAAAAGTTTGATTCAGACATTAGAAATCTATTTGAATTGAAAATATTTTGTAATTATATTGTTTTGTGTTTTTTAATATTTTCATTTATTTCAGAGAGGAAGAGAGAGAGAGAGACATCAATTGGCTGCCTCCTGCACATCGCCTCCTGGGGATCAAGCCTGAAACCCAGGTATGTGCCCTGACTGGAAATCAAACTGTGACCTCATGGTTCATAGGTCAATGCTCAATCATTGAGCCACACCCACTGGGTTCATAATTATGTTTACACTACTAGAATTTCCTTGAAGTAACAATTTAGTTTTTGAAGTTAACTGCCTAATTCATCATGAGAACTCAGTAAAAATGTCTTTGAAATGTTAATGATTGAAATACAAATAAATTTTAAAACCACTTAACTTGTTCAATTTTTCAGTCCCAAATAAAGCTTGTCGCTGTACTTGGGTAAGACCATTTTGATAATTTACTTTGTAGACTATAAAATCTTCTAACATACTATAGATATTAATGATATGAACTTTTATTTCATTACTCCCTTCCCCCCAATGAGAGAAAAAGTACAGGAAGGAAAAGAAAGTTGATGAGGGTCATGTGGTTTACAGTGGCAGAGTCAGGGCTCAAAGCAGCATTGCTTAAATCCTAGGTCCAGCTTCTCTCTGTTGTACCAGTAGTTCCCATACCTTTTCAATAAAAAGAAACAAAAACAAGCCATATAAATAAAACCATAACAGTTTCATGGGTAACCCACCATGGTAACTTTCCTCTAGTATGAATTGACATAAAACAAAGATAAACTGCTAGGTAAAATTAGTAGCATTTTCAAATTAATTATATTTTATTAAGCACATCAGTATCTACATATATTTTAAAAAATAATGTCTCACACAATCAACCATGAACTGATCAGAGTAGACTAGCATAGCTACAGACCACTCAAAACTGTCTTCAGAATTCTCTCCTGAGTTTCACCATCCACTCTTCCTGTCACGGAACTGGTAATCTGCTGTTTGAGTTTGGTCTGCTTTATTTAAGGTACTGTAAGCAGTTACTCTTGAAATAGCCTAAGCAGAAAGGTAGATTAGAATCCTGTTTTAATCACCAAATATCAATTTTAATGCATCAGGGGAGGATTTAAGAGTTTAAAGGCCAGCTAGGCTACCTGGGTGAAGCCTAAAATTAGGCCAGATTGTATAGCATTTACCCTGGTATTTGGGTAAAACATTTTAACCTATGCCCCCCCCACCCCCATCAATGACTCCCAGCCTAAAAAATACTGAACAATTGACCGAGGAGCTCAAAATGAAAGAAATTCATTAAACAATTAAACATTTACGGTGGCAGGTGAATTATATACCTTTTATGATATGAGTTAGACATGGCTATGGGAATGCAATATATGGATTTCAGTCATTTTTTCTCCAATGACACAAGTCAGAAAACAGAACCAAGGTTCTAATTAACTGAGCTCTGCCTTCCTCTGAATCCTATGGTCTTTCTATTATTCCATGCTGTACCTCATCAAATCCACCTATAAGGCTCTTTAGGGAAGTAATAGGGTAACTTTCTAAACCTACCCACCGTTCTCCAAAGTCGAAGCCACATGAAGTCACAGTTGGGTGACTTCAATAAGAGTATATAACTAATTCTTCCTAGAGCAAGGAAAAGAATTCCCCGAGGATTGTTAAGGATAGATTACAGAATTCTGCTGTAAGGTAAAAGACTTGGCCTCCTGTACCAAGTCCAGTAATTGAATGTCTTGGATGAACTCACTTAACTCTTGGGTGCTGCAGTGATGAGAATTCCAAACTATGAAATGAGAACTAACAATTGAAAAACTTGGACTTTGAAACCTTCACTAGGTAATTTAGAGATGCTTCTCTGTATGAAATTTCATAAATATCTGTAATAACTATAAAGAGAAATACAGAGCACCAAAGAGCAGATTAAAATAACCTAAATATTGGAAGAGGGTAGCATTTTAAAATTTGGCTTAAATGTGGACTTTCCATTCCAGGGTGTTACATTAATCTGTCCTTTGGGTTAAGCTGTTTTGTTCCTCTATTGCAAGTTAACACAATCACAGATTTTATACAGTTAAATTACCAAATAAAAAAATAACCTACATTAATACACATTTCTCACTCCTTGATCAACGAAGTAATTATTTTAGAAAATTATACTTAGAGATATAATTTTGAAGTTTAAAATATGTAATAGGAGCAACTTTAAACATAATGTATAACCATAATGATAAATAGTATTCAATTCCTGATGGGCTCAGCACTTTATAATATTGGTTTCTGTAGAAATTGAGTTAACAATAAATAATTTCAGAACTAATGAAAGGACTGCTAATGTGTAGGTGGCCCCAGAAGAGCAGTCTAAATACATCTAGCCTTATAAGTTAACTTTGTAATCCTTCCACGTCCTTTTATGGGGGATAAGGGCGTTTTCCTCCTATCTGGTTTGTTTTTTTCATGGGCATGTTCACCAAATGTTTTTGTCTGGAAATTACTAGATATAGTAATTTTAGTTGTACTTGGCGCTAGTACTAATAAATCAACATTGCTACTGAGTGACAAGACAAATGGATTATCAATGGAAATGTTTTCTTTTCAAACAGAATATGTTCAAATATAATATGTCTATTTCTTATAAAACACTATTGTGCACAGTCATGAGACGTCATTACAGAATTCTATTATTACAGATTCAGGTAATTTTCCAAACATACAGAGTTTCCAAGGGCACAGGGAATGTCCATAGCCCTCTGCTCACTGAACTCTCCCCAACACCTTTGTGAATCTACCCATATCCCACCTAACGTACATGGCATGTCTTCTTGCCCAAGTTTCCTTATTTCAAATGTTAGCCCTTTTCAAGGGTAGCCGTGTCCTTGGAAGAGAGCAAAATAGTGTCTGGGGATTCTCACTGGAGTCTTCAGGGAACAGCTGGGAAGGCTCTCAATTGGAGTGGGCAGCTGGCAGGCTCTCTCTTTCCCTTTGTTGAGTTTTTTGTTTTTGTTTTTGTTTTTGGTATGATTTTTTGTTTTGTTTGTTTGTTTTCTGTGCAGGGTGACATTCCCCTCCCACACAACACCCTTTTCTTGAAATCCTTCCTAAGCCTCTGTTGTAATACCCGCCTCTCTGGTGGGACAGAACTTTTCTATCCTACCATAAGCACCACTGGAGCCAGGAACTCTGCTTCTACCTTGTTAAAACAATCTCAACCCTGAGTTCATGCACCCAAAGTGCCATGGATTATCCAGACCATTCTGATAGCTTTCTTATAGGTTCTATAGGTTGTTTGCACCCTGTCCCTTCCTCCATTTCACCTGCCCTTAAAATTTACAGATAGATACATATGGCATTTAGAAAGTAAAAATGATGAATAAAACATGTTTTTATATGAAATCAAATACTTTTCTTCTTGAGAAACATTCCAAATTAATTCAATAATCAGTTAAAAAGAAAAGGGAGGCCACTTATGGAGATTCATTTGAAAATAATTGCCTTTTTTCTATTTTTTAATACAATTATTCTGAAATCTTTTAGAATACATAATATTGTGAATCATTCTTATTTTACATGCGACAGGGTCACATTTCATCATTGGTGTTGGTCGTGAATTATTTACTAGTTAAATAATTTGTTAAGAAATTGGGACTTAATAAGTATACCTTTGTAATAGTATACATTCTCCTTTAGGGTTAGGGCTGTTTATTTATTTATGCAGATGTGGCATTCCTTTTCAAGGATTCCCTTGCATAGTAATGATGAAAAAACAAAATTGAAACAACCAGCACATGGAATAATGACTTTTCTTTCTTTAAACAACGTTAGGCAAAGCTTGTCAGACCATTTTAATTTTTTTTATAAAAAATAGTACTTTGAGTATAAGGAAAACTACAATTAAAGTGACTATTCAATAAGAAAAGCTTGACCTTTGATCAAATTGATTCACCTCCCTGGACCTCGGTTTCCTCATATGAGAAATAAGGACGTTGGATAAAATATGTTAAACATCCATTTCTGATTAGGAGACAGGTCTCCTCTCCTCCTGAGCATTAGAAGTGATTATTTTTGTTATCTGCCCTTGACTCATTATGAATAAGGAAATGTGTCTCTATATGTAATTAATATAACATTTTAAATGGTCTTTCACAACACTTGAATGATAATACACTAAAATCTTTACAATAGTATTTATACCTTTTTGCAATTTGGAAGAGTTCAAATGTTTCCTGAAGGAAAAGGGGGTGGGGGTTCATTTCATTCTCTGGCTATTAAAGGGATGGGTCTGCCTTCCTCTGGAGCAGAGGAGTCTCAGGCCTACATGAGATATAGGTTTGAAGATCTGCATTACAATGCCTTACACATGACCTTTGACATTCTATTAGGATGTGTTCAGAATTAGGCTCTTAGAACAAAGACATAGTTTCTAATTTATTCATTACTTTTTCAAAAAGAATGAAAGAAAAGAAAAACCTTTAGATGGTAGAGAGGTCTAGAAATTATTTCAAATCAGATACTCCTTTTCATCTTTAATAATGGCTTTTCCTTGAACCATAAGCTCATGTATCTAGAGTGTCCTGAGGTTACCAGGATACAAAATTTCCTCTAAGCCAATTAGAACTCCCAATCCTGATTAACTGAAAGAGGTCACATTCTAAAAGCCTTCTTTATCTAGTTCTGTAAACACCTCAAGATTAACAAATATATGTGTTTACTTTTATAGAGCCATGAATTTACTTATTTTATTAAATAAATTGATTCACCTTCCTATGGGAAAAGAACCACAAAAAGAAGTTTTACCTCATCAAAATATAGAATAAAAATTCAAAGTATCTGATAAATGTTTCTTTTCTGGTCTTAATATAAAAGCATAAATGGGAAATGTTGTAAAGCTTAAAGAAGGGTTTTATCTCCAAAGGTAAATATAATAATACTTGCATAATTTTACATAGTTATCAAAAATAGGATATCTTATAAGTAAACAAGGTAAATGTAAGTTATTTAATATAGTTAAAAATCCACCATGCTTTATAGTACTATAATACCTTTACAAACAAACAAGCAAGATGATGAATTCATAGCAACAGAATACATTTGCCTCTATTAGCTAGCCTGCATTGTTAAGCCTTACACGGAAGGGTCTTAACTTAAAGGTTTCCCAAGGTGTATCAGTTACTTCTCAGTTGCTTCCTTTTTCCTTCCTTCCGTATCACAGTTTCTGAGAGGATAAGTCATCTTTGATTGGGCACCAGGAATGCTATGGGTGCCAGTGCACAGCAAGGACCAGGGAACGTATCAGTGAAGGGGAAAAAAGAAAAGACTAAAATCTACAAACTGAACTTTTAAAAATAAGGCAGATATGCCCTTTCTGTGAAGAATGTGAATGGTATTGTGGATGACCTGTTCAGGTTAATAAAAAAAAATAAAAATAAAAGAGAAAGAAAAGAAATAAAGGTGATGAAATCCAGTCCCCACCGTGTTACTGCCATGATGTCACAGAGAAGGGAGAGAAGCTCAACCGCTCTCCTGTCGTCTCAGGGTTCATGACGTCAGCAGAAGGCCTCAGGTAATTTATAACATTGTGTTTACTCTGGAGCCATTTGAAATGTATTAATACATGCAGCAGCAGCTGTCTCTTTTACAAGAGAAGTGTGCTCACATGAGCTCTCTCACCCAAACTGAGAACATAAGCACACTCTAATAGCAAAAGAGGCAGCTGCTGGTGCATGAATTAATGTATTATAAGTTACTCTCTCATTTGTTATTCTTTTTAAAACCCCACTCTATTTTAAAAATATAAATACTCATGGTTTTAAAAGAAATGACACTAATATGGAGAACTCATATTTTGATCGATGCCATAAAGAAAAAATTATGTCATGTTCATTATATTTTAAAGGGTCAATTTATTTGTATTTCAAACTTAACAATTTAATTATTTATTATTTTCAGAATTGAGGTATCTAGAGTCTTTGGAATGCTCAAATCAGTCAAAGAGAAGAAAAGGATTTTGCTAATTCTAGTTCTGAGACAATGGAATTTATTCAATAGCTAGTATATAAGAACAGAAAAATAAATTAGGATTAGGATTAGGATTTTATTTACTTCACTCACTTTCTCAACATAAAATATCCTACTCTGCAGATAAATATTAAAATTAAATTTTAATTTACCCATAAGTTACAAAGTTAAATTTAATATCTGTCCTTAAAAATATTCTAAGAATTTAACTAAATCGGAAATTCCTGACTCGGATTATAAAAGTAACTTTACTGCATCCAAAAGTGAAGAGTTTTTGTTGTTGTGTTTTATATATTATCTGTCCTTAAGTCAATATGTAGCTCAGCTATATCTATCTACATATATATGTGTAATATACATATATATGTAATATATGTGAATGTATATATGTATATATTCTATTTTTTGGCATGCAAAATTACTAATAGCAAAAGTAACTAATGTAATGAAAACACAACATTTCTAAATAATAGAGATACGATGATAGAAATTTCTGTTTTGTTTGGGGTTGGTTTAGTTTATTCTCTGTTCATTTGTTATTTTAATAAGCTGGTTTTTAGAAAGCTGAAAGAGAAATTATTTTTAGACAAATGGAGAGTTGGTTCCATTTCCTTGGTCTCTTTCAATTCCATTTTATAATTTCCTCTTCTTCTCAGTGCTAAGGTTACATTTCATTTTGTAAATATTGTACTGTGTAAATCTTATACTTCTAATTTTATGCATGATTTTATCATTGTAAAATATCTGCAAATGAGTTTTCTGTTTATCTGGGAATCTTAAGTATTTAATATCTTTTTATGGTATGCTAGCTCTGTTAACAATATGGCTCATTATTTAATTCAGAAAGAATTTAAAAGGTGTGAGGTTTGTAACAGAAAGTGCTATAGTGATTTGCATTGACCTAATTAGTTCATTTGCATGTTGACCTTTAAAGCCAGTGAAGTTTTGTAAACCCAACTTGTGGTTGTAATAACTCAAAAAAAAAAATCTGAGAGATGAGATAAAAAAAAAAAGGGTAATGTAGATAAAGAAATATTGATGATAAACTGAGGGGAAAATAATATTTAAATCATGTACTATCACCCAATAAGTTATATAAAGTAACTTTAGTAGGTGGTATATTTTTCTATAAATATTCAGAGCAGCTAGTCAACCAATACGACCTAACTGCTTCTTTTTGAGTAATGATGAAAAAATAAGTAAGCATCTAAGTTGTAGGAGAATTTCATGCCTCTAAGACCACATTTAAATGTCTTCAAACATAAAGAAGCACTGTGAATCTACTATATGCTCATAGATATTGCATATATCTATGACATTACCCAAAATTAAAAATCTTAAAGATTTAAATATACACACTTTTTAAAAATGGTGCAACCTTGTGTTATTTGAAAAAACAAAAAACAAAACACAAGGTAAATTCCACAGTGGATCTAGCAGGAAAGTGATATGGACAGATAAGTTTAAATGAATTCCCATGTCTGAATTACCAGAAATAGTTATATTAGGTAACCCCTTGAAATTTGTGCCACTCCACTCACCTTTCCTTTACACCCATTCATTTAAATACTGAATTTATCCTCCCTAAATCATCTTCCCACCCCTGCCCTTTCTGTCTATTCTTTTACTGAAATCCTTTCCCAAGGAATCTCTCCCTACCCTTCCA
Organism: Plecotus auritus; assembly: GCF_963455305.1. NCBI lineage: Eukaryota > Metazoa > Chordata > Mammalia > Chiroptera > Vespertilionidae > Plecotus > Plecotus auritus. The sequence continues at coordinate 36,104,581 of NC_137777.1, forward strand.
GCCATGGACTTTTTACAAAATTCTCTTCTTCTAGTATATCTAGGTTGTTGGGTCATCCACATGGAATCAATATTGTTCTCCATGTGACCCTTTCAAATAAATGCTGCTTTTTCTCCTGATCCCCATATTCCACAGCATTTGAGGAATGAGGTGTAACCTGGGAAAGAGTCAGAATTGTTCTTGTTGCCTCCAGCCCTTTCTTTAAAAAAAAAAAAATATTTCTTTTTTATAATTTTTTTAATATATTTTATTGATTTTTTACAGAGAGGAAGGGAGAGGGATAGAGAGCTAGAAACATCGATGAGAGAGAAACATCCATCAGCTGCCTCCTGCACACCCCCTACTGGGGATGTGCACACAACCAAGGTACATGCCCTTGACCAGAATCAAACCTGGGACCCTTCAGTCCGCAGGCCGACGCTCTATCCACTGAGCCAAACCGGTTTCGGCACAAAAAAAAAAAAAAAAAAAAAAAAATCTCATTTGATGTTCCCACTCCTGAGAATTTATCATACTCTATTCCACCATGTTACTTTCATACATTGTCTCCCCAGTTGCTTTCCAGAGTTCACCGAACACTTGAACAATTCATTCACTCTTTGTCTTCAGCTTTCTTCCTGGGCTAGTTGTGTCTATGCAATTACCCAAAACTTAGATTGCATTCCCTGACCTCCTCAATTTAAATGTCTTTTTGTCTTACTCCATTTCAGTCACACACTCCCATGGCCTACTCCTAGAACTTGTCAACACCTGGGACTACTTTATACCTGAAATCTTAAGCTTTGGGGTACAACTCCACCACCCATTATACTTCAAGCTCTTCAAGTTCAAGGTGGGTATCTGCATTCCTATAGTTTCAATAAGAATGAGTCTTATTTTCTTTTCTTTTTTTATTGTTTAATGAGTCTTGTTTTCTCCCTTTTATTCTACTATCTTGGGGACACAATTACCTCAAATCTATATAATAGTTCAAAGAATAAACTCCCTCTGGAAGTCAGCTCTTCTTTGAGATGCCCACATTTCTCTTAATGGCATAACCATTTGCTCAGTTATGAAACTTTACATTCATCTTTGATTCATCCCTTCTTCCTTTAAAATAACTCTTGAACTCATCTTATTTTTTCAGTGCCACTGGCATGATCAGAGTTTTTATCATCATTGACTTAGAGAGAAACTACTGTAATACCCTCCCAAAGTTCTCCCTATCTAGCACCATGATTTCCACAGTATCAATAAATTTTGGTGAATTCACACATGCATGAATGAATGAATCCTTCTTAGAACTAACAAATTAAGTCTCTAAGAGTAAAATTTGAATCATGTTAATGTTTAAAAATTTTATGTCTACTTTCTAAGAAATAAAAATGGTTTTTAGGTAAATATCCAAGCTTTGCTCTCATTTGAGTTCAAACTTTTTTCTAAACTCTTTTCCTAGTACTTCTTTATGCAAAGCTCCTTTGCACTCAAACAATTTCTAAGTTAGGAAGAAACACTGATTAGCTGCCTCCTACATGCCCCCTACTGAGGATACAGCCCACAGCCCAGACATAGGGCATATCCCTGACCAGGAATTAAACCAGTGACCTTTCGGTGCATGGGACTACACTCAACCAACTGAGCTACACCGGCCAGAGCAATGGTGTATTTTATTTTCCTTCTTCTACACTTCTCTGGCACTTAAGTTATAATTTTATGACAATATTCATGTACTCTAATTTTCTTTCTCTACTCCTAGATTGAGATTGTCTCAAGGTAGGGCGTGTATTTTATTAGATTTTGTAGACCCAGCTCCTAGTGCCTGCTTGCTAGAAAATCCTTACCAGATATTTATTTATTGAATGAGTAAACACATGGGTGCAGCTATATTATCTTAAGATATCAATATAAAGCTTTCTAAAAAGGAATTAACTCTGAGTACACTACATTCACCAAGGTAATTAATTAGTGTCCTTATCAATGTTTGATGTCTAATTAATTAAACAAATTTTATTATCCCAAATATTTCAAAATTATAATGTGCTGATTATCTGTATTTTGAGATGTGGATTAGAATGAAGATACTCTAATATTTATTTAAGTTGCTTAAATGTTATGTTTAATCATATTGTTTCAATAAAAGTGTATACTTTAATAATAGGTAATAGTTTATATGTATAAATAGGCCATCAACACTGAGGCCAGAGCTTTATCAAAGTTAAGAGAAACTCTAATCCAAAAGAAAGCATGACTTTGTTTTTTATCTATAATAAAGCTGGAACTTAAGCTTTCTAAGGAAACCTATCTAAGAAAAAATAGAGATTAAGCTTCCATAAAACACCAGTGGTGTCCACTCAGTGATGAACATCCCTACCTTCCTAAGTATGCTGCCTAGAAAAGTCGTTGTAAGAAGAGTCTCATGAGTAAAGTTTGTCCCCATCCAACTGCCAGCAATAAGTACATTTAAATTTCTCACTTGTACTTGGAACAGGGCTGAAGATTAAAAAATACTATTCAGCCAATATTTACAAGGCACATACTATGTGCCAGGCACTTTTTGGCTACTGAGAATTTAACAGGAAAAAAATATGTTAAGAACACAATCCTCATTGTATTAGGGGAAATAGGACTTAATCAAATAATTAAGGTTTATATCATAGTAGAGGCCAGATGCATGAAATTCGTGCACAGAGGTGTGTGTCCCTCAGCACAGCCTGCACCCTCTCCAATCTGGGATCCCTCTCACAATCCAGGACTGCTGGCTCCCAACCACTTGCCTGCCTGCCTACCTGATTGCTCCTAACCACTCCCCTGCCAGCCTGATTGACGCCTAACTGCTCCCCTGTTGGCCCAATTGCCCCTAACTGCCCTCCCCTGCTGGCCTGGTCACCCCTAACTGTCCTCCCCTGCAGGCCTGGTCCCTCCCAACTGCCCTCCCCTGCTGGTCTGATCGCCCACAACTGCCCTCCCCTGGTGGCCATCTTGTGGTGGCCATCTTGTGTACACATGGGGGTGGCCATCTTTAGCCACATGGGGGTGGCCATCTTGTGTGTTGAAATGATGGTCAATTTGCATATTACCTCTTTATTATATAGGATACCTGATCATTTCCTAAGGCTAGTGTATTTCTAGAACTCCTCGTACATCACCTACCTGTACTCTAAGATGATCATTTCAGTCCCATCCTCCTAGAGGTGGTCAAATATGTGAATCCTTGGTCACTCCAGATTGTAACAAAATTTTGCTTTATATTGTGATTTTATAAGATTTACCCACAACTTTTACGATCTCAGCAAGACCTAAACTTGTGCTTTCTTATTTTATTAAACAGATTATAAATTAATAGGCATTCTCTTATCATTTAGTGAATTACTTTAATAGATTCAGAAGTAGATAGCAAAGAGCAGTGATTCCAGCATTAAAAACTAGGAAATGTAGAAAGAAGAAGAGACTCAGTAAAGCTAATATGTATCCACATTAACCTCTTCTTACTTTGCAAAAATATGGTGTTCCTCTGGCCAGTGTGAGGAACTCATTCCCTGACTTGGGTCTGCTTCCTTTTATTGGTTCATGGGTCCTAGAATACACATGAATTCAGAGGGGCATCTTGTATATGTGTCCCAGTAGTTTCCAAAATATACAGGTCTCTGTATGAGAGACTCTAGAAATTCAAACAGAATTTTTTAAAAGCCAGCCCTTCTCTGAGCAGGAGGGAGGCTCTCTCAAAACTCAATATTTCCTCATGTTCAAGTTTGTAAAGACCTCTTCATTACAGCCTTTGGCTATATTTAGCACTTTTGTACACTAATATTAAATCACAACAAGACAAAACAAAATATCAAATGCAAGACCTGTAGAGTCAGGATCATTGATTTTATACTCAAAGCTATAAAACAAACCAAGCCATTATTTTGTTTGTTTCTTCTATTTTTAGATTGTGAAGAGTAAATGAAAGCAAAAACAACTGGGTGTGGTATACTCTGGCATTGATTCAAAATATATGCTATCACTAAAAATAAATAATGACATATTAACAATGCTATAGCATTGGAATTCTTTCTAGTGTTCTAATAATAATGTTTTTTTGGATTACTGTAAAAAGGAGACCATTCTAATAGTTATAGTGACTACTGAATTCCTACATGACACACAATAGCATAACTAGTCCTCAAGGAAAACAAATGCTTGGAAAAGGATTTCACAATTGGAAGGTCCAGATTTCTCAGGGTTTGAACTCCAGAATAATACATGACATTTCCTTCTGAGATATTAGGTATATTGAGGGAAATAAATCAACAATAAGTCACTTAGGGTTAATCCAGTCAGATTAACTATAGATCAATTCAATCTCAGCTATCTTCCTTTTGCGCCCAAAGAATCATTTCTTCACTAGTACTCTTCTACTTACCTATTTCTCTTTCACAGACTTTCTTAGGACTGCCCTCTTTTCATTAGAAAACTACTTCAGAGGGTGTGAAAGAAAAATAATGGAAATGAAATTAAATCCAGTCAGACTTGTAATTGATTAGTAGCTCTGGATTTCAATGGGGAATGAGGTTAAAATTACTTGCCTTAAAATGAGTCTTGATAATTAATTGTAAAGTTTAATTGCCCAAGCTAGTTACAAAGGCTAAACAAAATTTTGTGTATTTCTTTGATTATCCATTTCTTCCTATTGAAGGAGGAGAAGAGAATGGCACATTTGCACTTAAATTTCAAAAAACTGATAACCTTTTAAACCTTTATAATAATCATTTTAATATGGCATTCCAGCAGCTATAAACTCAAAATAATATGAAAAAAATTTATCTAAATAAATGCATTTCCCCCCAAAACCAATGTTCTATTTATAATTTTTCATTCATGTATAGTAAATATGGTCTTTAGTTGTTCTACATTGCTAAAAATTGAACCTACTAAAGTCTTAGCCCAGAAGAGAAAAATTTATTTAGGCACCAATTTTATCTTTGAAAATCATGTATAATTCTTAAAATATTATAATCAATTTAATTTTTTAGAAAACATTATTAGATCAAATTAATTTAAAATATAATTTCAATAATCCATCGTCATTTTACATAAGCCATTGACCAATTTTTAGAAATCTGCTCTTTATTCCATATTTCATTAATTGTTACATTTGTATTTTTGTTAAGGACTGTCAACCAAATAGTTGTGTATTAGTAAGGCCAAATAACATTGAATCATTTATCATCTGGGACTCAAATATGTACCCCCTCTTACATCATGTAAATGAGAGTAAGCAAGCAATTGAGATTTCAGTCTTGCAAACTGCTAGAAGCCAGGTGAACATAATAAGTAAACAATATTCCATTCTGTTCTTCTAAAGCCAAGTGGCTCAGTCAGTTGAAGCATCTATCCTATACACCAAAAAGGTTATGGCTTTGATTCCCAGTCAGGGCATATACCTAGATTGCAGGTTTGATTCCTGGTCGGGCGAGTACAGGAGGCAACAGATTATTTCTCTCTTCTCTCCTCTCCCTCTCTTCTCTCTCTCTCTCTCTCTCTCTCTCTCTCTCTCTCTCTCTCTCTCTCTCTCTCTCTTTCCTTTCCTCTGTCTCTCTAAAAATCAATAAACATACCCTTGGGTGAAGATTTTTTAAGTAGATATTCCATTCTGTTCATATAGAAGCCAGTTCAGAGAAGTGTTGAAGATACTGGATGGTGCTAACTTAATTGAATTCCATTTAGTTCTAATCACCACCACATATTCAGCACCTCCTGTTGTAGGGGCCAAGATGGTGTATTAAACTGATGTCTTTTCTGATCTAGCAAAGACATCACACTCCATCATAATATCTTTATCACCAAATATTATGTTGCCACACTTATCACAAAACCTCACTCTAGAATCAATCCAAACATTTACTTACTGAGGATGGGTACCAAAGACAGTCTCTCTAAGAATGGACCCAGTAATGACAGGCAGGGGAATTGGGAAACAAAGGATATTGTGGGCATACTATTCTTTTCTCTAACCAATTAATTCTTTTGTACCCCAAGTTTGTCAATGGAAGCACCATTCTCCTAATAATATAGATGGTAAATTTAGATTCATTATTGACTCCATACTTCTTCCTATTAAATTAAGCAGTTGCAAATATAGTCAATATTAATATTGGTTGATTCTTTTGTGTTTTTCCTGTCATCATTGAAATTTGTTCCTATCATTTAATATCTACATCATTTTAAAATATCCTAATTCATTGCTTTTTTCTTGCCTCCTACACAACAGTGCCAGATTAAATTTCTTAAAGCAATACCTTGTTTATAATGTTATAGCATTCAAAAGTCTACAATGGATTCCTTTTACATTTAGAATTAATTTTATAACCCTTAGCCACTCAACATCTATATGCTAGGCTGTATGCAATATGCTCCTACATATTACCTATACCTTTTTTATCATAGGCTTTTTAAACCACTCCATATCATGCTTTGCATTTATTTTTCTGACCTTCACATCCTTACTTACGCTTTTCTGCTACCTGAAGTGCTCACTTTACCTCCTCCTTGTCATCTCTGACTTATGAAATTCTTCCTATCACTCAAGGGCCCTTCTAATTGTCACCTCTTTTTTAAGGTGCTCCCACATCTGAACTGTTTCTCTCTGCATTATATCCCTATAGCTCTTTCTGTGGTCCTTGAACCAGCAGCATCAACATCACCTTAGAGCTTGTTAGAATTACAATGTCTCAGGGCCCATCCCAGACATACTAATACGTATACTGACTTAAAAAAAATTCCTGGGTGATTCATAGGCACACTAAAGTGTCAGAGGCACTGCTATAGTACAACTTCTATGGGTCAGCAATTACAATGGTACCTTATATTGCTTTGTGTACCTAATTTTATAAAAATCGTTAGGCCCCTGATGTCCCCAAATACCTCATTTCATTCCTGACTCCACCTACCTGTGTTATCTTTTGGAAGTTGCTTAATTTTACTGAATCTCATCTTCCATTATAAAAATGGAGAAAATAAAACACAACTAAAAGTATTTGAGGCTTAAATGACATTACTTTTGTAAAAGCACATTGCACAGCACCTGCTACATAAGTTAAATAAAAGTTGATTTTATGTTTTCCATCCCTTCCTGCTACAGTAAAATTTCTTGGGGAGGGGGAATTGTGTCTTATACATTCTTCAGTTTCCCTAGTAACACAGGAGAGTGTAAGGGCCCCATTGGAAAGCCAGTCCCAGGAAGGCTGGAAGCTTGTCTGCTTGTTTATTATTTATTCCCACCTATAATGATATATATATATATATATATATATATATATATATATATATATATATGCTTTATAGTGAATGATTGTTAGAGAAAGTCATTGCAATATAATCATATAAAAAAGGTTTAGAAATCATAGATTAGTTAGTCTGCAAAAAGACAACTTAAATAATTGAATTCTAACATATACTTATTAAATTAAAAGTAATTGCTATTTTTCATGAAATATATGACAAAGCTAAACATTTTTGAACTGTTATACCCATAATATCAACATTTATCTATTTGTTTTTTTAATTTTTTATTGATTTCAGAGAGGAAGGGAGAGGAGAGAGAGAGAAATATCAATGATGAGAATCATTGCTCAACTGCCTCCTGCAGGATTCAGGATTGAGCACTTGACCCAGACATATGCCCTGTCCTGGAATCGAATTATGACCTCCTGGTTCATAAGTTGACACTCAACCACTGAGCCACTGCAGCCGGGCCCAACATTTATTTAAAAAAAAAATGGACACAAAACTATAGTCACAACAGGCTAAAAGTATGACATTGCTTATTGTCCCATTTCAGTTCCCAAAAGTAACTCCAGAGGTGGAGCTGAGTTGAAGGTACCGGTGAGGTCAAGAGAAGATGGGAGAGAATTGATTCTCTAAGGAATTTCCTTAGAAGAATGAGAAGTAATCTACACACTAAATTCTCCCACGAAAGAATTTTTAAATGTCTCCTAATTTTGGCCAAGTAACTCTTCAGATTAAAGTCAAAATAGTTGAACAATGATAAACCCCTAGGAAACATAAAAAATACTTATTCTAATAAAGGTTGTTTAAAAATAGGTTACAATAAAAAGTTATAATATTTTTTCTTTCCTGAGGATCTTTATTAGTAGGACTGACTTTGACAGATTCAGAATTGCTGTTAAGAGTTAAATTATTTCTTCTGACCTTTTAACCCTAAAATCCTGTGATTCTGTATTCCAGCAGACACTTTGAAACATACAAATAAATAAGTTGGTTCCCTTTATTTCCATCTCCCTATTCAACAGACATCAGCAATTAACTTTATTTTTATCCTCTAAGAATTTACTAGATTTCATGAATTGTGAGAGTTCACATCCTGTCCACTGTCCTAAGTACATCCTTAACCCTAATCAGTATATTTTCTCTTTAGCCCATCAGGACTTGATATGTTATTTCACACAATGTAATTTCTCATAAACCATAAATGACCTTTAATGCTCCAGGGACTGCATCAAATGTTATGATAAGGTTTTTAAATATATATTTTGATTTCAGAGAGGAAGGGAGAGGGAGAGGGATAGAAACATCAATGATGAGAGAGAATCATCAATCAGCTGCCTCCTACACACCCCTGACTGGGGTTCGAGCCCACAACCCAGGCATGTGCCCTAACTGGGAATTGAACTATGACCTCCTCGTTCATAGGTCAATGCTGAACCACTGAACCATAAGAGCTGGGAAAATTTTTTCATGAGTGAATAATTTGGGGACCATTGTAGAAATATAAAACAATGTGAAGAGAAAAAATGAATTCCTTAACAAAAAGTGTTAATAGGCTTTTTCACCTTGTGGCTGTGAAGCCTGTCTGTGCCTTCCTAAACTATTTCAGCTCTTCTTTTCAGCCTTTAATAATACATTATGTGCCCTGCCCGGTGTGGCTCAGTTAGTTGGAGCTTCATTTTGAGAACCTAGAGCTTCATCTTGGAAACCAAAAGGCCTTGGGTTCCATTCCTCCGTCAGGGCGAGTATGGGAGGCAACCAGTTGATGGTTCTCCCTCACTTTGATCTCTCTCTCTCTTTCTCTCTCTCTCTTTCTCTCTCTCTCTCTCTCTCTCTCTCTCTCTCTCTCTCTCTCTCTCTCTTTCCTCTTAAAATTAATAAACATATTCTTGGGTGAAGATTTTAAAAATTATTTAATATTACATAATGTACAAAAGGCAAACTGTCTGGAGGTCTGTATCTTCTCATCATCATGCACTCTCCAAAACCCACAAATTCAATTTTAAAACTTGAAGAATAATGCAGACCTTTATTGTAGATTGTCCCAAAGGGGAAAGCAGGGTTTCTGCAAAGCATTGAGCCATGCTAAGCCAAGCATGCCTAGTATACCATCAGTTCAGCCTCCAAAGCCCCCTCAAAGGCTGCTCAGCAATTGTTCCACCCCCTCATAAGCACACCCTCTCCATGCTGCCTTGTCGCTCTTCTTCCACCAGGACCCCCACACGTGGTCCTCTCTGCCAGTACAACCCTCTGCAAATGTAGCCATGTCTCATACTCTGACTCTTCCCTATCAAGGACCAGCCTCCTGAAGAGCTGGAAAATACGCTTTTTGGTACATCTCAAACAAGATGTACCAATTTAATTTTTAAAAAGAAGAAACACTTATAAATTACACGTAATCTGTGTTCAAGGTCAGTGGCTAAGTGCTAGGAAAATCAGTTAAGGAACAAAGAGTATTTGCATAATTTTAGCCCTCTAAGATGTTAAGGACTATGTGTTTGTGTTTCCCCAAAATTCATATGTTACAATCCTAACCCCCAATGGGATGGTTTTAGGAGGTAGAGTCTTTGGGAGGTAAATACCTTTATCTGAGGTCATGAGGATCCAGCCCCCACGATGAGATTATTGTCCTTGTAAGAGAAAGAAACTAGAGTTATCTGTCTCTGTCATGTAAAGTTACAGTGAAAAAGCAGCCATCTGCAAACCAGGAAGAGGGCCCTCACCAAGAGCAGGACAATGCAGGTATCCAGAGCTCAGACTTCTGACCTCCAGAACTGCAAGAAATAAATGTTTATTTAAGCTACTCAGTCTGTGGTTGTTTGTCATAGCAACCACACTGACTAAGACAAAGAACAGGCAATATGGTTAAAGCAAAAGAAGAAGAAAGAAAAAGGTGCTAAAGATACAATTAAACATTGTATAAGTGCTGTGAAAGAAACAAATTATTACTGGGGGGATTCAGAAATGAATATCTTGAGAACAAGGCATTTAAGCTGTAATCATACTTTCAATATGCATCAAATGCATTTCAGATTAAAAAGAGATGATAAACATGGGCAGATAAATGTGAAAGCACATTACATGTTTGAGGAGTATCAGAATGACATTAAGATAACTGAAAAATTAAGAGCATAGGGAAATGGGAGGATGCTGGAAAATGAAACTGGAAATTGACTTTGACCACTCGAGTCCTTCAACAAAAAATAATTGGGCATCTACAATGTGCCAAGCATACCATGTCAGGTGCTGGGGTAGAGGTACTCATATAATCCCTGCTCTCATATTATCTATAATTCTATAATAATCTATAATAATAAAAGCATAATATGCTAATTAGACCAGACATCCTTCCACTGCGGGATCCAGGCAGCCGCCTCTGATGCAAAGGCCTATTCTTGCACAAATTTTGTGCATCGGGCCTCTAGTTATAGAATAATATAGTGCCATAAATGAATAAGAACTGTAAACTGTGATGAGCAAATAAAGGAGAGATTAACAGTCTGGAGGCATATTGCATGGGGGCCTGTCTGAATGATCAGTGAAGGCTTCTGTGAACATCCTAGATAACATGACCGGCACCTTCAAAAGGACACTGTGAGAATGAAAACGGAGAGCTAAATCTTAAGAGGTAAACAAGAAACAAACTATGCATGGCAAAAAAGTTCATCATTAGAGGATTGGGGACGCATTGAAGGTGATGGGTAGTATGGACCTGAAAAAGGAACTTTTCCTGGATCAGGGAAGTCCATTAGGCTAAGAATTTGGCATATGAAGGGTATCTCATAGAGCAATACTGGATGCATTTCTAGAAATGGGACAACTGAATCAGCAATAACTGAATTGTCCTTACAGAGATATATGCTCTTAGAATCATTTATAGACAGAGTATAGAGTCACTCTTTCATTTTCTCCAAATTCCTGAAATCACAGCATCCTTTAGCCACATGGGCTTGCAACTATAGTTGGTTATTGTTGGTTAGTACTTCCATGCTGCGTTGATATTTTTGATGGCCTTTATAAAGTCAAAGCACCAGTCCCTAATTGCCTATCATCTCTATTTAGCTCTCCCTACCATTTCATTAAACTCCTTCAGCCACTTGCAAAAATTAATCTTTATATTTGACAATATATTCTTTGTTCAATTGTGGAGGGTAGGCTGATCCATCACATTTTCTGGCAGCCATCCTGAGTCATAATTATTCACAGGAATTATATAATAACTAGAGGCCCGGTGCACAAATTCATGCACCAGTGGGGTCTCTCGGCCTGGCCTGCAGGATCAGGCCAAAATCGGCTCTCCGACATTCCCCGAGGGGTCCCAGATTGCAAGAGGGCTCAGGCCAGGCTGAGAGATCCTACCGATGCACAATCAGACTGGGGAGAGACGTGGGAAGTTGGCCAGCTGGGGAGGGACCACAGGAGGGCCCCAGGGTGGGAGGGCTCCAGGGCGTGTCTGGTCCATCTCGCTCAGTCCCAATCGGCTGGACCCCAGCAGCAAGCTAACCTACTAGTCAGAGCGTCTACTCCCTGGTTGTCAATGCATGTCATAGTGAGCAGTTGAGCAGCCTTAGCATATCATTAGCATATTATGCTTTGATTGGTTGAATGGCCAACTGGTTGACTGGACACTTAGCATATTAGGCTTTTATTATATAGGATGGCAAAAAGAGACACTGACAGTGAGAGCATTTTCAGTATGGTACGTTGACATGGATTGGCTAAGAGAATAAATCTAGCACAAAATGTCACCCTGGCTCTCATTGGCAAAGAGATTCTGCTGCACACAAACCACAAACAGCTATATCCAAACAGTTGATAGTTAAATTATATATGAGTGAGTATGCATATAGGTTATTTTTAGAAATAGATATAGGTACAAATAGCATTATAACATATCAAGTCCCTATAACAAATTGGGACACTAAATGGTGCTTACACATATTTGGGTGGTTAGTTTGTAATGATACAACCACATGGTTTTTTTTAATGATTGGCAATACTTTGTGTATATTAGTAGAACTATAGTAACTAACAGTGCATTTAAGAGAAGAACATTTTTGGTGTACAAAATATACGAAGGCATTAGTAAGGTAAGCAAGAAAAGGAAGATAGTGTATTCTTACAACCACAGAAATGACAGCTACAAGTTGAGGAAGGTCCTGGCTAAAAAGAAATGCGTGGTGTCACTCCTGGTAACTTCCGTTACAAGGCCTGCTCCTCAAGCTAATAACATTATAATGAGCAAACACATATGCAAATGTGGTAACTAACAATCAGAGGAAGAGTAACATGTGGCCTTGTGAGATTCACATTGCAGGGGGTAGGAGGGTTAAGATATAAAGGCTTTGGATAAAGAGAGGACAAGAAGTGAGATTACAAAACAGGGAGTGATTTGAGTGATAAATATAGATGAATTCAAGGAGTCTTGAGAATTTTGTTCATTTTCAGTAAATGAACAAACTCTAGACAGAAAGACAATGAAATTCATTCATGGGTGACTTTTGTTAACTGGCTTAAACTATAGCAATTGTAGCATTTTCTCCTTTGAATGTTCCCCTTGCCCGCTGATATCTCCATAGAAGTCTGAGCAAGACCAGTAGAATTAGAGTAAGAAAGTCAAGAGGAGAATATTAAGACAGTGATGTGTGTTTTGAAAAAAAAAAAAAAGTCTAGATTCAGTGTAGCAAAGGGATTTAAGAGAGGGCCAGAGTGGAGTAAAGGAGACCAGTAAAAAATTAAAGTGGCTGCCTAACCAAAAAAAGGTGGTGTTGTAGACTAGCTCATTTCCTGTTGTGACAAAGAGTTCTAGGTTCATTCTATTGTCCCTGATCAGTCATTTTGAAGTTCCACTGCACAACAATCTCAGGACAATTTCTTTTTGACTCTGCATAATGCAAGAAGAAACAGCTGCCTCTTTCCCCCACTCCACACTATTCCAATCTATTGCTCTCTGATAACCCCAGGAGTCTGTAGAGTCACATTCTCTACCACCATTTTGTTACATACTTTCAGATCTGTCTAGCACCTCTCTAGTTCCAACGACAGTAATGGGCAGCTTTCAGGGTTCATGTTCATAGGTAGCCCTTGCGTTGGTGGCAAGCAACAAGCAATTATAAATGCCTTGTGTGTACCTTATATTACTCAGTGCTATTTAAGGCATTCCCACAGTAACTTTTCAAATAAAGCCATATGTCTCCTCCCTGGATGGAAAAGAAGGACCCTGGAAGGAGTAAAAAGACCTGTGTCAAGTCACACACAGCTAGTCAATGACAAGGCTGATTTGAACCCAGGTCTTCACTGACCTCAGTCCTGGACCTTCTCGCAACATGGTGCTGCCTTCTAGTGGAACATGGGCCTTTGGCTCATTTCTGTAGTTCACGGTACCAAATGGATCAATATTATTTTTGAACTACTTTAAAAATAAACAGAATATTGATATCCAGCTCCCTACATAGGGCATAATGTGGCACTTAAAAGAGGGTTTACTATTTTCTTAGATTTTCAGTTATTTACCATTGCCAAGGGAGGGTTGATCAATAAGCTGTCTACATCAAGTCTTATGGTTAGTTTCTCTGAGAAATAGGGCATAATTTTTTACAGTTCTAAAGGACTCTATTACTACTGGTGTTAGCAGCAGAAAACATAATATATCATATAGAGATCACTGGACACAGCTTAATAAAATGAGCATGGGACAGTAGATATTCAATAAATACAGGATAAAGGAAGGAACAGGAGTTCAAAATAGCAATGTTGCTGAAATAACAGTAACAACACATCTACTATATGCCAGCAGTGCTCAAGTTACTTTTCAGATTTGAGTCCTTTAATCTGCTATGAGAGGGAGGTGTTTCTGTCTATTTTATAAGTGAGAAAAACTGAGGCTTAGAGAAGTCAAGTACTCTGTCCAAGGACACACTGTTCATAAGTGGAGAAGCTAGATTTATAATTCTGGGTTGACTTAGTTCCAAACCCTTGCTTTTTCTACTCTGTAATTCTATCTCCCTGCTTAGAAATCTGTATGGAAAAAATTAAAGAAATTTTTTAATTTATTTATGTAAAGCACTATGAGGGAAAACAAAGACAAGCAAGACAAATATAAACTATAGTGTCTCCCTCCAAAAGCTCACCATCCAGTAAGAAGCCTCTAAAATACTTATTTAGCCTTTCTGATACTTTAGTGGTCTAACCATACCTTCAAAAATCTATTTCCCATATGCCCGTGAAGGGTACTTTTCGCCTCATGTACTTTCCATTTTAAGTTGAACAAGCCACCAGTTCAAAATAGTGATCAATATTTTTAACTTAACCTTTCTATTCATGTATCTGCGTATAGATACATAGGTGTATGTATACAGTATGTCCTACATGTAGGTACTGCATATATAGATACACATACAGGTCAGACATGAACTATAACCTTTTTAAAATGTATTATTTGCATAAATTGGAAAACTGAGGCACAGAGCTGCTTTTGTTTTGTTTGGTCAGATGAATAGATTCAATGCTATTATCACATAAAGTAATTTCACTATTCCTTTACTTTTCATTCAATTCTCTAGCGATGGAGTCGTATTTCACTCAAATATATGCACAAGTTAATATGATATATTCTTTTTTCAATTAACAAAGTGCCAAAACAGTCTCACACATGATTCCATCACAGTTAGACAAGGTCCTTTTTTCCAAAATGATTATGGAGAAAACAAAAATAGCAGCTTCTGTGTCCAGATTATGTTGCAAATATAGGTAGTAATTTTGATCACTGAAGACATATGTCAACTGAAAACAAGACCAAAGTGATGAACTCATTTTATCTTGACCGCCAAATATCAGCCAAAAGACAATGACCAGCACTCATCAGTGACTAGTCCTGGATTTGAACTGGTGACCTGAAAGTAACAGGCTTTTTACTTTCCTTTCCTCAAACCAATCCCTAAAGGCACACA
Organism: Plecotus auritus; assembly: GCF_963455305.1. Classification (NCBI taxonomy): domain Eukaryota; kingdom Metazoa; phylum Chordata; class Mammalia; order Chiroptera; family Vespertilionidae; genus Plecotus; species Plecotus auritus. The sequence goes on from NC_137777.1 coordinate 36,119,778, forward strand.
GTCCCCCTAGTCTGACATCCCCAGATTAGTAATTGAATACATAACAAAGCAACAGATGGCCTTTCGATTTCTAAAGACAAAATGTTGAAATGTTTGGTGTTTTCATCTGGGTCTTCCTTTGCCTTTCTAGTTGGACAGTTTTGGAAAAAATAATTTTTCTATTGCATTCTCTTTAGATGCTCTAAGTTGATTTTTGCATAACTGGCCATCAAATATGGAGGAGAAACGAAGCCTTGCTGGAGAGCCTTTGCTGAGTAATGCAATCCCCAGAGATCCAGAGCAGCACTCAGAGACAGATGCTCAGTGAACTAACTGTCTCCTAACTGCAGGGGTGGCCTGCCTCTTGTATAAATGTAAAGCCCCATGGAAGCTAAAAATAAATGGGCACATAGGAAAGTAATGCAATGTGCTCACCATTTTGGGCTTCAGAAGTGCACGGCAAGATTTCCCCTTGGGATCACTTGACTTTGTAGCTTGTTTCTCTCTCTGTCCTACATCATTACCTTCTTGCAGACACCTGAACTATTCGTGTTTCCTTAACTGGAGCTCAGCTCTTAAAAGCAACCCCCCAAATCCTTCATTGCCAAGAAGGTCATTATATAGTAGATAGAAATCTTAAGAGGAAAAATCCTATATCAACTGGTGGTATAATCCCCAAGGGGAAACAGACTTTAGTTGAACAATCAGAAACCTGGCCTGCTTTATGGTGTTTACACTGCTGCTTGCTAATGGATCACCATAAAGGAAGCAAAAGGGCTCTTACACCATTGAGTAGGCTATCATGGGAGTCTTCTGAGTGTGCCTTTTTTATTTGCTGCAGTCAGGTTAATGAGCTCACCAGCCCACTTGATGTTGAGGACTTTGTAACAAAGCAATCTCTCATTAAATGCTGCCTGGCACCACTCTCTTGAAGCAAAGGGACATTCAGATTATTGAATGCCTTTGTACTCCTCATTCCTACCAGGCTGTGGAGTCCAGCAGTGGCATCAGTCCCACACACTTCCTGGCAGGCATCCAGTCATCCGCCTGCCCTCTTCAAACGGCATGGGCATTTGCCAATCTAAGCAGCACTGGTAGGCAAACAAGCATGGCACACGACTCCTTTGGCTGAGAGCCAAATGTGCAGCTGAACAATCTAATTTGTTTCTACTGTAGAGGGAAACATTCTTCCCCATTCTTTCCTATTCAGTTGAATTTACATGTAAAAGTTTTGTTATGGTACAAAGGAATGTGCATTTATCTACATTTTCTTTCTGCTTTTACACCTTTTTAGTCTCAACAGTGCAGGTCATGATTTTGTCTGTGGCTTTATTTTAAGTTCCTCCTGGCTGACAGTTTCTTCAATGAAATGACCCCAGAGTGTTATCAGCTAGCTAGCAGGTGTGTCTCTATTCAGAATCTTGCAGACACAAGTGCATCCTGGGTAAAGAGCAATCTATGCACAATCCAGCTTTTTTCATCATTTCTCATGAGATTTAATGGTTCACTGTCATTAAAAAAAACTAAAAAGGTGTTTTTTTTTTCATTTTTTTTCATTTTTTTAGAATGTTGATAATGCCCTGAGATACTGACTTAAATTATTTTTAAGATGCATTTTATTGTATTTTAATTAACAGTTAAATTTTGGTTATTAATAAGTTGTCTTTCCAAGTTATAACATGCTTATCTGAAAACTTTTGTAGAGCATGTAAAACCAATGCTCAAAAATCTTGTCCCTGGTATACATTTAGGCATAGATGAACATGTACTGTTATTTTTAGATAAACAGACATATCACCATACTTACACATTCTAATTCTATTCAATTCTCAAATAGAATTTATATATAACTTTTCTCACTATTTTGGGATGGCTCTTTGAAAAACCAATTTAAATTACAATAACCTTAAGAAGCCAGAACATTTTGGGGATTTTCACATATTTAGAAAGCTTATCTATCAAATTAAGTAAAAACAGTCCATCTATATTCTTAAATTTGCTTGAGTACATAAACAAGGCAATTAAATGTAAATTCAAATCTGCTTTTGAAAAAAAATTAGGAAAAAATAAAGTTTAAAACCAAGCCAGAGTAAAATAAAGTAAAAATGTATAGTTTGAATACAGCAAATAGCTCTAAGAAAGAAAATAAATAATCTTAAAATGAGCATATTCTTCCCTCATGCTTTCAAATACTGGAATGTGAGGGGGGATAGTGATATAACAATCCTTTTTTTCAAGCTTGCATATTATATTTCCATTTATAACATAAGATATGCAGCTTAAGAAATAGCAGTGTGGAGTATAAATCGACAGTCTTCCTCTAAGGGTCATTTATACAATTATTGCATAGTTTGCTTATACATGTTTGCAGTTTACTTAAACAATGTCAATTAAAATATTTTTAAATTGTGAAAGTATTAGCCATGTTCAAATAACTTGGTTTCAAATCTATTGGTTATTAAAATTTTTACATATTTAATTTTAGAATGATCATTCAAAAAAACAATTATCATTTCAGATCACTATACTATAGATTAATTTTATGCCTGGTTCTAGGTATTATCTGCCTATATGATAAAGTAAATCATTATTAAAAAATAAATTTAGCTCTCAATTCAGTTATTAATTTATATTAAATTATACATTTGCTATATATTCTTTATAAATTGTCAATTAAATAAAAATGTAAAAAAATATGGTAATAGTCTAGGATATCTGTGTTCATTATTGTAAGAAAAGAATATATATTAGATAAAATTTATATTTCCTACTATAATTTTTTCTTTAAAAGGTGATGAAGGTATTTAAAAACACAAACTGTTGGCAACAAAGCAAAAGAAAAAACTAAAAATAGTAAAATGAGCTGGTGCAGAGATTGAGCTTTTCTTACTAGATGGGTGTTCTTTATTGTACTTAAGCATGCTTCAAAATAATGGAAATGTATTCTATTTTAGGTATACATATAATTCATTCTTAGATCAGTCTGGATATTTAAAGTCTTGGGGAAAAGTGTTCATTTTGATCCTCTAACTAGATCAAATGAGCTAACCACATATTTTGGTACACAGGCTCCCTACAAGGTTTCCAGGAAGTCTATATTGCCAATTTGAAGTAGTAAAATTCTTTATTATTGTGACTCAGATAACCTGCTATTGTCTATACTGCTATTTCGGTACAAAATCGATGGAAAACTGAGAAATGCCTTAAACACAAAAGACTGAAATGTTAGCATTAGTCTAATATAAATAGTTTGCAAATTCAGAGTATTTGTAGAGAAACTAATACATTTGAAAATATAACTATGTAACTATCTTTGAAAATAATTGCACAGCAAAATGTTAGAATATGACTGATTAAGATCATATTCTATGCTTAAAGAAAATGTACATAAATTCTTTATTTATCCTTTTCAAATATTCATCTCTGGTTATCTTTAAAGCCATACAATGGTATAATTTAATGATAGTCATTTTGTCTGATATATCTTTTGTTCACTAAATTTTTGTTCCTAAAATAATAAATTGAATAAGAAGTCTATATGTACATGAGCATGTATGATCAGACCTTAGGACATAGCCTATTCCATTAGATGCTGACCAATGTCTATTCAATTTTTTAAAAGGACCACCTTTTAAAAGAGTCAAGATATAATAAAGGCATATATATAAGCATATTTTACATGCATACCAAAAAGATTGTGCTATTAAAATAACAAATTACAATGCAAAATATGAATAATAACAAGATTTTAAAAACCAGAATCATAGCCCATCTTAACTGATTCAGATAAGCAGATTGGTTGGCTAAATGCTCTGCAAGTAGTCTTCAATTTTTTATCTAGCTATTTATAGAAAGCTGCAGAAACAGCTGAGCTGACTGAAGTGATGTCACATTTGCTGATGGAATGGTTTGTTCCAGAGCATGCTCAGAGGCTACACGAGGCCACTTACGGCTTAGTACGCAACCCTAAGCAGAGCGAAGGTGTAAACATGGGCATTTTTCAGCCCCACCAATCAATATTGCATTGATGACTTTCTCCTGACCTTTAACCTCCCGAGGAATACCAATAGCACCATACTGAATCTTCCCATTTTCAAGGGCTGCCTAGCATAAGCTACCAATTTTACAATCGATCAAAAGTCATCTCTGTGAATAAAGCTTGAGATTTCAGGCAACAGCAAGCAATTTTTGAAAGGTCAGGGCTGGGTTTTTATTTGCTTGACCTGTGCTTTCAACTTGTATCATAGTTCTTTATAACCACTAAAAGTAGTAAGAAAATTTCAGATTTTTTTCCCCTGTATTTTTAGTAAGCCTTTGGGCATTTTCACTGTCCCTAAAAGAATATGGTTGCATGGCAACCTTCACAGTTGCTATGGAGACTCCATGTGTAAGCAGCTGCTGCAATCAGCATTAACTCCAGGCTTGCAGGTTTGTCATTCCAATACATAGGGAGGGGAAAACAAATAGGACAGCACATTGCCGTAAAGGGGAAGTCACCTAGATAATGTCACTCACAAACATATGTTCCACAATTATTCTTTCCACTGTTTTATTGCTGCAATTATAGCTAAACTAAGATTACAAAATTATATGGTTTTAATTTGCCTCTATTGACTATGTTTCACTTCCACTAAAACTAAGTCTGAACCCACGTATGTAGAAAACTGTGGGCTTTCTGGGGGAAAACTGGTGGAGGGGGGAGCTTTCTCATTTAATGTCAACAGGAAAAAAGAAAATCAATACCCCTAGAAACCTTTGTATGAAACAAGCAACTTGGCCAAAATATAAATTAGCCTGACACGCAAGGCATGGCCCCTGTCCCAAAGTTCCATCTGTATTCCTAATATTTTCTGTTGCGTCTGGATAGACCACAAAGATACCTCAGATGACACTGATCCAGGTCTTTAAAATGTAAGCAGAAATGCCAGTTAAGCCATCTTAAGTCTCTATCCTTAACTCATCCCATCAAGCTTAAATATTGCAGCATGTGACCCAGTATCAAAATCCTTAAAAAGAAAACTGAAGAACAGAGATAGTAGGAAAATCATCACTGATATTTCTTTCCAACTAATTTTTAATCTAGCCTTGGTGAGCCTGGGTATTGAAAGATACTTAGATACCAGGATATCTAATAAATTTTCCCATAAAAGACAATCTCTAATGCACAGGCCCAATATTTTGAACTTAGAAATCATTTAACTATAGCATTCATTGAACACATTTGTTCAAATATAGGTTTAAAGTCACCAAAATAATAATCATTTACTATTTTATTCTAATATTTAATATCTTATTTGGAGATGCAATACTTCTTCATGGAAAGCTAAGAACTATTGCTAATAATCAGTATTTTACTTAAGAGCACTCTATCCCTTTGCCTTCTAATTTATATGATGTAATACTCACCAGCAGACAAGCAAGTGAGTAGGTTTTATTATATTTAATAACACTCTAATGGCAGCACAGTATTTTTGCTCTATGATATAGAATGACTGCCTTTTTATTTTCAGTTTTTGAATTTGTAAAATATATTCACAAATCCACAAAATATAAGATTTATCAAATGCATTTCTGCTTTTATATATAAACTTCTAAAATGTAGCTATATTAAAATGAAGTTCTTCATTTTAACTTTAAGATAGACATAAGTGGTATCAAGTGCTAAAGACAGTTATTCAGTTTTAATATTTATATAGAACATAATCATTATTTTTATTATGTATCACTTAGGACCTTATATCCAGACATGTCAGAGAAGATATTTCTTGAATGAAATGGTAGTATATAAAATCTCTGTGTGTATACCTATGTGTATATATAAAATACACACATATATGTAAAGTATTAGTGGTGTTATCTTTATATTAGTAGAATAGTACATGATAATAAAGCATAATTGCCCACTCTTAAAAGCTTTACTTAGACACATTTAAAAGGTGAAATTTGAAAATAGCTAAAAGGGAGCACTTTAGTATGTTCATGGTTAAAATATAACACACACAAAAATTTCAGAAACTTATAATTACCATTTTAATGGATCTTTAAGTAGATATCTAATTGCAGAATTCATAGACCTTTTTCAAAAGAACCAAATGTTGAGTGATCCAATGGTAGAACAATTTTGTTAATCTGATGTTTTCATTTTTTTACCTCTTGACATATGTTAAAGCAAACATTCATTTTTTAATTTCAGTATAAAAATATGCATTCCCCTCCCCCCCCCCACACACACACAGATCTCATTCACTGCCATTTGGACAGAAGCTTATTTGGGTTTAGAGAATCAAGGTACAGTCTACAAACCCTGAAAATGAAAACACTGATAGACCCTTAAGCATAGTAGTGTTAGCAGGTGCTGCTGCAACACACAAATCCAGATAACATTAAGTGACTTATTTTTAAAGCCTGTCCAAGGAAGGCGACATCAAGAAATTGAATTCTTTGCCCTTTACTTTAATAGTTCCTTGTCATGCAATCTTCAAATCAGAAAGGGTGATCACCACAAAACAAATCCCCAACCTGATACATGCAGCAGGGGCACCATGTGCAGCTCTGTAGACTGGCACTTATGGCCTATTCATCACAGCTTGCCTTTTACTGGAAACTAGGGCAGAGAGCTCACCCTCAAGTAAATGCAAACTTACCAACCAGGATTTTAAACCGGCCTTTTAGATACTAAGAACTATAAAAATTTTATCGGCTTGCTTTCGATACTGGTCATTGCTAAAAGACATTCTATATTAATTGGAAAATACTGCATTTCAATTTGTATAACAAGGACATTTGAACAACAAAAAATTTAATTTGCACAATGTAAACTAAAGTTAAATTTGCCATTGCAAAACTAATCAAAGTATTGGAGTCTTTGAGTTCTAAAATAATAGAATACATCCCAGTTAATATAGCAAAGGATATGCCTATGGCTGAAGATACAAAATACACTTTAAAATGGTTTTCTGATGAACAAGCCATAAGAGCTATTTTCTGTAAAAAATGACATGAATCTATGACACAATTATTTGGATAATTTGAGCACAACTCCCCGTGACTGAGAATACAAAGGTTTGATTTGGCTTGGGTAATAGGAATTAGCTGTGTACGTTAAAGATAGTACACCGGTTTCAACGAAATTATTTTTATAGCTCACTAAAATAAACAAAAGTGTAATCTTTTTCCAACTTATTTGAGAATATTCATAGCTATGGAAAATTTGAAAAACTATAATAAATCCACTTAATTCAACACTTGTTAACATTTTTGCTACATTTGCTTTTGCTTGCTCAAAAGTTGTTGAATATTGGAAAAATGATATTTCAACCTAAAACATATATTCTTATGCTGAACTATTTGAACTTAACCTACAAGCCTCATGACATTTCTCTCCTGAATACTTCAGCCTGTGCCTCCAAAGAGCAAGGGCATTCTGCTGCATGAACCACTATGCCGTTATCACACCCATTTAACACTGTTACCATAGCCGTATTCATTATAAAGTCCATGTGTAAAACTTCTCCAGTTCTCTTGATAATGTCCTTTCTAACTAACTTCTTTTTGGAGGTGGGGACCTGGAATCTAATCAAGACTTATGGACTATATTATTTTATTTATATTTCTCTTTCATCACCTTTAATCTAGAACAGTCCTCAGCATTTGTCTTGTGTGCATTAACATTTTTGAAAAATCCATGTCAGTCCTTTAAATGTCTCAACAATTTAAATTTCTTCTTCTACTTTTTCTTTAAATTAGATTTAGGTACAACGTGTTTGGCAAAAGTACTGCTAAGGAAATGTTATGTCTGGCCATAGAAGATTACCTCTTACAAAGGACTATACCCAGCCTCGATCCCGGGTGCTCAGCTTTCTATTACTAATTTGAATGAATTGCTAGGGCGGCACAGTCATTTGCTACTGCCACGGAAAGTATGAAAACCTACAACTCATTTAAAATAATTTGGTTTATTATAGTTTGGGTCTGGATCCCTCTGCCATTTCACTCATGTGCCTTGTAATGGAAATTTGGGGTGCCTGAACACTTTGTGATTGATTTCCCTTCCTCTAAACCCCCATTTCCTAAGAGCTGATAGAATGTCCAGATTAGAAATAAAGGAGTTTCATAGCACCTTTATGTTCTAAGGCTAGTGCCATGAATTCTTCTCCTATCATTGTTAAATATATATTATATTTATTATGTCAGCACTACATCTTTGGAATACCCAACACAAGAGCAAAAAAATAAAAATTATTTGCAAAAAAAAATAATCCAGAGAGCATAGCAAAAGACTAAACATAATTGCTCACTTTTAAATTTTTAAAATAATTCTATAATTCTAGAATAGTATTAAATAAAGCAATATCAAGGTACTTCATTGATTAGAAACATTCAAGGGAAAATTATTTGGTAGAAATGCAAGAAATTCCAAAATCTATCAACAACATACAGTATCTACCTGTTTTCAATCCACCTGGCAATGTACATGGACAAATAGTTCCTTTTATCTCCTTTTTCATCCCATTCAGTCATACAATATCTAGTGCTTGGTTCTGATTTGCAAATAGAAGACTATATTTGAAACACTTATGCCCAATAGGCCAGTTATATTAGATAAAGAATGTGAGTCTTACAGCCTGTTTAAAGTCTTTCTACAAAATGTAAAATAATATGCATTTATTCCTGTCAACCTATCAAGTATGGAAATACCGCAAATGTGATAAAATTAATTTACTTTTTAAGCATTTTAGATATTTTATGTTTTATTAGAACTCGTGATCTTAGAATCTTTTATGTCAGGATGCTTTATAAACTTTAAATCTTTATGAGACCAAGTGGGTCCATATGGACGGGGATTAAAACTCACATTTACTAGTGGCATTACATTTGGCAAGTCACTTAACTTCTCTGAGCCTTCATTTTCTTTTTAAAATGAGGATAATAATAGCTACCATTTAGGAGTAAATGTGTGAAAAGTACATGACACCGAGTAGGTGCTAAATATAACATTTGTAATCTTTTTAAAATCATGATCATAGCCATAATTTCCTGTATTATGCTACTAATAATAGAATTGTTTAAATAGGTATGTAACATGCATCTATTGTAACCTTTCTTAGATAAAGGTCCTCCTCCTTGGAAACCTATGGCTATTTTGTACACACGTGTCACAATTGTGTGTCTACACATATACACACAGTTATACATATATCAATGGGAAATTTTGTTGTAACTGAAGTTTTTGCAGTGGTATAGGAATGTAACTGACATCAGGGTGGAAAAATAACCATCTACTTTGTTTTCCAGAATCCTGGCATACCCGGGTTTGCTGACGAGAAAAATAAATATGAGATGAATGTTGGAAAATGGAAGCTCTATTTATATCTCTACAGCCAAGAATTTTGTCCAAGACCACATGTATTACTTGTGCTTTTAACATGCTTATTAAACCAAAAGGAGAATTATCTAGAATGCAGCAAAGCCCACCATTAATTCTGCATAAGTAATGCAAAGCAACAATCCATACTAATGTTTAAGAAGAGCTTTCTTGAATTAGGTTAAAGTTTTTTATTGTTGTTGCTGTGTATCCTCATTTTTTATTCAAGTTTTAGTTTTACTTGCATGGTTCAGAATAGTCAGGCAGTGTTATGTTTTGTTTTCTAATCTGGATTAATATTCTTCTTTTAAACGGAAACCGTAAGATCACTAAAAAGGAAAAAATGTTTTAAATGCTTCCTTTTCCTAGCAGACCTATGTCTTAATGAATAAAAAATAAGGTATATGAAAGTTACCTAGTAAAACATGTACAGTAACTCCATGTTTTCTAAAAAAAAAATAGAAAAAGAAAATCATAGCAATTTAAAAAAGAAACTGAAATTCTGTAGGCATTTGTATGCATTCTCGTAATTTCTACACAGTCTAGTACATAATAAAATTAAAATGTACAGTGTTCCACAGAAAAATTCAAAAATTCTTATTTAATAAACTTTAATAAAAGCTAAATCACTTATAAGACTTAGCTCTCTAAATATACACTTACAACTCTCACTGTTTTAGTTTATATTTCGAGTGAAAACTGCTCAGCTGAGAGCCCTCTTTTATAATCGTTAATGTCAGATTTGCTAAAGTTACCACTCAGAGTGCAATGTTACAAACTGAATAATTTTAGTATAATTTTTTGTCATATGCAAATATAAGCCAATATATAATATCACAACGTTATAACAGCACAAAGTTTCCATAGGTTAAGGGAAAATATACAGTGCTTATATTAAATTACTGAACCAAAGTAAACATTTATTTATAGCTGCAAAAAAGCAAGCATTTAAAAGCTGAATTTTTTTTTTCTAAAGCAAAATTGTCAAATGTCCTCCAATAGTTGATACCATCTCAAAGGTCTGAGGTAAGCTCATTAGGACTCACAGAATATATTCTAACCCAACATTATTATAATGGGCTCTATGAATGATTATACATTATATGATTAATTATTGACAAATCCACATTTATGGCAATAAAACACAATAGTATTTGCATTTAAAAATGTATTATTTGTTTATCCTAATGTTCAACTTATAGGCCTTAATTACATCCTACCTTCTTTCTTAATAAGACAAATACATTTGGGCATAGATAATTCAAATGATTTCATAAATGTTAAAAATCGAAGAGCCTAAAGTAAGGACTAAGGAAGGTTTTTTCCAAAGGGGGAGGAATAAAATACACACTTTTTCTTTTCTACCCTCTATTTCAACTAAATTTTTCCAAGATGAGGAGGAAAGTATTTACTTTAGCATCTACCAGTACTACAAAAATTTACCAAACTCCATAGCATTTTCTAATAGCATAGTTTCCTATTACTGTCATTTTGGTGCTTTTGTGTTTTACAGAGGGAAACCTCTCTGGTCCTTGGAACTATAATGCCCATTCCCATTCATGAACAGTTCCCTTTTTTTATAGAGACTGGTGCAAATTAAATCAGTGAACAGAGGTGTAATATTGACCCAAAACCATCAAAATTTTCATGGAAAAAAGATAGCCACATTCCAGGCTACTTTTGTGAGCTTTCATGGGAAATTCCTTTCAACAAAAAGTGATATAAAAGTGATATTCACACAGCAAGGATAAGAACAGCAACTAAAGGTTTGAAAAGCCCACCAGGAGAGAAAATTCAACCCACTTATAATAAATCAACTGCTATATATTTCTCTAGGTTTAGTACCAAAAAAGATTATATAAGTCCATTTTTCTGTTCAGATTCCCTTTAATCCTACAGATGAAAACTACCCTACTGTTTCCAAATGCTTTTTCATTCTTATGGTAAAAATAGCTACTAAAGATGAGATTTCACTGTGCATCTCTTATCAAACACATGCTTCATATGCTTTTTTAAAGTAGTAAAATACTAATTTGTATTTTTAAGCCTGAAATATTTTCATAATGCCATTAATTACATTATTAATATTCCCTCCATTGTAAAACCCCAAATAACAATACAGTGTCCAAGAATTACACTGTTAAATAGGTTGTATGCACATGGCACTTTTAAAGCAATATAGTTCTCACAACAAACACAAGCAAACTGAAATTGTTTGGCAAACTATTAACCTGCCTAATTTCAACTTCTTATTCCTTAAAAGCATGATATATATTATTCATACTCTTAGTAAAATGAAACAAAGAAAGAGTCTTTTGACAGACTAATCAAATTGACTTATAATAATCCCTTTATTTGGGAGGGTGAGAAAATTATGATAAAAGATTTTAAAACAAAGTTCTGATATTAAATGCCACATTCTACTTGTATTAATTGCTCTAAACAGGAACTTGAAAAAGAAATGAAATTATATCATCCATCCAATATCCCATAACTGTCAAAGCATTACTTTATTGAGTAGCACACTTTTTTTTTCTTGAACATACTTGATTTTTAAATATTTGTTCAAAAAAATGGAACTAACAAAACTTATTCTATTTATGGTCTTACGTTATTTATTATCCTGGAAAAGACTTACTCATGCTGACACTTTAGAAAGATTATTACTTTGACAAATATGATATTCATAGAAATCTTACAAAACATATTTTTACTTCAGGTGTGGAAGGTAAAGCTGTTTCGGTGAGATGGTCATTTCTTCTCTTACTGACACGCAGATGGCCATTTTGTTTTGACTCTCACATTCACTTACTTTCTTACTCACAAGCACATTTATCTATGAAGATGTGCTTTTGAAATTTTGCACAACTGCAATGAAAATTAAAAGCTATAAATGGAGAAATAGAACTCCTCCTCTATAACATTTTTAAAGACTTCATGACACACTGACTTGCCAACTTCTAATATTGACCTTTATTTACCTTTTAATTCTTAACTCAGTCAATTATTATAGACTTTAATCTATTTTAAGAGTAAAATGATTATGTCACTATTTTTGATACCCCAAATCATAATTATTAATAGTCAGGTATTACTTTCTTCTCATAATATACCTTATCAGCTAGCTGCAGCTGTTTAAATTGAAAGAAAATACTGATTATTAATTATACCATTGTATATCACTCATATACATGATCTTTCTGACTATATATCATTCTGAATAGGTTAAAATAAGTAAAGGTTTTCAATATAATTTTAAGTATATATATTCTAAAAGTAAAAGTTGTAAAAGGCTATGAAATTATAGTATTTTAACCATTCTCTAAGTTTAATGCCAAATCTTCCTTCATAATAAGCCAATGTTTGTACTCAGGTATTTTGTTTTACTACTCAAATGCAGGAGGAAATTTGGATAACTGAAAATAGGAGACAAAACTTACAAGTTAAGTTTAAAAAAAAAATGTGGACATGTTAAACTATGTCACTTAGTGCCCATGAACATTAGGTATGTTTCTCTCCTGGTGTGTCAGCAAAGCCACACACATTCTCTCTTGCTACAAATCTGCAAATCTGAAAAGGAGTAAAGAATATGAGTACAAAATCTCTTTGTAGAATAAAGAAGCATGGGGTGTTATTAAGGAGAACTATAAGCCCTGTTGTATTCAGAGTAATTACAGGATCAGATCAGGTTAATGTGGGAACCTAGGTCAATAAAGTACTGTAGGTTCACCGCTTTAATCTCTTTCAATCCTATAGTCTGCTGTGCCGGCTGCTCTGCTTGACTCACCAAATCACCAGAGGTAACGTGAATGTCATGGGAATTTTTGGAAGAGTGGAGATTTATATATTCGGTCAGTCTCAAGTTTCAGAAGATGAAAAAAAAAAAAAAAACTAATTTATCAGAATAATTTGGCAAGTTTTTCCCTCTAAACTCAAATAATAAAGGCCAAATTTCATTCCTAGGTAATGCTATTTTTAGCCCGCTTTTCACAATAAAATCTGTTTCCTTATTAAATTTTTCTCACACTCATCATTCACAGAAGATATCACACAATCTTGATAAACATATAAATGAGAACTAAAATAGATTAGAATTTGGCCTTGTGCACCTTGAGAAAATCCATTTCATTTTCCTACCATTTGCTCTAAAATTTCTGTGGGGAAAGAATAACCAAAAATTCAAAACTTGATATCTCATGCCCAGAGATAATGTTTAAGTGTTTTTCAGATTATATTTTCCCTTTATAAGGAATAAGGGGAATTCAAATAAGGAATTCAAAGTCCTTTGTTGTAATTAAAGTTTTTAAAATTGTGATTTTTTTTTAGGTTTATGATGATTGTTCTTTTGCTTTTTCATTGTACTAAAGGTTTGCTTTGCTTAGTAACAAGAACATCTTACTCTTGGGGGAGAAATTTAAAAACTATGCTAAATGTTCAATTTTTTGTTTGGTGACCCATGAAATGTATCTTAAAAATGGAAGACACCAAAGTTGTGAAAATGCAATTATGCCTTTGAGTTTAAAGCCTATGAATGAAATATACATTGCATTTATCACTCACCCTAGGCCAAGAGTCCTTTAGTGACTTCTTTCTTCAGGATTTTGGTAACTGCTTTTGCCACTGTTTGCTTTTTAAATTATCAGTCACTATAAAATAGCTCATATCCAAAGCTTTCACATACAGACCCTGGAAGTAGCCTATATGAAGAGACCTAGATTTTGCATATTTTGAACTTCTCTATCTCTTTCCCTTCAGATAAGTATTGATGAACAAAACAGAGAAGAATCACAATAAATGAGGAAATGTCAAAATACCCCAAGAGGCTACTAAGATATTGTTGTTAAAATAGACTAATTGGGACCCCAGTCGTTTATATTTTCACTTTTTAATCATGTAGCTTTTCTATAGATTGTTAAGTAACTATGTCTAATATGTGTATATACCTACTTATTACAACAACAATATTAAAATAGATTTGACATTTGTCTTCTTCTCCCTATTAGTATACAAGCACACTGAAGGTAGGAACTATGCTTCTATTTTCCTTTAAAGTTATTCTGGACTTAATTCATTTAAGTCATAATTATTATTCACTATGGATTTCCCCCTAAAATTTAGACAAGTGGTTTTTTATTTACTTTAAATATTTATCTCTCAATATGAATAATTTATCTTATGATCACAAAATAGTACATTGAAAGCATAACTTTTTTTTCTGTTACAGTTAAATTTAAGAAACTGTTTACTGGAACTGACCATTTGATATAACAGGAAAAAGAATATATTTAAAGCAGAGGTCACTCCAAGAAAGTTTTTAAGAAATGGTTAAAAAAAAAACGAACTACCAAATATGTTCCCACTTGAATGATGTGAACTGTGGTAAATGCCAGCATGCAATATGGCAAAAACGAATCAATCAGTTCAGCTTAGTTCAGCCTCTGCAACTGGCCATCTGGCACAAAATCAACCGAATGTATCCCTGCATATTCATCTTCATTTTCACAAATACTCAAGAGAATGTCATTCTAGGGCAAAATAAAATTAAATCACCATAATTTTTAAGACATCTTTCCTTTCATACCCTCTTGAGAATACTGTGTTTATATGAGAATACTTATTGCTATAGGGTTGTTGTGTAATTCTTATTTGAATGTATTCTCTCTTTTCCAAAGGTTGAAAATAAAATATTTAATCATAAAAGTTTTAGTTCTTTAGGGAATATTCTCTTGGAAGAGAAAAATTTCTATAAATAAGTCCATTTATGTTTAGTCAAGTCAATACTAGATCAAATGACCAAAGCCACTTTCATAGAACTTAATAATTTCATAATTGCACTAATCTTGAATGAAGTTGGCCTAACAAATGATTAGTTATTATTCAACATGTTCAAAACAATATGTTCATATTTCAATTACTCTTACATGATACTAAAAACTAAACTTGCATCTGATTCAATAAAAGTTTTACATAATATTCATATTGTTATTTTAAATCAGTCAGCCAAACACTTTATCAAATCCTAGAGACATAATGCTAGATGTTACTGCTTTATTTTGTAATAGTTTTGAAATTCCAAGAAATATTTGTTTTTCAGGTAGAAGCAAAATTATAGTTTATACTTAGACTCCATTAGTCATTTTGAATTAAAATAAGAGTGGAGTCTCATATTCTGTTTTTAACACTAGTACTGAAAAAAGACTAAATCAAGTTCATTATTGGTTTTAGCTATTTATTTTTGTCCTAGACTTGAATCACATTTTAAACTTTGACTTGGTAAATAAATAAATAAATTTTAATTAAGACACACTGAAACACACTAAATAAAACAGTTTTAAGCAACCTTGTTTCCCAAATTATATTTTAAATATAAAAAGACCTTTATAAAACATGTAATTAAAACAATAATAATATTTAAATTCACTATTACTTTCCTCATTAAAAAATGTTTTTAGAAGTTTTAATTTTTAAAGGATATGAGATATTAACTTAGATTTCTTGTACACTGATCTTTTATAAAACACAAAAAGTTGAATTGCAAATAACAGTTCATTCTATATTTGAGAAAAGAATCTTATCACAAGTTATTTCTAAGCCAAATGTATTATTATAAAATGTTTCTTTTGAGAATTATATACCAATCTACATCGATCAGAGTACTTTTTAACTTTTTTTATCCTGTAGACTTTGTGTTTTAAAGTTACACTGTACCTCTAGCAATATTTCCTGAAACAACCTCAGCCCAGAGCCAGCTAAGGGCTGAGAATCATTTCTATAGATCTTGGTTTGCCTTTTTGTTCCTGTGTGGCCTTCAGAGATGTTACAGTTTGCTGTTTCGTAAACTGACTCACAGTTTGAAAACATTCTTTTGTAATTAAACACACATGCAAAGGAGGACTCTCTCCAGGCAGAATGCACCATGAGATTAAATGGACAAAAACTTGGAGGCACCATCAGTATTAAAAATCCTGGACTCATCACCTTCAATCTACTCAGGTTGGAAAAAAATCAGGGTCAGGTTTACTATGGCTCATCTTTCTATTACATCAACAGTGTAGAAATGTTGCCAAGTTCATGCAAATATAATATAAAATAAACTTGACTATTAAAGGTTTTGTATTTACTTTGTGAATCAATGTACCCATAATCATGGAGTCTAATGAAGGTTTGGGACTTTTTGTACATGAATGCTACAGCTTTTAATTTCTGAATATTACATTTTTATCCTAGCAAGACAAGTAATGATTGCTGAATAGCTTACATTCGTGTACTTTTTATGTTTCTTTAAATAACACATACATTATTTCACTTGCTCCTAACAGCAACTTGCAAAGGAGGAAAAGTGCTTTTCCCCTCATTTGAAAAGCAAAGAAACCAAGTCCCAGAAGTTACACAGTTTGTTCATGGTCACCTTCTAGTTAGTGGGGGAGTCAGATTTACAACTGATATACCTAGACCACTAGAATTTCTGTTGTACCACATTATTAACTCCTTCTAAAAGGCCACCACCCCACCCCAGCTCACCCCCAATGTAAAACTATTTAAACTTCAGCATCCACAGTTATCCACGTGCTGCTTCTGTAAATTTCTGACCTGGCTACAAATAAGCAGGTATCATCCAGAGTCCTCTTCCCTTTCAAATACCGCTACAACTACTTCCTGCCTTTTTAAACTAGTATCCCCATACCCTCTCTGTGCTCTCTCGGCTCTGTAAATACCAGTATACCTCCTCATGGCACATCTATTTCCTGACCAGACTAAGTTCTTCAAGATAAAGGACCCCATCCTCTTAACTTCTGTGTTCATAGTGCTTATCACACCGCACACCTGAAAAATACTTATTGAATGAAGGAATGAATAATAGAATCATAATGAGCTTCGGGAGGCATTATTTAACCCTGGCAAGGTAGTTCAGTTGGTTAGAATGTTGTCCCAATATGCCAAGGTTGTGGGTTTGATTCCCCAGTGAAGGGGCATACAAGAATCAACCAATGAACAGATAAATAAGTGAAACAACAAATTGATATTCCTCTCTCTCTCACACACACACACTTCTTTTTTTCCCCACATTTATTTCACATCATGATTTCTTAGTCCTTATTAAGTTGATACAATTTGGGGACATAAATACTTCCTCTTCCCTTTTTGTTGCATATGTATTAGTAGGGGTAGGAAGAACAGAATATTAGAGAATAGGCCAGGGGTGTAGGAAGTGGAAAGATAGAGTCAAAGAGAAGAGAGTGTTTATATGAACCCTTCCATAAGCAGTACCAACCAACCATGTACAAAGTTGACCCCATGAAGTGTTTTCTTTTCCATGTGGACTTCTGAAAGCATGAAACAATTTGGGATCATATTCAACATATATTAATTATACAAAATCATAGTGCAAGTTTCCTATCAGACATGATGAGTATATACTTCTTTTCTCTCTCTAAAACAATCAATAAGAAATTAAAATAAAGTAAAAAGCATTATTTCAATAAATGAACTGCCTTTGATAGGCAACAGATCTCAATAGCTATCTGAAGTAAAATGAGAGCTGAAGGCAGGGATCAGAAAGTAAGGTCAGAGACTAGCTGAATGGTTTTGCACAAGATGAACAAGAATTTGAATTTTGCTAGCGAGTCAATGGAAAAAATTAGAGAAAAGGATCACTGCAATGGACAAGTTAGACACTCCTGGTGGTTGTAGGTTCCATTTGAAACTGTCTACACTGCTACAGTACAAAACCCTCCATGACTCCCATCCATACCCTTCCACTCTGGTTTCAGTAAATTTCTCACCCTCACAATTATTATGTTAAGCTCTTTGAAAGTTATGAGAAAAACTGAGTTTCATATCTGGGCTGACTTGATGCAGAAAATAAATAATAGTTGGAGGGAAGGTGGCAGCCGAATAGGCAGTCTGCACCTCCTCCCAGGGCCAGACTGGAAATACAACTACCCTGAGCAACATTCACCTGGAATTACTAACTGAGGGCCAGCTGAGGAGGAGATTATATGAAGGAAGGACAGAAGGTACCTGGAGAGTGGTAGAAAGGGTGAGGTCCCAAGAGGGGTTCCATGGGCAGTAGGCCAAGAGTGAAGAGGGATCTCTCAGCTATGGGAGGGTTATTTCCCTGAGATCAAAGCCCAAACCCAGGCTAGGTTCCACAGCCCAAGACAACAGAGCCAAGAACAGTTGCCCACGTAACATCCAGCCATGAAAGGGGGCAGGGATTCTGGCTGCTGGGGAGACCAGAGCCAGTAGTAGATAAACCCTGAGGGGGGTTTGTTGTTTTGTTTTTAACCCAGAGCACAGGATTTTCATTTGCAGCTACTCACCTGAGGCTTTAGTGGATGGAGGGCCGTGCTGACTCAAGGTGCCTAAGGAGAAGCTGGGCTGGGAAGCATTGGGGGAGATGCGCAAAAGCAGTGGCCTGGAGACCTCCATTCAATCGTACCATCCCAAACTGAAACAACCATTTTTCCAGAGAGAGCTGGCCTCTCCCAGAAGCCACAGCTCAGCAAAAGATGAGACAGCCTGCCCCACCCTCAGTGGCCCTGCCTGCCACATCCTGCACTTGAACTTTGCAGAGAAGACAGCAGCAGAAGCCAAGCATACAGGTTTGAATAGTCTCAGGGAGCATCAGTGACTGGATTGTGGGTGGGGGCCCTCCACCCCACTATCCTGGGAACCTGACAGGTGTTTCCCTCCAACAGGAGAGCTGATAGAAACTTCTGGTATCCAGCTGATCCCACTGGATTGCATACAAGGATCTCACCCAGCCAAAGGCAGGGAAATATTCTAAGTCACTCGCAAGAGTAGCATTGGGATGGGGAAACACAACCACCATATTCCTTGAAATCTGAACAGCTCCTTCTCCTCATGGGCAACCCAGGGGTCAATATTCCCATTCCACCTAAAGCCCCTTCAGAAACAGACTTTTGGGTGATTAACAGCTGGCTGGCAGGTGAAGGTGAATGCAGGCAGAGCCTGGGAAACCTGGGGAAGTTTACTGACCTATCCAGGAGGCCCTGTGCTGCTAATAAACTGGCCTTACAGTGCAGCTTGGTCCCTTCCGGGCACAGTCAAATCCTGTGGAGACAGACACGAAGTGTGGATAGTTTGAAGCTTTAAACAGGTTGCTGAAAGCCAAAGGAACACAGTTTCTGACAGTGGTTAGCACCTAAGTACCTCCTGGGACGCTCAGAATTGTCAGGCAGAACAGTCAGCTGCAGTCTTCAGAAGAGCAGGATCCAAAGGGAGCTCCCAGGAGGCTCTAAACTCTGCTGAGACAAACACCACTTCTTTTTTCTTTTTTTCTTTCTCTTTTTTCTTTCTACTTTATTGATTTGTTATCATTTAGTCTCTATTTTTCTTTCATATATCTAATCTTTCTCTTCCCTTTTCTTACGCTATTTTCTTCTTTCTCCTGCTCTCTCATCTTTTTTTCCTTTTCTTATTTTTGGTCTATCTGCTTTCTCCTCTATTTTTCTTTTCAAAATTTTTTCTTCCTCTTTTATACAATTTCCTTCTCCTATTTTTACTCTTATTTTTTTATTTCATCTCTGCCCTTTCATATTCCTTTTTCTTCCCCTTTTGTTTCTCCTTGTATTTTTTTCTTTCTTTTCTTCTAGCATTTTGCTCGCCTTTCTCCTTCCTAATTCTCTCTTCTTCTGTGGTTATTTTTTGTTGTTGTTTCAGAGGTCTTGTGTATGTCTTTGTTTTGTTTCTTATTTTGTTTTGTTGTGTTGTGTTCTGTTCTGTCAGCACCTCCACAATAGCTCACACAATGTGGTCAGGGTGGGCTTCACAGTCAGCCAGCCTGAGAGGAGATTCCATCCACACATGGGACAACCACATTCAAGACCCAGTTTACAACAGCACATTGAAAAAATATATATAGAAGAAGATATAAACAAGTAGAAGAATATGCTATGTTCAAGGACTGGTAGAATTAACATCATTAAAATGTCCATACTGCCCAGAACAATCTATAGATTCAATGCAATCCCTATTGAATGCCAATGACATATTTCACAGATGTAGAACAAATGTCCATAATACCCCAAGAAATCTATAGATTCAATGTAATCCCTATTAAAATGCTAATGACATATTTCACAGATGTAGAACAAATACTCCAAAATTTTATATGGTACCAAAAAAGACCCTAAATAGCCACAGCACTCCTGAGAAAGAACAACGTTGGAGGTATCACAATAACAGATATCAAGCTATACTACAAAGCCACCGCAATTAAAACAGCCTGGTACTGGCATAAGAATAGGCATATAGATTAATGGAACAGAACAGAGAACCCAGAAATTTACCCAAGCTATTATGCTCCATTAATATTTGACAAAAGAGGCAAAAGCCTAAAAAGAAATAAAGGAAGTCTCTTCAATAAATGGTGCTGGGAAAATTGGACAGGTACATGAAAAAAAAAACTAGACCACCAATTTATACCATACACAAGAATAAACTGAAAAATGGGTAAAAGACTTAAATGTAAGTCATGAAACCATAAAAAATGAGGGGGAAAAGCACGTTACCTCTTTTGCAAGTTATTATGAGGATCAAGTAAAATAATGTATGTGTTATTTAAAGAAATTTTAAAAGTACATGAATGTTAGCTATTCAGCAATAACTACTTGTCTTGCTAGGGTAAAAATGTAATATTCAGAAATTAAAGGCTGTAGTATTCATGAACAAAAAGTCTCAAGTCTTCAAAAGACTCCATGATTATGGGTACACTGATTCACAAAATAAATAAATATAAAATCTTTTATAGTCAAGTTTATTTTATAGTATATTTGCATGTACTTAGCAACATTTCTACACTGTTGATGTAACAGAAAGATGAGACATAGTAAACCTCACTCAGGTTGGAAAATCCTAGAAGAAAACATAGGTAGCAAAAGATCAGACATCTCACAAAGCAGAATTTTCATGGATACATCGCCTACGACAAGAGAAACAAAGGAAAAAAATAAACAAGTGGGACTACATCAAAATAAAAAGATTCTGCACAGCAAACGAAATCAGTATAAAAACGAAAAGGAAACCCACCGTATAGGAAAACATATTTGCCAATGATCCATCGTATAAGGGTTAATTTCCAAAATATATATTCCTACAACTTATTCCAATTAGAAGACAAACAATCCAATTAAAAAAGGGCAGAGGACCTAAATCGACACTTCTCCAAAGAGGACATAGAAATGGCCAAGAGACATATGAAAACATGCTCAATGGCACTAATCATCAGAGAGATGCAAATTAAAACAACAATGAGGTATCACCTCATACCTGAATGGCTACCATCAATAAATCAACAAACAAGTGCTGGCGAGGATGTGGAGAAAAAGAAACTCTGGTACACTGCTGGTGCAGATACAGACTGGTGCAACCACTATGGAAAACAGTGTGGAGTTTCCTCAAAAATTTTAAAATGAAACTGCCATTTGACCCAGTGATCCCACTTCTAGGATTATATTCTAAGAAGCCTGAAATGCCAATCAGAAAGAAAAAATGCACCCTTATGTTCATAACAGTATTAGTTACAATAGCTAAGATCTGGAAACAGCCCAAGAGCCCATCAGAATCATGTGCCTGGAGGGAATTTGAATGATTTAGAGACAATGTTCACAGCATTGGGTGATTAAACAAATATGTACATGGAAATAGAGATGTTCCAGGATAAATACACAAGGCTAAACAACTGAGTGCGGCCAATTACTGCTATAAATCACAAGGACAGAAGCACCCTGGGAGGGAACACTAGTCACTTTTATTGGAGACATATAGTGTTTGATGTTTATATGAGAAACTGAAGAAGTCTCCAGAAGACAGTTGGGTACCAAGAGAAGTTCAGAAGGAAGATCTGGGGTATCGATTTGACAGTTATAATCAAATAGATGGTACTTCAAGGCCAAAGGGTGAAGGAGATCATCCAGGGAACATGTGACCATGAGCAGGAGGCAGGGCTTTGGACTGACCTTCTAGGAAAACGAATGGTTGAGGAAAAGGCAGAGAAAGAAGTAGCTGTAAACCAAACTGAGAGGAAGAATCCAACGAGATTGGGGGGAAATCAAGAGAGAGAATTGTCCAAAGAGCCAAGGGAAAAGTTTTTGAAGAATTAAGAAGTGATCCCAACCACAAATGTCACCCAGAGGCCAAAAGATAAATCCTGAAAGGTATCCACAGAATTTTTGTAGAAAGAAATCATTTCTGATTTTCTGAAGGAATTTCAGTAGCAGAATTAGTTAAGCTGGAAACCAGTTCAGCGTATTAAAAAGTGAGAGACACGTAAAGATGTAAAAAATAGCAGGAATACATAAAACAGAAAAGATACTTAGCTATGATAAGAACAGCATACACTAGGGGGAATGTGAAGATTCTTAAATATATGAAAGATTTGAGCCTGTTTAAATGCTGATCGGAAGGAGCTTGTAGAGAAGGAACCTGGAAGAGAGATAGTCAGTAGTGCCAAGAACCTCCTCGTTAGGCAGGGAAAGACACAAGAACTGGTCTGGGGAAAGAGGGAAATGTTACATAGTAACAGGAGGGGGAACAGGAAGAGAGGAGGGCACACCTGCTCAATGACTTCTAATCACTCTGTGGAACAGAAGCCAGCGATTATCTTCTGATATTATAGACTAGAGGCCCAGTGCATGAAAATTCATGCACTCGGGGGGGGGGTGTCCCTCATCCTGGCCTGCCCCCTCTCGCAGTCCAGGACCCCTCAGGGATGTCCACCTGCCAGCTTAGGCCTGCTCCCCCGGGGGATAGGGCCTAAGCTGGCAGTTAGACATCCCTCTGGCAGCCCAGGAGCCCTCAGGAGATGTCCGACTAATGGTGGGGAGCTGGCCTAAGCCATTAGTCGGACATTCTTAGCGCTGCTGGGGAGGTGGGAGAGGCTCCCGCCACCGCAGCTGTGCTAGCCAGCCATGAGCCAGCTTCTGGCTGAGTGGTGCTCCCCCTGTGGAAGCCCACTGACCACCAGGGGCAGCTCCTACGTTGAGCATCTGCCCCCTGGTGGTCAGTGCGCATCATAGCAACCAGTCATTCCAGGTCTTTCCACTGTTAGGGTCAATTTGCATTTTACCCTTTTATTATATAGGATAGCAAAGAAGCTGTGGGACATTTACACTATGGAATACTACGCAGCTGTAAAAAAGAGGGGTCTCTTACCCTTTGGGACAGCATGGATGGACCTGGAAAATATTATGCTAAGTGGAATAAGCCAAACTAAGAAAGATAAATATCAAATGATCTCACTTATTTATAGAATCTAATGAATGAAAGGAATTGACCAACAAAATAAGACCCAAAGCAGGGAGGCATGGAACAGACTGACATACCTTGATGTGGGACTGGGGGGGCGGGGCAAGAAGAGATAAGCCAAAGAACTTACATATTGATATGCATAGCCATGGACATGGGCAATAGGGAGGTGAATACCTGGGGACAGGGTAGGGAATGGGAAGGGGGGGTAAGGGAGAGAAAATGGGAGATATCTGTAATACTATCAACAATAAAAATATATTTTAAAGAAAGAAAGAAGAGAGAAAACAGGATTTGGTGGAGTCAAAACTTTAAAACAATGTTGAAGCATGAAATAACATGTGTGGAGCATGAGAGTAAGAACTGACTGGAGGCCCTGCTGGTGTGGCTCAGTGGTTGAGCATTGACCTATGTATGAAGCAGGAGGTCACAGTTCAATTCCCAGTCAGGGCACATGCCTGGGTTGTGGGCTCAATCCCCAGTAGGGGGGTGCAGGAGGCAGCCACCAATGATACTCTCTCATCATTGATGTTTCTATCTCTCCCTCTCCCTTCTTCTCTGAAATCAATAAAAAGAAAAAAGAACTGACTAGAGAAAGACAGGTGTGCTACACAGTAGTATCAAAGGCACAGGAGAAGTGGAGACCATAAATGTATGGATTACTCTACCCAGTTTATTTTCTCCAGTGATATTAAGTGGCTTTGGGGTAGGTATTGAAAAAGGCAGATACTGTACATAAATTAATTTTTTGCAGGGGGAGAGGGTTGTGTGAAAGCAATGGAAGAAAAACAGAACAAAAATATGCAGGATTTTGGCAAGAAGATAGGTGATGAGCAGTGATGTGTCCCTGCAGAACCAGACATGCAAGCACATGGCCTTCAAAGGCTTCAAGGAAAGCAGGAGGAGCTGATGTCAAGACATTCCTGATGCCACATACTACTCATTTGGAAACAACTTTAAATTGCAAGGGCATTTATTATTGAGGGAAAAAAAATGATCTTCTAGGACACATTACCTAAATAAGTGGCATCTGCATGACTAAAATTTCATTCTTTTTGTTTAGGAACTAGACAATAAAGAAAATCCAGTTATCAATTTTCTCTTAATCCATGGAATCAGTAGTCAAATGCCTGTGCAGAGGCCTTTAAGAGTACCACCTGCTTAGCACTGTTCAACAAAAAATAAAAAATAAAAATTGGACTCTCTTATGCAAACAAATTGCATTTGAAAATATTTTTTAGACCCACCACTAATGATACAAGTTAATACTGAAGACCTTGATAATAATTATAATTGTTGGGTCCATGATTTCAACCTTGTTCATTCATTCATTCATTGAACAAATGCATTGTGCCTTGTAGCTGGAGACACAAAGATAAAAAACACAGTTCTCCTCTCAACGAGCTCACAGAAGGGACAAAGATAAACAAAAAATTCCAATAAATGCACAAATGTTATGAATGAGATCTGAGGAGGGCAAAGGAGGGGAGCCTGGCTCTGCCTCATTAATGGGATCAAAGAAAGTTTTCATTGTAGTTCTAAATGCACTGGGTAGATAAACTTACTTTTGGTTAAGCAAGTTAACATAGACACATTACAAGATGAGTTGAGGTCTCATTTGTATTTTTTCACAACAGTAAATATTGACAAATGTAGACCCACCATTTCAATATCACAACATACTATTTTTATGTTTATGATAACATAAATCAATAACCTGAGCTTAACCTGAAATAGGTTTGCAAAAGCTTAACATCATATTTAAAAATCAGGACTAATCTTTCTCTGTTACATTACTGTTTGATTACAGACAGCCATCTGGTATTTTTGAGTTATATTCTATCATAGCTTTGCTGGGAGTGGGCAGAACCCATAGCAAATCCATCCTTGCAGAACAATATATAGTAGGATTGCAAGGTGCTGTACACATGAATAATGCAAACAACAGAGCTAAGAACAATTAAATGGGAGTTTTTTGCAATCATTTGAAACCTTATGTTCTAAGGCTGTAGGTCAAGAAAGGTATTAATATACAATTCTCTGTCCAAGGTTATTCACGGCTTTTAAGCTCATCGGTAACACACTTATTAAAAAGTACAAGGTAGATATGAAATGAGCTGGTAGAACAAATACTATATTGGAAAACATTTATTAAATACAGCATGTTAACAAGGTAGTTGAAAATACATTAATTCAGATTCTGTTGAGGGCCTAAGTACTGACACTATGTGATACATTAACTCTTTCCTGGTCATATTTAGTGAGTTATTTCTTCAGTCTTTGTGCATTAGTGACTACACCCCAATAAAACTGGCTCCATCCTGAGAAACTTCAATTCTCTCATCCATTAGTAGTTGTGATCTTGGTAAATAACTACCTTAGTTCCTTGAAGATTTCACATTCTCTGTTCCTATAAACCTTTTTTTCTTTTTCAGAAATTTTTTTTAATTTTATTTAATTGATTGGGATGACATCTATATATATAAAACCCTAATATGCAAATAGACCGAATGGTGGAACAACCAAACAACAGAACAACCGAACAACAGAACAATTGGTCGCTATGACGTGCGCTGACCACCAGGGGGGCAGGATGGTGGAGCAGGTGAGCAGGGGCGCCAGACCAAGGTGGGGTGCCAGTCACTGTCATCAGGGCGAGCCTCTGGTGGTTACTGAAAATTCTTTGTTCCCACGCACTGTGTCCAAGCACTCACACCTGCTGCCAGCACTGGCCCTGTTCGCACCCACTGCCGGTGCCCAGCGCCACCCGATTGCTCGGCGCCAGCAGCGGGTGTGAGCGGCGGCTGCTGGCCCTGATTGCCCCTCAGGGCTTCTCCACCTCCTCCTGCTCCTGAGGGGCAATCGGGGCTGGTAGCCACCACTCGCACCCGCTGCCGGCAACGGTCCCGCTCGCACCCACTGCCAGCGCCGGAGCCACCGCTCACAACTGCTGCCGGCACCCGGCGCCGGTCCTGATCACTTGATGCCGTCCCCAATCGCCCCTGAGGACTTCTCCACCTCCCCTGCTCCTGAGGGGCAATCAGGGCAGCAGCCGCCACTTACAACCACTGACGGCACCGGCCCCACTCACACCCTCTGCTGGCACCAGCCCCAATCGCTCCACACCATCAGCAGGTGAGAGCGAGGCTGGCACTGTCAGCGTGTGGGAGTGGCCGCAGTGGGAGCAGGTCTGTCAGTAGACAGGGGACCGGGAGCCATGGCGGGAGGGGCCAGGCGAGGGCACAGAGGATGGGCCAAGACCCACCCCTGTGCCCACCACAGCCTGGTGGCCCACAGTTCCTTTTAAGGTGCACAAATTCATGCACTGAGCCCCTAGTTAGCTAATAAAATTATATTAGTGTCAGGTATACAATTCTATAATACATCATCTGTATATTGTATTGTGTGTTCACCATCCCAATAAGTCTTCTTCCATCATCATTTATCTAGCCTTTACCCATTTCTCCTTCTCCCTACATCCTTCTTCCTCTGGTAATCACCATACTTTTGTCTCCATGAGTTTGTTTTGTTTTGTTTCGCTTTGCTTTGCTTAATCCCTTCACCTTTTTCACCCAGTCCCCCAACAGCCCTCCACCCTGACAGCTGTCAGCCTGTTCTCTGTAGCTATGGGTCTGTTTCTATTTTGTTGGTTTATTTTGTTCATTAGATTCTACATCTGAGTGAAATCATATGGTATTTGTCTTCCTCTGACTGGCTTATTTCATTTAGCATAATACTTTCCAGGTCCATGCATACAGTTACAAAGGGTAAGATTTCCTTCTCTTTTACAGCCAAGTAGTATTTCATTGTTTAAATGTCCCACAGTTTTTATCCACTCACCTCTTGATGGACACTTGGGCTGTTTACAAATCTTGGCTATCTACAGATATAAAAGCCTAAGCGACCAAACAACCGGAACAACCAGAACGACCGGTCACTATGACGTGCACTGACCACCAGGGGGCAGACGCTCAATGCAGGAGCTGCTCCCTGGTGGTCAGTGCGCTCCCACAGCGGGAGCACCACTCAGTTGAGACCCATCCTGGTGGCCCACCAGCCCAGCGGCAGCCACTCCCTCAGTAGCCCTGCAGGTCCAACCTCCAGAGAACAGGCCAGGCACCAATGGACCAGCACTGCCAGCATGATCCCGACAGTGCTGCCGGCCTCCTGAAAGTCGGCCTCAGGCTTCCCCTCCCTAGATGCTACGCAAGGAGCAATATAAAGTGGCTGCCAGATGGCTCCTGACAACCAGCACAAATGTCAGCAGGATGGATCCAGAATCCGGGCCAGCAAAGGCATCCCGCTGCCCTCCCTGAGGGCTGATCGCATCCCGGCCCCCAGTTCCCACTCCCCTGGGGAACCCACCCATGCATGAATTTGTGCACTGGGCCTCTAGTTGTAAATAATGCTACCATGAACATAGGGTTGCACTGCCACCAACAGTGCATGAGGGTTCCCTTTTCTCCACATCCTCATCAACACCTGTTTGTCGACTAATTGATGATAGCCATTCTGATAGGTGTGAGGTGCTATCACATTGTGGTTTTAATTTGTATTTCACTGATGATTAGTGACACTGAGCAACTTTTCATATGTCTGTTGGCCATCTATATATCCTTTTTGGGGAAGTGTCTATTCAGTTCCTTTGTCCATTCTTTAATTGTTATTTTTGGGGGTTTTGATATTGAGTTTTATAAGTCCTTTATAAATTTTGGATATACTAGTAAACTCCTCATCAGATGTGTCATTGGCGAATATGTTCTTTCATTCAGTGGATTGTCTTTTTATTTCCTTTATACTTTCCATTGTTGTACGAAAATTTTTAGTTTGATGTAGTCCCATTGGTTTGTTTTTTCTTTTGTTGCCCTTGCCCTAGGGCAGTGGTCGGCAAACTCATTAGTCAACAGAGCCAAATAGCAACAGTACAACGATTGAAATTTCTTTTGAGAGCCAAATTTTTTAAACTTAAACTTCTTCTAATGCCACTTCTTTAAAATAGACTCGCCCAGGCTATGGTATTTTGTGGAAGAGCCACACTCAAGGGGCCAAAGAGCCACAGTTTGCCAACCACTGCCCTAGGCAATATATCCAAAATTACTGCCTATGCTTTCTTCTAGGGTTTTTATGGTTTAGAGTCTTACATTTAAGTCTTTAATCCATTTTGAGATTATTCTTGCATATGGTATAAGAAGGTGATCTAGTTTCACTTTTTTACTCATATCTAATTTTCACAGTACCATGTATTAACGAGACTATCTCTCTCCAATTGTATAATCTTGCCTCCTTTGTCAAATATTAAATGACCATAGAGGTGTGAATTTATTTCTGGGCTCTCTATTCTGCTCCATTGATCTATATGTCTGTTTGTATGCCAGGACCTTGCTGTCTTGATTACTTTGGCTTTGCAGTATAGTTTGATATTAAGTAGCATGATTCCTCCAACTTTGTTCTTCTTTCTCAAGATTGCTGTCCCTATTTGAGATTTTTTGTGGTTCCATATAAAATTTTTTAAATATTTGTTGTAGTTATGTGAAATACTAGTACATCATTGGTGTCCTGATAAGAATTGCGTTGAATCCATACATTGCTTAGGTCCGTGGTCGGCAAACTGCGGCTTGTGAGCCACATGCGGCCCTTTGGCCCCTTGAGTGTGGCTCTTCCACAAAATAACATGGCCTAGGTGAGCTTATTTTGAAGAGGTGGCGTTAGAAGAAGTTTAAATTTAAAAAATTGGGCTCTCAAAAGAAATTTCAATTGTTGTACTGTTGATATTTGGCTCTGTTGACTAATGAGTTTGCCGACCACTGGCTTAGGTGATATGAACATTTTAATGATGTGAATTCTTCCTATCCATACACACAATATATGCTTCCACTTATTTGTACCTTCAATTTCTTCAGTTTCTTATAATTTTCTGAGTACAGGTCTTTTACATCCTTGGCTAAATGTATTCCTAGGTACAATTTTTAGGCAATTGTAAATAGGATTGTTTTCTTAGTTTCTCTTTCTGGTAGTTCATTATCCTATCTAATAAAAGAGTAATATGCAAATTGACCATCACTCCAACACACAAGATGGCTGCCCCCATGTGGTCAAAGATGGCTGCCCCCATGTGGACACAAGATTGCCGCCACAAAATGGCCATCAGGAGAGGGCAGTTGGGAGGGACCAGGCCTGCAGGGGAGGGCAGTTAGGGGTGACCAGGCCTGCAGGGAAGGGCAGTTAGGGGTGACTAGGCTGGCAGGGGAGCAATTAGGCATCAATCAGGCTGGCAGGGGAGTGGTTAGGGGGTGATCAGGCTGGCAGGCAGAAGCAGTTAGGGGCAATCAGGAAGGCAGGCAGGTGAGCAGTTGGGAGCCAGCAGTCCTGGATTTTGAGAAGGATGTCTGACTGCCCGTTTAGGCCCGTTCCCAGTAGGATCGGGCCTAAACGGGCAGTCGGACATCCCTCGAGGGGTCCCAGATTGGAGAGGGTGCGGGCTGGGCTGAGAGACACACACCCCCCGCCCCGTGCATGAATTTCATGCACCAGGCCTCTAGTTGATGTATAAAAATGCAACTGATTTCTGGATATGTATGTTGTATCCTATTACTTTATTGAATTCATTTATCAGTTCTTTGGTGGAATCATTAGGTTTCTCTATATACAGTATCATGTCATCTGCAAATAATAACAGTTTTACTTTCCCTTTTCCTATTTGGATGCTCCCTCTTTTTTTTTTTTTTTTTTTACTTTTTATGAAATTTATTGGTTAATAAAATTATATATGTTTCTTCAAGTGTACAATTCTATGACACATCATCTGTACTATATTGAATTGTGTGCCCATCACCCAAAGTCAAATATTTTACTTCCTTTTACCTTTAACCACATCCCCCCTCCCCCTTTCCCTCTGGTAATCACCATACTGTTGTCTGTGTCTATGAGTTTTTGTTTGTTTGCTTGCTTATTTGTTGCTTTCAATTTATATCCCACATATGAGTAAAATCATTTGCTTAGCATGAAACTCTCAAGATGCATCCATATTGTCACAAATGACAGTATTTCATCTTTTCTTATGGCTGAGTAGTATTCCATTGTATAGATGTAACCACATCTTCTTTATTCAATTCTCTACCAAAGGACACATCTCAGTGGTTACCATTGGGAGGTATTGACAGGCTTTCAGCCACTGCCTCGGTGAGTATGGCTGGAGTTGCTGAGGATGCTCCCTCTTTACATCCACTGCCATCACATTAGCTCAGAAGCTCATACATTCTGTTTGGGTTGCAATATATCTTGCCCCCAGGCTAATCTCCTTCTAACCATGTTCCTCTCTACTATCATGATAATATCTTTAAAAGACAAACCTGAAAATTGTTAATACTCCTCACAGATTTCAGATGAATACTGACATCAGGATAAGCATGCCCCGTCATGTCTTAATTACTAGATGTCTAACTTTCCTCTGCACATCTTCTTTTTCCCAACTCTCTAATACCTATACCCCATATTCTACAGTTAATTATTAGTAATATGCCAAGTGCAGCTTGTTATAGTAATTCTTCATGACCTTGTCCATGTTGCTCTCTCTGACGTGTTCTTCTCTTGGCTTGTTATTTTGTTCCTCAAAACTCAACACAGAGGTTATTGACTCCCAATAAATAGTTATCGAGATGTACTTTTTCATTCAATCTAGTCTGGGTTAGGTGATCCCTTATAAGCTTCCATGACATTCCTCTATCATATCTCTAATTTATTTAGCATTTACTTGTCTGGTCCTCTATTAGAAATAGTCTTCTGGAGAGCATATATTTCACCCTTTATTTCTCTATAACCAGCACCCAATATGGTAGCAGTTACAAGTAAAAATGTAATGAAGACATGCCTTAATAAATAGAGGGATGTATTTTATTCCTTTGACCCAGAGATTCATTGCAAATAACTACAAAATGTCGAGAATACATTTTATATATTGTAAACAAATGTGTACAGTACTTTACATTTCTATATTAGAAAAATAGCTACATTGGAAAATATACTGTTGAAACAATATCACTCAAGCTTTAGTCAACCAGAAAGAGTACATAACTTTACTCTCATGTAGGGAATATATTTTTTTTATCTTAAACAGTAGATATGAAAGTTATTTACAAGAGTAGATGGTTATACAGACATTTATGTTGACATAGTGCATTTTGACATAATAGTCATGCATTTAAAAGGTTATTCATCCAGGTTTCATTTCCAAGTCAGCTGACTCATAACTTGATCCCCACTCTTCAAATAATACTATTTCTTTTTAAGGCCACAAACTGCTTTAGAATCTCAGCACCAAGTCAAGATTTCACTGTCATTCAATCCCAACTCGTTGATACTTTTTCTACCACTTTCTTTTAAATCCAGTACCTCTTCTTTCAAAAATTTTGCCTAGATGCTTTCCAGACTCAACAGATTCTTCTCTCCTCTTCCACAGCTTTCCATAGTCACAGCCAACATGGGTATTTCTTTACCCATCTGTGCTGTCCTTCTCTTCTACCTCCTCACTCACTTTTAATTCCTTCCTCGAGCTATTCTAGTTTTTCGCATAACTTGCCAACTCCAAGTGTAAAGTTGTTCCACTCCAGGTAAAAACATCACTGTTGCATAGGCTTCCTGGCACAGGAGTACAGAATGGAAGAGAATACTGACATTCTGAAATCTAAATAATACTCTCAATATTCCTGCCCAGGGGAACTCTCAATCTTTATTGAAATCTTGCAGAGACATTTTCAGTAAACCTTTCGATTTAAATCTGTACGTCATAGTGAAAGTCAATGCCAACATCAACTAGGCTCAAGTCCTCCCTGGTCAGCCTCCCTCTTGTAAGTCAGAATCACTTGGAGACTTATGATAACTGTGGTATATCTGGCCTGGCATCCCTTTTCTTTTTCCAGCAGCTAGGATAAATTCCCTTATTCTGTCTTCCCTTAGTCTGGGACCAAACCAGATCGTCAGCTTCAATAGAAAATACTTTTGTAACTTCTTTGACCTAGACGCTGGGCCCCAGTTCTGATGTTTGAGTGTGTGATTTGATACTGCACCTGTATCTGACTTTGGTTGAGATGGTTAATTTTATATCTGAAATTGACTAGGCCATGGGATGCCCAGATATTTGGTTAAACATTATTCTAGGCATGTCTGTGAGAGTGTTTCTAGATAGTTTTTCTCTCCATCAAAAATGAATACTCTCCCAGGCCTGCAACTCTGCCAAGACCGAATTCATGTCTGTCCCTTCTGGTCTATAATAAATGTAATTTGGAAGCCAGTAACTGTGCAATTCCTAAGAGTTAAATAACCTACTTAACACAAAATGCCAGCCCAAACCTTTTAAATGAGCATATCTTCATGAACTTTAAGAGATGTCAGTGTAATATTGTTCTGGAAACACCAAAAATTTAACTTTTTAAATGTGTAAGCCTATTTAATTTTTTCTAATTATATTAGTGCTTTTTTGGTACTTTTAAGTAATACAAAATAAGAAACAGGCCCTAAAATAAAGGACAGTTAATTATCAATGATAAAGAGTGCAATTTAAAACAATTTAATTTCATATGAATACATATAAAGTATTATATATATATATATATATATACTTAAAACACTTTTAAAATATTACAATCTGTTATAATTAGATTTGTGTTTCAATAGTACATATTAAGAACTACTCAGGTCAAGAATGTCAAGGAAGGCTTCTCCTCAAAATACAGTAAGTCAGAGAAATTAGAGATGACAGCAATTAAAAGAAGCCATCAAGTTCGGCTGGTGTGGCTCAGTGGTTGAGCATGGACCCATGAACCAGGAGGTCACAATTCAATTCCTGGTCAGAGCACATGCCCAGGTTGCAGGCTTGATCCCTAGTAGGGAGTGTTCAGGAGGCAACTGATCAATGATTCTCTCTTGTCATTGATGTTTCTATCTCTCACTCCCTCTCCCTTTTGCTCTCTTAAATCAATAAAATATTTTTTTAAAGAAGCAATCAAGAGATATAGAAATGTTTACTATAATTAAAATGGCAAAATTCTCAAAATCAGGTGGGTTTTGACAGAAATATACACATATGAAAAGAGCAAAAGAAAAAGTGAATATTAACACCCATCTTCATTTCCGTGACTTGAAGATAAAAGGAACATAGCAGTATTTGATAATAAAGCTTAATGTGTTTTTAAATATAAATAGACTGTTACCCCAGCTACCTTCATCCAGCTCCTGATTCCTATGGGGGATTGGTCTGAGTCTGAGAACTAACTGAGTGGACTTTGTGAGGCAGGTTGTTGGACCAAAAGTCATGGATACTCCTAAGAAGGAACAACAGAGCTGAGTGGAACACCCCTAGCCCAGTCCTCAGGCTTAGCTTTTATCCATCATCTAGAGGCCTGGTGCATGAATTCATGCACAGGTGGAGTCCCTTGGCCTGGCCATCTCACCCAGTCCTGATCAGGGCTGGCTGGCCGGGGAGGAGGGACTGTGGGAGGTTGGCAGGCAGCTCCTGCATTGAGCGTCTGCCCCCTGGTGGTCAGTGTGTATCACAGCTACCAGCCAGTTGTCTGGTCGTCTGGTTGTCTGGTCATAACAGTCGCTTAGGCTTTTATATTATAGACTAGAACCCCAGTGCATGACATTCGTGCATTGCCAGGGGCAGGGGGGAGTCCCTCAGCCCAGCCTGTGCCCTTTCACAGTCCAGGAGCCTTTGGGGGATGTTTGACTGATGGCTTAGGCCCGCTCCCCGTGACATCCTTAGCGCTGCCACCATCACCACAGCACTCACCAGCCATGAGCCTGGTTTCTGGCTGAGTGATGCTCCCCCTGTGGGAGTACACTGACCACCAGGGGGCAGCTCCTACATTGAGCATCTGCCCCCTGGTGATCAGTGCGCATCATAGAGACCAGTCGTTCCACCATTCAGTCAATTTGCATATTACCCTTTTATTATATAGGATTACTAGAGGCCTGTTGCATGAAGATTCGTGCAAGAATAGGCCTTCCTTCCCCTGGCTTCGCTCCCGGCCACCTGGGAGCCTGCAAGTCCTCACTCCCAGCCGGAGCGCCACTCCTGTAGCTCCCTCCACCCCCTGCCCTCCCTCTCATAGCAGGTGTCCCACCCCGCCTGCTGCTCTGCGCCTGTATATGCAAATTAACCCACCATCTTTGTTGGGTTAATTTGTATATTCACTCCTGATTGGCTGATGGGCGTCGCGGAGATGTGGTCAATTTGAATATTTCTCTTTTATTAGTGTAGATTTCTAACTTCTATCCTAAATAGTTACAGAATGTAAATAAATCAATTGTATTTTCTCATCATTGCCTCAAATGCTTTCCACTTGCCACCACACTCCCTGAGACACTGTGGACACTAAACAGTACTTTCTTGAGATTTCTTCCCCAAATTTAAGACTTGGTAATATACTTTTTTCCTGTGTCTTCATAAAATAAAGAATTCCTTTTGCCTATCAGTTTGCTTTATTTTTACATAGTTTATTATTTCAAATGACACCAATATTCATCTGAGACAGGAAGCCAAAGTATTTATTTAAAGAATCCCATCTGGTGCCAAGTTACTTGCCAATGGAAAGGTGATAAACATAGTTACTTGTAAGTTTTAATTCAATGTATTATTTATGGTGTTTTAAGTAGCCATTAGACACACAAAAATTATTTTGACTTTATAATAATTGAGGTATCTTTTAAACCTTTAAAACTGGGAATGTCAAACTTCTGGATTATTTAGGTTCTATACTTGTTAAACATTTAATATTAAAAAATGATAATATTTAAGTTAAGAGCAGGAAATATTGTTAAATAGAAGCAGAGAAGCCAGAGGGCATGGTTTCTTTTTATCAGGTGTAAGGTACTCAAATGAAAAAATACATTTTTTCTTTCAATCTATTTTTCTCTTTTATCTTTCCTTTATTATCTTCTTTATTATCTTTCTTCTTTTCTCTGAGCAATTTTTCCTAATTATTCTTTATGTCCTGCCGTTTTTCCTGTTTTCCCACTAAACTTCAAAAAAAGATTAACTGATTTAGCAAGAAAATTAAAATTTGGGGTTATGTACAAAACATTTTTGTTGTATTTTATGTATATATGTAATCATAGAGTTTTCTTATTGTTTTTTTCTTCTCACATTAGTTATTAAAGATGGGAAAAGAGTCTTCTTTCCTTACAGTGTTGATATCTGGCAAGCCAATGCTAAGCCAGATTTCCACAGAAATTTAAGAGAACCTTCCCAGGGAAACACAGTTATCATTTGCTTTTCCTAAGGAAAGTTAAAAGGACAAAGGAGATTTATTTTTTAGAATAAAAGTAAAAGGTAAATGCCTAGAATAACTTCCAATAACTATCTCAGCAACACAGTCAAGATTAGTAAACATGATTTATAAGACTATCATGATGTCCTCCACACTCAATGTTTCCAAATTAATTCCCAAGGAATCATGTCTGAATTTCAAGAAGAATCTGCTGCAGAAAAGTAGCTGGTAAACATTCAAATATCTGTGACATGAGTTCGCAATTGTACACTAGCAGTGTGAGGAAGTACTTCAAAGTAGTCTGTGTCACAGAGAGGAATGTCACGGGCCAATGAAGGAAGGCCTGTTTTTCCATTAGGATCCAAGGCTGAGCCCAGAATGGAAACGGTGGAATAAGCCAGAAGTTGGACCCTCCCAGATCTTCCTGTGAGGCTATAACAAGGTCTACACATCGGGAGCAATGATGGCAGCAGCCAGAGGGGAATCGGCAAAAGGAGCTATGACCACAGGGTGCCAGTGGAGGTGCAGGCAACCAAGCTGTGACCAAAAGGGCCAGTTCTTCAGGACACAAGAGCTATCTTTGTGCTCTCTTGAGCCATGTAGGAAGAATGGGTGAAGTATGTTGTTTTCATAGGCAAAAGGAAGTAGAGCCAGAGAAACTAATTTGTTTGCACATGACTCTATCCTTGCTTCTGTGGTGGTATGGCCATTGGAAACCTAAGTTACATGATTAAGGTTTTGTTACATTGTTGGTTTTGTTAATCCTGTTGAGCATTAATGATATAGCAGCCGGCATTTATAGAATAACTACAGAAGAGTTGTTTTCAACTGCTGAGGTATAGCTACCAATTATTAAGAACTTAAAATTGTACCTTGGGCACTGAACTAAGTTCATATACATCATCTCATTTATCCTTTAAAACAACCCTCTGAGGTAAGCATTAGTATTATCTTCAGCTTACAAGTTAAAAAGGAAAAATCTAGATTTAAAGAGTTTAAGGACTTGCTCAAGTTACAGGGCTAATACATGACAGAGTCAAAATTCAAACCTGGTCCCTCGGGCCAAACTCTCTCTCAAGCACTTTATTGGCCAGGTGGTTTCTGGAAGCTGGGAGCTGGCAGAATTGTCAGGCACTTGGGAGCCACTTCAATAGTAAGAGAAATCCAAGACATAAAGTGGAAGATAATAGCTATAAAGATGAAAAGAAGGTGGAGAGTAAAGACTATAAAGAGAAAAAAAATAGAACTTGAGGAAAGAAACAATCCTAAAAGTTAATGTTGAAGCCTCTCAACAGTCAGGCCCGCATCGTTCCCTCCTGGCTCTTACCCGGTTGCTGGTGCTTTCTTCCTGAATCATGGGAAACACAAGTCCCAGCACTGGTACATAAAAACACAGCAAGGACATCAGTCTCTTAATCATCAGGTCTTCACTGAGAATTTATTACGCTCTCAATTATGTCAAATGTAAGGCAGGTAAGTCCATCAGCTTGCAGTGAATGGTACAACTCTTTTTCTAGATGCAAAGCTCCTTAAGGGCAAGAATAGCATTCCTAAGTTCAGCATCCAAGGTTTTCACAAGCTGTTTCCAGTCTACTTCTCCACCTTCATTTCTTGTCATTCTTCCCCTTTGTACCTGGACAT
This sequence comes from Plecotus auritus, assembly GCF_963455305.1. NCBI lineage: Eukaryota > Metazoa > Chordata > Mammalia > Chiroptera > Vespertilionidae > Plecotus > Plecotus auritus. The sequence continues at coordinate 36,157,299 of NC_137777.1, forward strand.
TGTGTTTTTACCTTATGTAGAAAGCTTTTGTCTTACTTCTCCTTGGCAAAGTTCCTCTCTCACTTTAAAATGCCAACACAGATGTTGCTTTTGAGGCAGTGACAGTCATGAGAACTTGGGCTCCCTACACTCATCCTCATCCTCCCTCTCGAACACAGTATCAGGACAAGGTCACCGGGGCCTCTGCCCTGACCCCACTCATCCTGCAAGCCCCAGCCCCTCATACTAAGAATGCTAGAATGATGACTGTTTCCTGGTGTCTTTGCCCTGCCTTCGGGGTGACTATATCTCCCACTCTGTTCCCACAGTTCTTTACATATGCCTCCATTATAGCATCATCACATCATATTTTAATTGCTTTTGTCATGTCAATTTTTCTGCCTGGAGAACCAGAATGAGTACTATGATGGATTTTGCAGTGTGTGTAGAACATAATAATCCCTTAATACAAAGTAATTGACTGATTCAAAATTATATCTGTTCTATTCTTGCATATGACACTTAACAGAATTTTGCACACAATTATATTTGTTCAATATGATATACAGAAACACATAAAGAAAATTTAACCATCATGACCTCCTGACTTGTTACAAGTTTGCTTCCTCTTTACTTACAATCTTTCAGTTTATATATTTTCATTATTCCCTATTTTTCAGCAAATGATTCTTCAAGCCAAAAATCAATAAATCATCCTTCACTTCTCTGTTTCCCTTACCCCCTAATTCCAATCCACCATCAAAATATATCAAATATATCTTAAATCTATCTATTGTTCTCTATCATATCGATCCTAAATAGGCTCCTAATGTTTTTCCCTCTTTCTACACTTACCTTTATAATCTACTTTCCATATAGCAGCTAGAGACATCCTTTTTTAAAAGTTTAATAAGATACCATCCTTTTTAAAATGCATCAATAACTTTCTGCAGCCTTTAAAATAAAATCCATTCTGGACTCCATGACATAACTCTTGCTTTCAAAACAACCTTATCTCTGATACCTCTCTCATTCATTCGCTGTATTCCAGCCACATGGAACTTTTAGTTCCTCAAAGGGCCAAGCTTGTTCCTGCCTTGGGCCTTTATAGTTACTCTTCTCTCTGACTAGGATGCTCTGCCAATCATTAGCTCCTTCCCATCCTTCAGGTCCTAGAAGAAATGACACCTCTACACAGCACTTATTATAATCTGTAGTTATCTTCTTTATTTGTTTTCTTGCTGCTATCTGTCCTTTCCCACCCTAGTCCTCCACATACAATAAAAGGGCAGGACTTTGTCTATTCTTATATACTGACTCTCCAGAATCTAGAAAATATGAGGTGCCCAGTACAGATTTCTTGAACAAATGGATAAATACATATTTAATGTCTATTATATGACTTGACATTTATAGTAAACACTTTGCAGGCAATGACCACGTCTTGTTAGGAGAGAATTTTACATGGCACCCTGGAAGGTAGCACGTGACTATAGCTACAATAAATGTTATTACAGATTTTGAAAACTATCAGGACCATTATTTAAAGTGACTTCAGAGTCTCAGTTTGTGGTAGGAAATCAAGTCAAAGAAGCAACAACAAAAACTTCTGACAAATTGGCACATAAGAATAGGAACCTATGTAAATATGGCTTTAAGTAATATTAATAAGATGTGAGGATTTTTTCCTGAAAATGTTTTGAAAAATCTGAAAACTTTTAATGCCATTTGCAAAGAGCAGCCTCTGCTGCATTTATTTCCCTGTGTTCTCTAAGCACCCATGGATTTCAGTAGTTCTCTTCTTAAGAGGCTCATGATGCCTAGATAATCATATGATCAAGAGAATTAAGCTTAGTAATTCCACAAGAAGAAAGTCCAACTGAGGTAATGTATCTGAATTTAGTACCTAAATTAAAAGTTTGAGACTCAGCTTTCCCAGAAGTAATTTCTTCTCTCATCAGGGAATCTATATGCTATAAATAAGATTATGTAGCACAAAAGCTAATTGTTTGAGAACACCTAATTGAAAGTAAAAGCTAATGAGAGGGTCGCATTAGCGACTTAATGTCAGTGGCCACATTAGAATCCTACATTTATACAAACCTGGTTTATTTCCTCTTTCATAGATGGCATTAGCGGATAAGTAAATTATTCTGGAATAGCTGTAACAGCCGATGCATGCTGGATCTAGATCAAAGGACATTAAAGAATATAACAAAGAAAGCACCACTCCTACCTCACAGATTTCTAGAACTAAGGTATAATTCTGCCTGAACTAAAAGAAATAAAGGATTGCTGAAAGCATCCATGAGTAAAGAGCAACTAGTGGAATCCATTGTTTTAAACTTCAAGTTTAGGGAAAACCATGGACAAATAAGAAAGCTAGAAAATTAAAATGTTGACTTCTCCCACAGCCTCTGCATTATACTAATGTGTTCTACACAGGGTGGGAATCAGGTTTAAAAATGAGAAAGTGTTTCCTTTCATCAACAAACCTGGCCTTGGATAGAGGCTTACAAAACAGATTCACACATCCCTGTCTGACAAGATGTTCACTGATAATTTTAGCAGTGCTGAAGAACTTATTGATACACTTTTCCCTCTTAGAAAAGCATCTTAAACTCATGGAAGGGGGGAGAAGAAATCAACTAAGAAAGCAAATGGTAAATTTGAAACTTTGCAAGAAAATGGGTGTCTGAAGTAGGATAACTTCTGAAAAGGTCAGACAATATGGTGATGCTTGTGAACAATTGCCTTATTATCAGCAATTTCAAAATAAAACTGTTAAATAAACTATTTGCAATATGTTCACAACAGATTGATCTTCTTCAGTTCACAAATCACAGAATAAAATGACAAATGCTACAACTTTAGGTATATAGATGCATGGGGGTCTCTCAGCAGAGGCATCCTACTTCCTTACGTGACTATTGAACACAAAGTGGAGCCGACAGTGATGGGTTTTGGTGAATTACTTTAGTCATAAAAGGCAGTTTTCATTATTTGTTAAATATTTACTATTCATACCCTAATGAAAGAGTAGATTTAGGTATCCAATTCTGCTGGATGTTGGTGATTTGGCAATCTGAAAATATATCTTCTTTGTATAAGAATTTCTAAAATATGTTAATATGTTAATTTGTTCACTAAGCCACTCATCTATTCAAAGGCAGCTCTGAAGAAAGGCACAGATACCTTCAGGGGATAATGGGTACTATATCCCTATGTACTAGTATTATTCCTTTCTTTTCAATATTATAAATTATACTGGAGGGGGGTCCCTCAGCCCGGCCTGCCCCTTCTCACAGTCCAGGAGCCCTCAGGGGTGGGAGGCGACCCGGCAATCAAGGGAAGGCAACCCCCCCCCCCCCCCCGCCGCATCACACCTCTGCTGCTGCCACTGCCAGCAGTGCAATCCTTGGCCAGCCCTGGTTACCTGCACCTCGGGTGTTGGCAGGGCAGCCACCATCCGAGGCTTGCCTGTGCCTCAGGCTGGCCCTAGGCAGCTGGGAAGCCACCATCTGAGGCTTGCCTGCATATTGGGCCAGCCCTGGACGGCTGGGCAGCTGACATCTGAGGCTTGCCTGCACCTTGGGCCAGCCCTGGGCAGCTGGGGGGCTGAAGGGACTGGGGGACTCCGGAGGCAGGTGCGTGGAGTGGCTGGACCTACCTGGGGGGCCTGGCCATGCTGCATGCCTGCTGCCCCAGCGGGGCTGAGTGGACTGGGCACCGCCATCTTGTGGCTGTGGGTGCCACCATTTTTTAGGGCGTGGCAGTCAATTAGTATATTCCCTCCTTATTGGCTGTGGGTGCTGCCTCTGTGAGGGTGTGATGGTCAATTAGCATATTCCCTCTTTATTAGATAGGATGTTTCCCTCAAAGGAGGTTAAGTATAATTTCGTATAATTTCTCTTTTTTGGCAAGAAAAAGCAGGGGGGGGGGGGAGGGGGAGGGTCCAGTCCAAACAATCTAAAAGGAAAGAAAGCCCTAACTGGTTTGGCTCAGTGGACAGAGCATTGGCCTACAGACTGAAAGGTCCCAGGTTCGATTCCGGTCAAGAGCATGTACCTTGGTTGTGGGCACATCCCCAGTAGGAGGTGTGCAGGAGGCAGCTGATTGATGTTTCTCTCCCATCGATGTTTCTGACTCTCTATCCCTCTCCCTTCCTCTCTGTAAAAAATAATCAATAAAATATATTTTAAAAAATAAATAAATAAAAGGAAAGAAAATTTTTTTTTTTAAAAAAAAAGCTAAATCTTACTCCATCAGGAAAGTCAAGCAAGGAGTAGAGGTGGGAGAGGATTGACAGGGACCCATGGTATCTTTAGTAAGCAAAATGGCTGCAACCCTAGACACCATATTTAGGTCAGAAAATTTATTTTCAGCACTTATCTGTGGGGATGTGGCTTCTAATTTATCATCAGATATCTTAGGACTCTGGGGAAAGTGTCCTTGAGAGCAAGTGTTCTGAAAATGACAACAGCTAAGTGAGACCATGTAAATTAGAGACAGACACAAGTTGCTCTTGGACTGCTTTACATGAGATCTTGAAAGCCACTCCCACCTCTACCTAAAAGCTTCTCCCACCTCTACCTAAAAGCTTCTCCCACTTCTACCTAAAAGCTTCTCCCACTTCTACCTAAAAGCTTCTCCCACCTCTACCTAAAAGCTTCTAGTGGCATAAATAAATACTAGTAGATAGATGCCAGATCGATAGATAGATAGATAGATAGATAGATAGATAGATAGATAGATAATAGATAGATAGATAGATAGATAGATAGATGATAGATAGACAGATAAAGTAAAAGCTACTAGTGGCATCCTTTACCACCTAGGCTTTATTCATATAAGAGCCTAAAAGTCATAATGTTCAGAATGTTTTGAGGATATAAAAGTGATCCTTCTCTTTCACATCTGAAAAATTATAAGCAAAGTATATTTAAAAATAAATACCTGCCTCACCACATCACGAGGATCCTTTTTAAGCTTTAAATATTTATGTTGAATTATTATCATTTAGGTATTAAGCTCCCCAGAATTTTTTGAAAAATATCTAAAAAATTGTATATATTATAAATTATATCATTTATTCACCTGACTATGTAAATTGAGTTGATGTTTAAGTTTGTAGTTTTATACTGAATTATAGCACAGATAAATTTGAGTGTTTATACTTAGAGTGACATCATTACTGAGGAATAATTTTTTAAATTAAATAAATGTCTCAGTTTGTATTAAAATGTACTCATGATTCTAAATGAAATACTGAAAGTTAACAATATCTGATGAAAAAATAGTCAATAAACATAACCCTAATGACAAAATTGGGGACAAAAAATCAAACCAACAAAAGCTATTCTACAGATTCCTAAAGGATTCCTATAACTAAGTATGGGCCCAAAAGCTGTCACAGTTTTCTATGCTCCCAAATACCAAACCCTAACTGGGGTAAGAATTAGAATTCCATCACATAAACCAATAATACTAAGAGAATATCAAATTCCAAGAACATGGACAGGCTTTTTTTTTTTTTTTTTTTTAATGCAGAAAAGTGCAGACCTACATTTTAGTGAAGTGGATGATTAATAAAAAAAATAAAATAAAATAAAAAAACATGTACCTAAGAGAATGTAAAACTAAGTACTGCATAACTATTTAGGTCAGCTATTTTTCTATCTCTTCAGAATTAAAATCATTAACATAAACATAGTTATTTCATACTAAAGCAGGCCAGCCCCTTCTATGTCAACCAAATTTAAAACTGGCACATAATATTTAGACATACCATTATACAAACTATTATATTCTCCACCAGCTATGGACTGAATGCTTGTGGGCCCCCCCCCCAAAAAAAAAAAATCTAATTCCTAATGTAATAATATTTGAGGTGGCACCTTTGGAAAGTAATTAACTCATGAGGATAGAGCCCTCATTAATAGAATTAATATCCCTACAAGAAAAAACATGAGGAAGATCATCTACCCCATGTGAAGATACTACAAGAAAATGAGAATATGGCTCTCTACACACTAGGGAGAGTATCCTCACAAGACATCAGATCTGCCAGTGTCTTCACCTTGATCTTGGGCTTCCTAGACCCCAGAACCATATAAAGTAAAATTTGTTGTTAAAGCCACGCAGTCTATGGTATTTCTATTATAGCAGCCCAAACTAAGACACAACCAAACCAATGTATTTCAGGTTAATGTTGAGAAAATATTTATCCATCTCTATTTCAAATGAATTGTCATAGACCAGCCGTGGGCAAACTACGGCCCGTGGGCGGATCCGGCTGTTCCATCGGTTCTCTTGCTCTCCCCTCCGCTCCTTTACTTTGAATTTATATTAGTTCACACAAACACTCCATCCATGCTTTTGTTCCGGCCCTCCGGTCCAGTTTAAGAGCCCATTGTGGCCCTCGAGTCAAAAAGTTTGCCCACCCCTGTCATAGACCATACTTATAATGCAACTAATAAGGATATCGTATATTTAGGTAACATATGCAGAAGTAGAGACCAATACCAAACATCGCTAACTATCTAGAATTTAAAGTCATATTTTTTCCTTGTGTACATAATAGATTCAATTCCCTTTACTATACATGAAGAAAAAGATTATATGGAAAGATATAAGTATAACCTACTCTAGTGTGTAGGCCTTTGGTACTGTGTAACTTAGCGCCGCTTTACCTTACAATTGAGATTATATAGCAAGATATACTACCTTTATTAAAGCTTACATTCAGGAAATGTTTGCAGGACCCCTCCTATGTGCCAGGTATCCATTCAGGAAGCCAAGGAACATAGGAGTACAATCAGCAGGTCTCTCTCCTTGTAGAACTTACATAGCATGGGGAGGTAAGACATTACACATATAAAAAAAATTTAAAGATAATCACAGACTGTGATAAATTCGATAAAAGAAAGGAAAAAAAGAACTAATATGACAAATAGTGATTTTAAATAATATAGTCAAGAAACGCTTATTTTGGCCCTAGCTGGTTTGGTTCAGTGGATAGAGTGTCAGCCTACAGAATGAAGGGTCCCAGGTTTGATTTCGGCTAAGGACACATACCGGGGTTGCAGGCTCGATCCCCAGTAGGGGGCGAGCAGGAGGCAGCCTATCAATGATTATCTTTCATCATTGATGTTTCTCTCTCTCTCTCTCCCTCTCTCTTCCTCTCTGAAATCAATAAAAATATTTTTTTTAAAAAAAGAAAGGCTTATTTTGGTAGGTAAAGAATGAGAAGGCAGCTTGTAGATACTAAAGAGAAGACTTCTAAGTACAATTGCAAAGGCCTTAAGGCAAGTACTAACTTGATTTTTTTTGAAGAAGAAGAAGAATTGATAAAAAGCTAAAATGGCTGGAGAAAAATTCTGTTCAGGATTTGTTCTTTCAGCAATGCTACTTGCCTTCCCATGATAAACAACTAGAAAAACTGGACAAAATATATGGGGGAGAACTCCACCTGTTTTCAAACATTGAAAAACAGTGTAAAACTGTGATCCCTAAGAGAAGGGAAACAAATGAGGTGACTCTACCATTAAAGTTTACAGACCATTTCTGGTAGGAGAAAGAACACAAGCTGAGCACAGGGAGATTCAAGTTGTACTTGGAATAAAAGACTATCAGAGAGAAGGGAGCTATATGTAAAAAGCTCCAGAAATCTAAATAGGGATCTTCTTGCGTCCTTGTTTGAATATAAAACTGCACTACGTGCAGGATAAAACTCTGTAAAGCCAAACAATAACATTCAAGGAACTAAACAATTTCCAGAGCTCATGCAGAGAAGGAAGACATTTAAATTTCCACAAGCCAGAGAAACCAAGATGGCGGCATAAGTAAACACCTAAACTGCTGCCTCGCACAATTTCAAAACTACAACTAAAAGACTAAACGTCTATCACCCAGAACCACGGGAAAGCTGGCTGAGTGGAAGTTCTACAACTAGAAGGAAAGAGAAAAGAGCATTGAGACGTGCACAAGCGCTGAAAAGCTGAGGTACAGAGGCGCGCGTGAATCGGGCTGGTGGCGGGTTTCTGGGTGCGGTGCTTCTTTCAGCCCAAAGGGAGACAAGCCCCTGATTACTCTGAACTCCAGTTTCTGGGGAGACGCTGGGGACCCAAACTCCTACGAGGGGAAGCTGGACTGTCTGCCATCAGGTCGGAAAGTGAGGGTGACTTCCTTGCAGAGATGCACCCAGCAATCATTGTTTACTGCTCTGGGCCACGAGATGTGGGGACTTGGAAACGTGGAAGTGCAGAGACGGCTGACTGGCAGCCATGGCTGTTTGCCATGCCCCAGCCTAGTGACTCCCTGAGACCCTGCCCTGCACAATCTACAAACCCACCCAAGCTCTGCGCAGAGGCTTTTGCATATAAATGGCCTGCCCTATCGCAGCTTATCCAAACAAACTGCAGCTCTGGCCAGACAGCTCCAAAACCTCCAAACCACAAGCAAAGAGGAGAAAACTGTAGTTCTCGCTGTACCTCCTGCTGGGTGGCCTCAGACAGTAGCTGACCAGCACCCCATTGGAGATCCAGAAGCTAGTGTATCTAGTAGTCAGTGTGAGACGACACCAGATTTCAACTACTCACATCCATAAGTGACACATTCAAGAGGCAGACTCAGTGAGCACCAAAGCCCCACTGAACCAAGTCCTGCCCCCTAAGCGTGTCTCCAGTGCAACAGTTCTTCCATTATAGACACAGCGGGTCCTCTCAGCCAATTGGCCTGGAGGTCAATTCCTCCCAGTGACACCAACAACACACAGTCCACAAAGGGGTGCACCAAGAGTGTCCACCTCCGGTAACTGGGAGGCCGACCCACTGGCCCATATAGGACACCTAGCACACAAAGCCACCCTACCAACTCAGGGAAGCAGTGAAAATGCGGAGACAAAGAAACAGATCACAAACAAAAGAAATGGAGGAAAACAAACAACTGGATATAGAGTTCAAAACCACGGTTATAAGGTTTTTTAAGAATATCCTAGAAAAGGCCAATAAATTCAATGATACCCTTGAGGATATGAAAAAGGACCAACTAGAAATTAAACATACACTGACTGAAATAAAAAATATTATACGGAGACCCAACAGCAGACTAGAGGAACGCAAGAATCAAGTCAAAGATTTGAAATACAAAGAAGCAAAAAACACTCAACCAGGAAAGCAAAACGAAAAAAGAATCCAAAATGTTGAAGATACTGTAAGAAGCCTCTGGGACAACTTCAAGCGTACCAACATCAGAATTATGGGGGTGCCAGAAAAAGAGAGAGAGCAAGATACTGAAAACCTATTTGAAGAAATAATGACTGAAAACTTCCCCCACCTGGTGAAAGAAATAGACTTAAAAGTCCAGGAAGCGCACAGAACCCCAAACAAAAGGAATCCAAAGAGGACCACACCAAGACACATCATAATTAAAAGGCCAAGGGCAAAAGACAAAGAGAGAATATTAAAAGCAGCAAGAGAAAAACAGTTAATTACCTACAAGGGAGCACCCATACAATTGTCAGCTGATTTCTCAACAGAAACTATGCAGGCCAGACGGGAGTGGCAAGAAATATTCAAAGTGATGAATAGCAAGAACCTACAACCAAGATTACTCTACCCAGCAAAGTTTTCATTCAGAATTGAGGGTCAGATAAAGAGCTTCACAGACAAGAAAAAGCTAAAGGAGTTATCACCACCAAACCAATATTATATAAAATGCTGAAAGGTATTCTTTAAGAAAAGGAAGAAGAAGAAAAAAGTAAAGATAAAAATTATGAACAACAAATACATATCTATCAACAAGTGAACCTAAAAATTAAGTGAATTAAAAATCTGAGGAACAGAATAAACTGGTGAATATAATAGAATCAGGGGCATAGAAAGGGAGTGGACTGATAATTCTCAGGGGGAAAGGGGTGTGGGGGGTACAGGAAGAGACTCGACAAAAATTGTACACCTATGGATGAGGACAGTGGGAGAGAAGTAAGGGCAAAGGGTGGGGTGGGAACCGGGTGGAGGGGAGCTATGGGGGGGCGGGGGGAAGGAGAAACAATTGTAATAATCTGAACAATAAAGATTTATTAAATTTTTAAAAAGTAAAAAAAAAATAGTGATGACAAATTATGAGGTTGTTTTTTTTTAATCCTCACCCAAGAATATGTTTTTATTGATTTTTAGAGAGAGAAGAAGGGAGATAGAAAGAGAGAAACATCGATGTGAGAGAAACATCAACTGCACACACCCTGACCAGAGATCAAGCCAGAAACCTTTTGGTGTATGGGACAAAGCTCCGATCAACTGAGCCACCAGGCCAGAAACAACCTGTGAGTTTTTATGAATGTATAATATTAAAGTAAATAGCTGAAGATAAAAAAAAATTTTTTCCACAAGCCAAATGGAGAGAGCATGTTGAATACCTAGAGCCTTCACTAGAACTGTTCAGTAGAAAAGGGTCATGCATTAGAAATAGTCCTTGAATAAAGGCCTCTCTAGATCCACAAAAGGATTAAATTGTACTGCAAGTAAATTAATTACCTGCCAAAACAAGAGAAGTATTAAAGAAAAATAACGTTCAAGACATATGAAGAAGCAGCAAAAAAATTTTTAACATTTAAGGAACTGTATTCTTTTTTTCTTTTGTTTTAATTTTTTTTTTCATTGATTTCAGAGAGGACAGGAAAGAGATAGATAGAAACATCAATGATGAGAGAGAATCATTGATTGGCTGCCTCCTGCATGCCCCCCCCTACTAGGGGACGGGGGCATTAAGCCTGCAACCGGGGCCTGTGCCCTTGGCCGGAATTGAACCTGGGACCCTTGAGTCTGCAGGCTGACACTCTATCCACTGAGCCAAACCAGCTAGGGCAAGAAGTAGCAAAATTTAACCCATAGCCAGAAGTCAAACCAGTCAATAGAAGCAGACCCGTTAATGACAGAGATGATGGACTTAGTAATCAAGAATTTTAAAAGAACTATTATAAATATACTCAAGATTTTAAAGAAGTATCTGAGCATAATGAGGAGGGGAATAAAACTATTATTGAATTTCAAGAACTGAAAAACACAATTTCTGAAATAAATTTAGTATATGGGTACATCCAACACTGCAGAAATAAAGATCAGCAAATTTGAAAATATAACATTACAAACTATCAAATCTGAATGAAGCACAGAGCTATAAAATGCTAGGAACAATTCCCATGGAATAAAAATAACACTCTCAATGATCTGTATGATAATATCAAATGGTCTAAAATACATGTAATTGGAGATACATAAAGAGGAAAGCAGAAAACTATCTCAAGAAATTGCTAAAATTTTTTCCAAATTTGATGAAAACTAAAAACACAGATACAATAAGCTCATCAAACTCACAAGGAAACTCACAACAAGAAGAATTGTGATTAAATTGTTGAAATCCAGTGATAAAGACAAAGTTTTAAAAAGCAAGCAGACAAGACATTGCATAGAGGAGATCAAAGATAAGAATAATTACCAATTTTTAACAAGAAACATTGCGAGCAAGAAAATGTGTCAAGCTAAAATTCTATATTCAGCCAAAATACTTATAAAAATAGAAATGAAATAGATACTTCCAGACAATCAAAAGCTGAGAGAATTTGAAACTAGTATGCCTGCACTACCATAAGTGACAAAGAAAATTATTTGGGTTGAAGAAAAATAATATGATATAAATATTAGTATCTATCCAAATAAATAGTAAAAGAAAAAAAAGTATCCGTATAAAAAAACATGATGTTTTCTTTGAAAAAAATCAGTTTTACTCATTTGCTAAAATTTCTTTAAAAGGCATGTGTATTTCATATCAGTCTTAGAAGATGAAATAGCTCATGTTCTCTTCTACTGGGATAATTCTGAGAAGTTATTCCGGGATGTCAGAATGAGCTGGAGAATGTATGTATTTAGCATTTTAATGCATTACAAATGTAAGCAAATACACTACATTTACTAGTGTTTACCATACGCCCTCCTCCCCAATGTTGTTTACAAAATAGCTTATTTTGTTTGTGTATATTCTTTTGACTCTGACATCTCTGTCCTTGCTAACCACAGATATTGCTGTTCCATTCAGTGCTTTCCATCCCTGCTTCCAACAGGTGTTTATTTCAGTAACAGTTTCTGCCTCCTTGCTCTAATTACTAATGTCCGTAGCCTAATATGTTTTCTATCAGGCCAAAATAAGATAAAAGTTATGTGGATTTAGTAAGTTTGCAGATCTATAATGCATATAGGATATGCCCTTCTATAAAATAAGCTTAAAATCTTTCTTCTCATATCCAAGAATTTACAGCATTGGGCTTTTCTTCAAGTCAACCTGTATCACTGTTTTGCAACCTACTGTGAATGGCTGACTCCCCTAAGAGACCTCTGGTTTGGGTTTTAGTGCATTGTGCATAGGAAAACAAAATCTAATAAGCATGCCACCAAGATTGGACACCACTCTTGAAGCATGATACAAACAATACTGTGGCATTTCCCTAACTATAAGCAGTCCTTAACTTTGTACCAGACAAATAATGTCAAGAAGTAATATTTCTGCTCAACCATAACACTTCCAAATACAACTGCATATCCTTATCTTCAATTTAGATTGCTTTTAATTTTTCTTAATTAATCATTTCCCACTGATATCCCATCAAAGGGATTTAACACGTAAAAACTTAATAGATCTGCCCACTCAAGTGTTATGCCAGGTCTTCACAGTCTCAACCAGAATAACAATGCCATTTTTGTTTTTAGCTGAAAAATTAAACTAGTTTTTGTCTGAAACATTGATGAAATCAACTCAAAAAGATGACATTCTTACTTGAGATTACTTATTACATTGTGTTGCAACTCATGAAAAAAAAAATGAAGCAAGTTACATAACTGAAAAGTTATACTTAATAATGAGGCATTGTAGATTGAAATAATTTGGTTGCGATAAAATATTTAAATTATTTTCCACAAGGAAATATAGCATTAGCTGCTAAATAATAAAAAAACTTAATTTGATAAAATGAAAATAAAAATGATAACCTAAATAAGATTATCCTAATTGTCCCCTAAATCCTTACTACTCAAAGTGTGATCCATGCATCTTACCAGAGAGTTTATTAGAATCTCAGGCCTAACTGCAGACCCAGAGAATTAGAATCTGTGTAACAAGATTCCCAAGTGATTCCTCTGTACATTAAAGTTTGAAAAACATTATAATAAAAAAAATTCATCTAATTTAAATTGTGGTGCCAACTCAAAATATCAGAATACTAACATCACCAAGTTTCATAAAGTTTTCAAAAACATTAACTGATATTTTAATTTTCTAACATCAAAAAGCAAACAAGCACTGATTAATTCTGAACCAAGTTCTGCTTTATTTATTGACATAAGTCACCAAGAGTCTATGGTTTTTATAATTTGTAAAATTTTTTACATATTCAGATTCCAATTTATTATGTTTTACACTGTGACCTTCTAATCTCTTTTATGTCAAGGGAAAATAACCAATAAACTAGATTAGAAAGAGTTTATAGTTTATCACATATCAGTAATTCTTTTATTTAAAATCTAAAGTTAATGTGCATTTTCATAACACAAGCAAATATCTCTACTGGGTTTTAGAAAACCAAAATATTATTTTGTTTTATTGCTTACAGGATTTGATATAAATGTTTAGCACTAGAAAATATGGTTATATCTTAGAATGTTCTCAGGAGCCAGCACAGAGCTTCAAGAATCCTGAGGAATTTTCTTCCATTCTAAAACAAGCTGAGGGCTGAAATTGCATCAAGACAGTGAAGGAATCAGGGCAAGAGTAGTTAGCCAGGCCTAGGGGGTGTGGCTCAGTGGTTGAGCATCGACCTATGAACCAGGAGGTCACAATTTGATTCCCAATTGGAGCACACCATTCTTCTAGAGCAGTGGTTCTTAACCTTTCTAATGCCGTGACCCTTTCATACAGTTCCTCATGTTGTGGTGACCCCCAACCATAAAATTATTTTCGTTGTTACTTCATAACTGTAATTGTGCTACTGTCATGAGTCATAATGACCCACAGGTTGAGAACCGCTAGCAGGGTCGCCTAAGACCATCGGAAAACACAGATATTTACATTACGATTCATAACAGTAGCAAAATTACAGTTATGAAGTAGCAACGAAAATAATTTTATGGTTGGGGGTCACCACAACATGAGAACTGTATTAAAGGGTCGCGGCATTAGAAAGGTTGAGAACCACTGTTCTAGAGTATAAAATGAAACCTCAGAGTCATCTTTTGTTCCTTCCTTTCCATTGTTTCCTTTCCTTCTTACCCCATCCCATTAAATTTACTTCCAAGTTATATACATTCTAAACCACATCCACCTCCTTTCCATTCCAAACTCTGTCACATATTTAGACCCTCATTGCTCCTGACTATACTTTTGTAAGAAAATACAAATTGATCTCACCTCCTAGTTTTCCACATTTCCATCAGTCCTGTTAGTTTTGTGCTCAATTAACTTTCCCAAAGCTGTGATCCAAACATGACACCTCCTACTTCTGACAGCTTCAATAATTTGCATGCAAGTCTTCTCATAAAGCCTTCCCCATCTTCCTTTCTAAGAGTTTACCTTTCTCCTATGCACCAGCCAAACTGCACTGTTTCTGAGACAGATGCTGTGCTTTTCTTTGTGTCTTTGCTTCCGCAGTTGACTCCACTTGGAAAATTCACCTTTTCATCCCCGTTTAGATTTTATCTACTCATCTCAGTCCATCTCAATTGTCACAAACTCTTGATTCCCTAAATTGATTTTATCTCTACCCCATTCAACGCCCCTCAAGAAGTACTATCTCCATACCACAATTACAGTGTTTCTTTTGAGCTTTGCACTATAGCTTTTTGTTCATGAGGTGGCTTCAAATATTTGAAAGCCTGTCATGTGGAAGAGAGATTAAACTTGTTCCACAAATCTCCAGTGTAGAACCAAGACTAATGACTGTAAGATACAACAGATAGCTTTTAGCTTTATATCAGAAAGAAAAATTTGACATTAAGAGTTCTCCTTGCCCTAGCCGGTTTGGCTCAGTGGATAGAGCATCGGCCTGCGGACTGAAGGGTCCCAGGTTCGATTCCGGTCAAGGGCACATGCCTGGCTTGTGGGCTTGTTCCCCAGTAGGGGGCATGCAGGAGGCAGCTGATTGATGTTTCTAACTCTCTATCCCTCTCCCTTCCTCTCTGTTAAAAAAAAATCAATAAAATATATTTAAAAAAAAGAGTTCTCCTAATATGGGGCTACCTCAAAACGTAGTACACTTCTTGACATTGCAATGTCCAGGCCGAGATTGAAAAACTGCTTACAAGGAAAGTGTTAGAAAAGATAGATGAATTGTACCAGATGGCCAAAAACAGTACCTTACAAGCCAGTGACTTTTAAAAAGTTTTACATTTCTAAAGGCACTTTAAAAACCCAACTTAAATATAATCTTGTAATATATTGGTAAGAAAATAAAGTTTGTTGTGAGTTGTGTGTGTTTTTTTTTAAATCATACATGAGTGTTTACTAAAATAGTGTTGGCACTATGGGAAAGCAGCAGGTCATCCTTTCAATCCACTACTTCTCTCTCAACTCCTCAACATCAGAATAAAAAGAATTCATTGAGAAAACAGACTTAAAAAGTTGGGAGTACAGAGAGAGGTCCAAGATGGCGACAGCACAGGAGGACGATAAACTCACCCGTTCTGTGAGCAAAATCAAATGCACATGTATAAAGGCAGCAATTACTCCTATGAGACAACAACCACTGAATGAAAGCTTCTGATAACCAGCAAGAGAACTAGACCAACAGAGGAAGCTGGAAGGCTGAGTGAACCCTGCAGGACCTTCCAGAACTTCCTGGGACAGAGGAACCATAAACACCATTGTTTATGTTCCCTCCACCCAGGGCAGGTGGGAGCTCAATTGAGAATCTTTGGCTTACCTGCATTGCCTGGGGCCTCTGGCCTTCGAACAAAAGAAACCAGCAGGAACGGCAAGGCTTTCCCACACCCAACTGGTCACTCTGCCTAGAGCTGTGGTCGGCAAAATGCGGCTCGCGAGCCACATGCGGCTCTTTGGCCCTTGAGTGTGGCTCTTCCACAAAATACCACGGCCTGGGCGAGTCTATTTTGAAGAAGTGGCGTTAGAAGAAGTTTAAGTTTAAAAAATTTGGCTCTCAAAAGAAATTTCAATCGTCGTACTGTTGATATTTGGCTCTGTTGACTAAGGAGTTTGCCGACCATTGGGAGCTGCTCCATCCCAGCAGCCTGGACCCAGAAGACTCATGCTCAAGGCCCCAGAAGTGCCTGTTAAGGGCCTCACCACACTCTCCCGGCCTGCCTGCCTGCCAAGAGCTACATCCACTTGGCCTTTTTGCCCAGAGCTGCTCAGGGCTGGCAGGCTAGTGCCTCAGGTGCCTTAAGTTCCTGCTCTGCTCTAAGCAGCTTCCCCAAACTTCCCTGCACTTACAGCCTGCACAGAGGTCTTTCCTACATGGGGCCACTTTTGGTGCAATAAACCAGAAAGAGATTGTAAAGGAAGACAGGAGAGCCATGGAAGCTCTCCAGGAACTGTGGGAATTCAGATAGTCATATCAAACCCTCTGGTATCAGACTTTTTGGGCTATGCATTATAAAGCTTTGGAAATAGGTTCTCTCTAAGTTCTTTCCCGTTTTATTACTCCAAGATTCCAAATGATCTGAAAGAAAGACTGCGTAGGAAAGTCTATATTAGTTTATGAAACTCGACTTTTCCTACCAGTGAATTAGCCTCTGAGGACAAATTATAAGAAGATCCTAAAAGCACAGAAAAGTGGCCTTCATTTGAGGCCACAATAATCATTACATTGAACTCATACTGTAATTTTATTGCCTCATAACTTAAAGTAATCCTATGAATGTATGCTCTCTTTTTCCAGAGGAGTAGATTGAAGCAAAAGAGAAAATAAGACATTTGTCTAAAGTCACAGAGATTTTATTGGCAGGTCCAGAATTTGAATTCAGATCTATCTTTCTCTCCTGTTTATGTTCTTTGCATCATAAAATGCTACCTCCTAGAATGGTATCATTTTAGGGCAAATATTCCAACTTCAGAGGAAATATTTCAAAGTCAGTTACCTTACCAAGCAATGAATTAAAACCCAGCAAGTGTATCTGGAGTCACTGTAATCCAGCTGCCAGGTGCTGGGCTAACATGCTATTAAAGTCAACATTTCTGGTGACTGGTTATAGAAGATGATCATCTCACGTTCTTGAGCAGCTGCTGATGGAAACCACTCACAGGTTTCTAGCTCTTCTAGGCACAGATGCAAAGTTTCAGGAAGTTGATTTTCTCCCTTTCCAATCTCTTTATTCTATATGCCTCTCCCTGGGTAATCAAATTGTAACAGTGGTCACACAATTACTAGTATGTTAAAGAAGTAAGTATGGAACAGTGAAATCTCAGGCA
Organism: Plecotus auritus; assembly: GCF_963455305.1. Lineage (NCBI taxonomy): Eukaryota > Metazoa > Chordata > Mammalia > Chiroptera > Vespertilionidae > Plecotus > Plecotus auritus. The sequence goes on from NC_137777.1 coordinate 36,174,747, forward strand.
ACTACCAGTTAATTAACAAGGTACTAGAAGGAAACATACTTTATTGGAATTCCTGAACTCACATGATTTAGGGAGCCTCATACTCTTCCTTAGAATAACATGTGATATCAAGGTTCTCTTTCCAATAAATAAGAAAATAACTTATAATGCTGTGATCATTGGAAAAAAATATGAATTGAGGTAGGTATTTTTAATTTTCAAAATTAGGAAGGATTCAAACAAAGTGAGAATAAGCTCATTTACCAGAATTCTAGAACAGTGGATTACCCCTTGGAATATTGTAAAGATATAGTTTTAAGTATGAAATTCTGACTGGTAATTGTAAGTATTTGGAGCATGTTATCTATTCAGAAAAGAATCAGATAGAGTTTCAAGAAGATCTATAGTAAACAGTAAATCCTATATAATAAAAGGCCAGAGGCATCATGAACGAAACAACCAGAGACCAGACCACCACAGCCCCGCCCCCAAGCAAGCGGTTAGGGGCAATCAGGCAGGCAGGCAGAGTGGTTAGGGGTGATCAGGTAGGCAGACCAGCAGTTAGGGGAGGTCAGGTAGGCAGACGGCCCCTCGACAAGGCTGGCCCTGCCCACAAGCAAGCATTTAGGGGCAATCAGGCAGGCAGGCAGAGTGGTTAGGGGTGATCAGCTAGGCAAACCAGCAGTTAGGAGTGACCAGGTAGGCAGGGAAGTGGTTAGGGGCGATCAAGTAGGCAGGCCAGTGGTTAAGGGAGATCAGGTAGGCAGATGGCCCCTCGCTGGGCTGGCTTCACCCCCAAACAAGTGGTTAGGGGCAATCAAGCAGGCAGGCAGAGTGGTTAGAGGTGATCAGGTAGGCAGGCCAGCAGTTAGAGGTGATCAGGTAGGCAGATGGCCCCTCACAGGGCTGGCCCCACCCCCAGCAAAGAAAGAGGGAGGCCTAGACCAGCCAAGCCATTGCACCCCAGCCTGTCACCTGCAGAGGGAGGCCACAGATGGCAAGCCATGGCAGTGGCAGGGGTGGGGCCAGCTGCCTGCAGCCAGGGGAAGGAAAGCCCCAATAGGCCTTGATCTCAGGCCAGGCCTAGGGACCCTACCTGAGGGGTCCTGGATTGTGATAGGATGCAGGCTGGGCTAAGGGACCCCTCCAAGTGCACAAATTTTTGTGCACTGGGCCTCTAGTAATTACATAAAGGAAAATAAGGAAACTTTGGAGGAATTTTGAATCTCAGAAGCTGATGACAGCCATATCTTCCCACAAAACATAACTGATACATTGCTAGAAATACAGGTATGAGCATGGCTCAAGACCAGTGCAGCAGTCCCCATGTTCACTTATGCCTACATGTATACAAGTAATAATACATGTGAATTTACTTTTATATGCATAATTAAGCCAACGTGGATATACTGCTTGACGTGCATGTGTAGCCAGGTAATTACAATGCTTTAATTGTAACCTATAAACTTTTAAATTAAGACATATTCTGTTCCTTTCTCTATTACTTGATAAAGAAATCTTTATAATGTTGTTTCTTTTAGCTATGAATCTTTATCTCCTCTTTGTAACCTTACAAAGTGTTTTAATTAATAAACATTTTTAGAGCCATTTAGGTTTCCAGAAAAATTGAGCAGAAATTGCAAAAATTTCCCATAATATCCTCACACTCCTCCACCCCCACACAGACAACTTTCCCCTATTATCATTAACACTGTGTATTAGTGCGTTATATTTGTTACAGTTGATGAACCAATATTTTTACGATATTATTAACTGAAGTCCATAGTTCACATTAGGGTTCACTCTTTGCACTGTACAGTCCATGAGTTTTGAAAAATTTATAATGACATGTATCACCATTATAGTATCAGGAAAAATAGTTTCACTGCCCTAAATATTCCCAACCTACATATTTTAATGGAGCAATCTACCTGTCTCAGCTGGTTATTGGCTTAGCATGACTGATGACATTGCATTCAAGAAGATAACATTTACAAAGTAATGAAGACAAGTCAACAGAACTCAAAATATTGGAAAGGTCAATACCTAATACCAACTCTTGCTGGGAAAACTGCCAACCTGATCAAAATACCATCTTTGGCCTGCTCAAGAGGGAAATGATGATGAATGCAACTAACACCTTTGGATATATCGCTGTTTGAAATAAGAAATAGATTTTGCCTACTATAGCTAAACACAATACCAAGAACTTAACACATGATCATTTTATAACTCCAAAGTTATAAAACCGCATTGGCAGCACTCAATGTATAATATAATGTTACCCAAAGGATCTATATAGTTCAATATCATTCTACTGAAAGATGAAGAAATGTTTTAAATAACACTGCAATGTTACAGCAACATATATGGAAAAAGCTATCTGTAAGACAATAATGATATAAAAAGTGAATAGGCATGTCCCATATGTGAGGCAGCATTAACACTTAAAATATGATTAGTAAATTTATTTTTATGAAAATTTTTATATTAAGGAATTCCTTTAAAAAAAAAAAAAGAAAGAAAAAGGAATTAGTGATCAACTGTTGCACATTATCATGGTTTGTACTTTTCCAAAAGGAATTCTGATGTTTTGGTAAATGACAAAACCACATAGATTAAGTAAGAGAAAGAAGATTTCTTTCCTTGTGAAAAAAATAGTCCTAAACTGAGAGATTGACATTCTGCTAAACAAGGCACTCGATTCCATTATTTTCTGTTTCCACCCCCAGGTTACTTAACATTACCAGAAAAAGCCACAGAATCTTGTCAGTTGGACTCACTACAAATATGATTTCTATCATCAACCACACCCTCCACACTGCAGCTGTGGTGACATCCTTACCTTTCTGAAAAGGTGGCCACGATCCAGTTAAAGATTCTCCACACCCTCACCATTCACTCCACCTAATCCCCCATCCCAGAGAAATGTATGTTAACTCTTCCACCCCAGTGCCTTCTATACCTGTTTCTCGCCTTCTCTGAGATTTGCTCCATCTGGCAACTTCCCTGTTGCATTTTCATTCTCTCTATCTCCATGTACCTTTTATCCTAGGCCTAAACATTTGATCCAGTTTCTTTTAACCCCACCCAAAAAGCTGCATTTTTTATCTTTCAATTTTCATGGTAGGTTGCATGGACTGAATTTTTTAAAAGCACATACGTAGTTGATCAGGCTAATTACATACTTCATATTATGTATTACCTATTTTATATGAACTTAATTTCTTTTAGAAATTGCCTGAAAATAGGCTGGAAATCCCCTTGCCAAACAGAATAAAAGATGAATGAAGATATAGAACTCTAAGGATGTTAAATTGAAATGGGACTTCCCATTTTCAACTAAAGTCAACTAAATTGAAAGAGAACTTCCAAAGATGTCCTAGGACAGTGGTCGGCAAACCACGGCTCGCGAGCCACATGCGGCTCTTTGGCCCCTTGAGTGTGGCTCTTCCACAAAATACCACGTGCGGGCGCACACGTACAGTACTATTGAAACTTCATGGCCCATGCGCAGAATTCAGTTTTCGGCTCTCAAAAGAAATTTCAATCGTTGTACTGTTGATATTTGGCTCTGTTGACTAATGAGTTTGCTGACCGCTGTCCTAGGATATCTTAGAGCAGTGGTTCTCAACCCTTCTAATGCCTCGACCCTTTAATACAGTTCCTCATGTTGTGGTGACCCCCGACCATAAAATTATTTTTGTGGCTACTTCATAACTGTAATTTTGCTACTGTTATGAATTGTAATGTAAATATCTGTGTTTTCTGATGGTCGTAGGCTCTACAGCAGCGATTCTCAACCTATGGGTCGCGACAGGTTGAGAACCGCTAGCAGGGTCGCCTAAGACCATCGGAAAACACGGATATTTACATTACAATTCATTAACAGTAGCAAAATTACAGTTATGAAGTAGCAACAAAAATAATTTTATGGTTGGGGGTCACCACAACATGAGGAACTGTGTTAAAGGGTCGTGGCATTAGAAAGGTTGAGAACCACTGTCTTAGAGAATGTGGATAGTTACTCCAGGCCATAAAGAACCAAATAATACAGAGCCTCTTAAAGCCTCGTGAAGGGATATGTGTGTGTGTGTGTTATTTTTAGAGCTATGGGGTCTTTAAAATGCTTAAAGCAAGAGAGTCACATAATCAGATTTGCATTTTAAAAAGACTCTTTGGATATAGTGAACAGATAAAAATTACAACTCTGAAAACTAAGACCAATGGCCTGACCCTGAAGATGGAGGCCAATGGAACTGGGCAGAGAAACACAGGCACTGCTAAACCTTGCTGGGCCACTGTGGATGAGCACAGGAAGGTGTCTTCCTCACTCCCACTGCCTCTCCCTGGTCACAAAGCTGGATAATGCTGCAGGTAGACCTCTGATGTATGGCTGCCATCTCTCACAGCAGCCAGAGTGTTTGCCCCATTCCTGACCATCATCAGCACCTCCCCATTTATACCAAAGAAGAGAATACACCTCTAAGGAGGCAAATGGCAGCAAGTTGAAAGGCACTAAAGAGGTGCCCCATTGTATCCTGGGAGGTAAAGCCTCTAGCTGTACAGGACTGACGTTGCTGAGACAGAGGAATAACTGAGAGCAGTTTTGTCAGGCTCTTTAGCTTTTTAGCAAATTTGAAAATTAGACAATGGGCACACATACATGAAGAGACATATACAAGAATGTTCACTGTAAGAGCAAAATGTAGAGATGACACAAATGTATATCCACAGGAAAATGTATGGGGGTGGGGACCTGTAGTAGACTCACACAATTGAATATTGTATAGAAGACAACAAATAAACTATAGCTATAATAATATAAATAAATCTTAGAAATACATGAATGAAAAAAATGCAAATATGAGGTTATATTCAGCATAATAAGTATGATATTTTGTTATAAAGATAAAAACAACTAAATCACATTTTTTCAGGGATATATATGTAAGATAATATTTTATTTTCAAAAGGCAAGAGAAGGCCCTGGCTGGGGAGCTCAGTTGGTTGGAGCATCATCCAGAGACACCAAGGTTGCAGGTTTGATCCCCAGTCAGGGCACATACAAGAATCAACCAATAAATGCATCAATAAGTGGGACAACAAATTGATGTTGCACTCTTTCTTCCTCTCTCTCTTCCTCTCTCTCTCTCTCTCAAAAAAAAATCAATAAATAAATAAAAAATTTCAAAGGCAAGAGCATGAAATATAAACACAAGATTCAGGATAGTAATTATCTCCAAGAGAAGAGTCAGATTTATAGAATGGGGAGGGTCACACATGTTAATTGTGCCAATATGTTGGATGATGGGTTCCCTGTGTTTATTATATTAATTAAAAAATAAAATTAAGTAATTTAAAAATAAAACATGTATAGGATCAATGATTATAAGCAAGGTTATGATTACTCAAATTTTGTTTACATAATTGTTTGTTTAAATCAAAGCCCTTTAGAATTATCTAGGGAAGCAAGTCTGAACATTAGTTTGGTCAGGAGATAAGTGAGTAGGGGATATGGGGAGGAGCAGTTTTGAAGTTGACTATATCTATAACAGCTGTCACAACAAAAAAATAACTACCATTTGTTAGTACCTTTGAGTTCACAAAGATATTTCACCAGTTATTAACCCACTGACCTACATAATATTGCTAAAAATGTACTATGTAAAACCCTTACAACATACGACCCTTATATCTTCAAACTCATACATTAAAAATATACGTATATACTGAACAGTTCCCATTGCCTTTGGGGGGATATTAAAAAGTGGAGGGTGTGACTGATTATTGGAGGAGGGAATAATGGCGGCGGAATAGACAGACGTGTTCTGAGCCTTGTCCCGGAGCAGAAAGAAAGAACAGCTGAGGGACGCACAAGGAGTGTTTGTTGGCTGTTGGGAGACAGCTGAACTCCAGAAGGAGGTGGGGGACTGCTGAACGGGGTTCCCCTGACCTGGCAGCTCCCACTGCGGCTGGGTCCCCTCCCGGAGCTGCGGCTTGGACGCGGAGTCTGCGCCATCTTGATCCGGAAAGTGGAGCTTATCTGAAGCCTGAGAATCCACAACTGCGGCACCCCAGGAACAGCTGCGAGCCCCAGAACAACGCTCCCCAACTGGCGCAAGCACACGGGTTCAGAGGAGCTCTACACTCCACCACGGAAAGGTCAGATTTCGCCTGGGATAAGGTGAGGTCTCTGGTCCCGGCGGGAGAGAGGAACGCGCGTTTTGCGGGAGCTGGAGGACCAGGGAAGTCTGTGCCTAGAAAAATCCGTGGCTGTAGGGGCTGGCGTGATCTGTGATTGTGGAAAGGGGTCCTCAGAGCTGCTAAGAGAAGGGCACTCTAAAAAGCAACCCATTTTGATCTGAAGTGCAGGGACACCCTAAGAATTTCAGGCTGTCCAGACTTACGCGCAGCCCGTGCGCTTCCTTTGTGCCTGGGTTTACTCGCAGTCCTGGAGTTCGCACACTTGGGCTTTTTCCTCTTCAAATCCTTGCTTCTGATTACTAAGCCCAATACATAGGATCACCCAGTTGGGGACACCCTGGGAGACTGCAGGGGAAAGTTGTTTTTCTGGAACCTGGGGATCGGAGCGGGGAGTGACCATCAGAGAGTCAACTCTGAGGCAGACCACGCCCACAGGTGGCGAGTGCCACAGGGAAAGAAGGCTCTAACACTGCCTAGAGAGGCCATAGATAGACCCGGAAGTCAATCCAGAAACACTGCCACCCAGGGGCTGAATCACAAATTGACTCTTGCGTAATCAAAAATAAAGGAATACGAGAAATTAAGACACACCGCCTGCTTAAAATCAGGACTGGCTTACAACACCGAAGAGCAGTGGATCGCAGGGAACTGCAATACTGTCTGGACTGAGAAACAGGCGTGCCAAACAGAAAAACAGAGGAAGTGAATGACCTTCACTACTTCACATTTTATTTTTACCTTTTATTTTTTTATTTTTTTATTTTTTTTTTATTTTATTTTCATTTTTTGCATCTTTTAATCAAGAAACTTTTTTTTCTTTTTTCATCACTTGATTTTACCTTTTTAATGACTACATTTTTATTTTCAATCCGTATTATTACTACTGCTATTTTATCTTTTTTTTTTTTTTTTTTTTTTTTTAAAGTGTCATTTTATTTTCTCTTCATTTTATTTTGGGATTAGGGTTCTACATTCTATTTTTTATCTTTCCTTTAGCATCGTTTTACTCTATCTCAACTCTACCTTTAGGCCATCACTCTCTTCCTAACCTCCCCCTTTTCAGTGTCCTGTTTGTCTTACCCTTTTACTGCTTTAGATTTTCCCTATTCTTTCTGTTTACCCCCTGTTAAAATTTCACCCTACTTACATATCTAATCTCTAATCCCCTGCTCCAAGTCCACATACACCTCTCCCTTCGCTGTCTGAGCTATCCATAAACTTGTCCTTCTCTCTGTCCTTTTGTTGTTGTTTGCTTGAATGTAGATTATATCCAATTTATATGCTGTTTTTGTGAGATTGTTTTGCTTATTCTTCTTTTGTTTATTTTTTTGTTTGTTTTGTGCTTCAGCTTTCCCTTGCCTCAATCCATATTAGTTGGTGTTGTAGTTTGTATTAATCCCCAGGCACTTGTTGCTGGCATTTGCTGGGATTAGTGATTGTTCTATTGGAGTTTTATCCCCAATATATATAGTCTGTTCCCCTTTCTCTCTTAGTCACTTTCTTGTCTCTCTTACTTTTTTTTTTTTTTCTTCTCTTTACTTTCCCTTTTCCCAATTTCATTTTCACACTCCTTTTTTCTTTTTTTCTTTCTTTCTTTCTTTTTTCCTCTTCTTCTTTCTCTCCTATCACCTAATTTGCCTTTCTCTGGTGGTCACCTTTATTGGAGGTTATTAATATCGTGAATACATTCCTGTTCAGTGCCTTGTGAGTTGTACCTGGTAGTGCTGTATTTTGTGCCTTTAAATCAACCCAGGAGAGAGAGAACTACATAACCAGACACCCAGAGAAGAGAGACCATGGGGAGACAAAGAAGCAGCCCGCATATGAAAGAAAAGCAGGCATCACCAGAAAAGGAAGTAAACGAAATGGAGGCAAGCAACCTTCCAGAAAAAGAATTCAGAGAAATGGTCATAAGGTGGCTGAAAAGAATGGAAGACAAATTCGACAATATGAGCAAGAACCAAGAGGAAATGAAGAAGAACCAAGAAGAAATGAAAAATGACATCGCTGCTGTAAAGAACTCAATAGAAAGCATCAAGAGTAGACTAGAAGAAGCAGAGGACCGCATCAGTGAGCTAGAAGACAAGATGGAAAAAAACACCCAAGAAAAGCAACTTCTAGAAAAAAAAATTAAAAGGCAGGAGGAGAGTCTAAGGGAACTTTGGGACAACACGAAACAAAACAACATCCGCATAATAGGGGTTCCAGAAGGAAAGGAAGCTGAGCAAGGAATAGAAAACCTCTTTGAAGAAATAATGACAGAAAATTTCCCAGATATAGGGAAGAAAAAACCCACACAAATCCAAGAAGCTCACAGAGTCCCAAGCAAAATGAACCCCAAAAGACCGACGCCAAGGCACATTATAATTAAATTGGCAAACACCAACGACAAAGTAAGAATCTTAAAAGCAGCAAGAGAGAGACAGAAAGTTACATACAAAGGAACCCCCATCAGACTAGCAACTGATTTCTCAACAGAAACTCATCAGGCCAGAAGGGAATGGAATGAAATATACAAAGTCATGCAAAGGAAGGGGCTGAATCCAAGAATACTGTACCCAGCAAGGCTGTCAATCAAAATTGAAGGTGAAATCAGGAGCTTCACAGACAAAAAAGGACTAAGGGAATTTATTACCACCAAACCAGCAATGCAAGAAATGCTAAAGGGTCTACTGTAAAAAAAAAAAAAAAAAAAAGAAAGAAAGAAACAGGAAGCGAAGAAGTAACACAGGGGTAAAGAATAGGAATGGCGACAAATAAGAACCTATCAATAATAACTTTAAATGTAAATGGATTAAATGCCCCAATCAAAAGACATAGGGTAACAGATTGGATAAGAAAACACGACCCATATATCTGCTGTCTACAAGAAACCCACCTCAGAAAAAAAGACGCACACAGACTGAGGGTGAAGGGATGGAAAAAGGTTTTCCAGGCAAATGGAACTGAAAAAAAAGCTGGGGTAGCAATACTTATTTCTGACAAATTAGATCTCAAACTGAAGGACATAACAAGAGATAAGGAAGGCCATTTCATAATACTAAAGGGAGCAATCCAACAAGAAGAAATAACTCTGGTAAACATATATGCACCCAATACAGGAGCACCCAAATACATAAAAAAACTCCTGGAAGATATCAAGGGAGACATTGACAGCAATACAATCATAGTAGGAGACTTTAATACCCCACTATCACCATTAGACAAATCCTCTAAACAAAACATCAGCAAAGAAACATCAATCCTAAATGACTCACTAGACCAGATGGAATTAATTGACATCTTCAGAACATTTCACCCCAAAGCCACAGAATATACATTCTTCTCAAGCGCACATGGGTCATTTTCAAAGATAGACCATATGTTGGGACATAGGCAAAGTCTCTTCAAATTCAAGAAGATAGAAATCATATCAAGCATCTTCTCAGACCACAGTGGCATAAAACTGGAAATCAACTACAATAAAAACAACCCAAAGAAATCAAACACATGGAGACTAAACAGCATGCTATTAAACCATGACTGGGTTACCAGAGAGATCAAAGAAGAAATAAAAAACATCATGACAACAAATGACAATGAAAACACTACAATCCAAAATCTATGGGACACAGCGAAAGCAGTCTTGAGAGGGAAGTTCATAGCTCTACAAGCCTACTGCAAAAAACAAGAAACAGGGGTAATAAATTACCTAACCCAACAACTCAAAGAGTTAGAAAAAGAGCAACAAGAAAAGCCCAGTGTAAGCAGAAGAAAGGAAATAATAAAGATCAGAGCACAGATAAACGACATAGAGACCAAAGAAACAATACAAAAGATCAACAAAACCAAGAGCTGGTTCTTTGAAAGGATAAACAAGATTGATGAACCTCTAGCCAGGCTCACCAAGAAGCAAAGGGAGAGGACCCAAATAAACAAGATCAGAAATGAAAGAGGTGAAATAACAACAGATCCCGCCGAAATACAAAGGATTGTTAAAAAATACTACGAACAACTCTATTCCAACAAACTGGACAACCTGGAGGAAATGGACATATTCCTAGAAAAATATAACCTTCCAAAACTCAATCAGGAAGAATCTAAACAGCTCAACATGCCAGTAACTATGGAAGAAATTGAAGCAGTCATCAAAGAGCTTCCGGCAAACAAAAGCCCGGGGCCAGACGGCTTCACAGGAGAGTTCTACCAAACATTCAAGGAAGAACTAAAACCTATCCTCCTCAGACTATTCCAAAAAATTCAAGAGGAAGGAACACTTCCCAGCTCCTTCTATGAAGCCAGCATCACCCTAATACCAAAACCAGATAAAGACAACACAATGAAAGAGAATTACAGGCCAATATCCCTCATGAATGTAGATGCCAAAATCCTCAACAAAATTCTAGCAAATAGGATCCAGCAGTACATCAGAAAGATCATACACCATGACCAAGTAGGGTTTATCCCAGGAATGCAAGGATGGTTCAATATCCGCAAATCAATAAATGTGATACATCACATAAACAAATTGAGAGATAAAAATCACATAGTCATATCAATTGATGCAGAAAAAGCATTTGACAAAATCCAACACCCTTTCTTGATAAAAACTCTCAACAAGGTGGGAATAGAAGGATCATACCTCAACATCATAAAAGCTATATATGATAAACCCACAGCTAACATCATACTCAATGGGCAAAAACTAAAACCCTTTCCCCTAAGAACAGGAACAAGACAGGGATGCCCACTCTCACCACTCCTGTTTGACATAGTACTGGAAGTATTAGCCACTGCAATTAGACAAGAAGAAGAAATAAAAGGCATCCAAATTGGAAAAGAAGAAGTAAAGCTGTCCTTATTTGCAGATGACATGATATTGTACATAAAAAACCCGAAAGACTCCATCAAAAAACTAACCGACTTAATAAATGAATTCGGCAATGTAGCAGGATACAAAATTAACACCAAGAAATCTATGGCATTTCTATACACCAACAATGAACTTACAGAAAGAGAGACTAAAAAAGCAATCCCATTTTCCATCGCACCAAAAAAATTAAGATACTTAGGAATAAACCTAACCAAGGAGGTAAAAGACCTATATGCGGAAAACTACAGGACACTGAAAAAAGAGATAGAGGAAGATGTAAACAGATGGAAGAACATACCATGTTCATGGATTGGTAGAATCAACATCATCAAAATGTCCATACTACCCAAAGCAATCTATAGATTCAATGCACTCCCCATTAAAATACCAACGGCGTATTTCACAGACCTAGAAAGAACTCTCCAAAAATTCATCTGGAATAAAAAAAGACCCCGAATAGCCACAGCAATCCTGAGAAAGAAGAATAAAGTAGGAGGAATCTCAATACCAGATTTCAAGCTGTATTACAAAGCCACTGTCATCAAAACAGCCTGGTACTGGCACAAGAACAGACATATAGATCAATGGAACAGAATAGAGAATCCAGATATCGACCCAAACCAATATGCGCATTTAATATTTGACAAAGGAGGCATGAGCATACAATGGAGTCAAGACAGTCTCTTTAATAAATGGTGTTGGGAAAATTGGACAGATACATGCAAAAAAATGAAACTAGATCACCAACTTACACCATACACAAAAATAAACTCAAAATGGGTACAGGACTTAAATATAAGACGGGAAACCATAAAAATACTAGAGGAATCCACAGGCAGCAAAATCTCAGACATATGCCAAAAGAACTTTTTCAGTGATACTGCCCCTAGGGTAATGGAAGCCAAACAGAAAATAAACAAATGGGACTACATCAAAATAAAAAGCTTTTGCACAGCAAAAGAAACCATCAACAAAACAACAAGAAACCCCACTGTATGGGAGAACATATTTGCAAATGGTATCACTGATAAAGGTTTAATTTCCAACATCTACAGGCAGCTTATACAACTTAATAAAAGGAAGATAAATGATCCAATAAAAAAATGGGCAACGGACCTAAATAGAAGCTTTTCGAAAGAAGACAGAAGGAAGGCCAAGAGACACATGAAAACATGCTCAAAGTCACTAATTATCCGAGAGATGCAAATCAAAACAACAATGCGATACCATCTCACACCTGTCAGAATGGCTATCATCAACAAATCAACAAACGACAAGTGTTGGCGAGGATGCGGAGAAAAAGGAACCCTCGTGCACTGCTGGTGGGAATGCAGACTGGTGCAGCCACTGTGGAGAACAGTATGGAGTTTCCTCAAAAAACTGAAAATGGAACTCCCATTTGACCCAGTAATCCCACTCCTAGGAATATATCCTAAGAAACCAGAAACACCAATCAGAAAGGATATATGCACCCCTATGTTCATAGCAGCACAATTTACAATAGCTAAGATTTGGAAACAGCCTAAATGCCCATCAGCAGATGACTGGATCAGAAAACTATGGTACATCTACACAATGGAATACTATGCTGCCGTAAAAAAGAAGGAATTACTACCATTTGTAGGCACTTGGATGGAATTAGAGAACATTATGCTAAGTGAAATAAGCCAGTCAATGAAAGAAAAATACCACATGATCCCACTCATTTGGGGATAATGAAAAACATTATAAACTGATGAACAAAAAGATAGTTACAGAGGCAGTAAAGCATCAAACAGACTGTCAAATTACAGTGGTAAGGTTAGGGAGAGGTGGGGGAAATAAGAGATCAACTGAAGGACTTATATGCATGTATATAAGAGTAACCAACGGATGCAAAACATTGGGGGGTGAGGGCATATATGGGAGTGGGGTGGGGGTGGGGGGCAATGATAAGATATGTACACATATAATACCTTAATAAAAATTTGAAAAAAAAAAAAAAAAAAAAAAAAAAAAAAAAAAGAACATCAGAATCACAAAAAAAAAAAAAAAAAAAAAAAAAAAAAAAAAAAAAAAAAAAAAAAGTGGAGGGTGTTAGGAGGAAGGAGTTAAGGAAGACCACTCTTCTGGGGGGCGAGAAGGCGTACTGTGCCTGAAAGGGGAGAGGAGCAATGCAGGGTCTGAGCAAGCTGAGAGTCTTCAGTATAGACTGTTCCCCTGCCCTCCTCTCTGCCTCCTAGACCCTCAAGTTGTCCACCTGGTCCAGTAAGACTCAGCGACCAACGAGAAACAAATAAAAAAATTGGGGAAATAAGGCATCGTTGTTTTTTAAAAAAAAAAAACACCAACACAGACCTGGCTGGTGTGGCTTAGTGGCTGATCATCAACCTATGAACCAGGAGGTCATGGTTTGATTCCTGGTCAGGGCACATGCCCAAGTTACAGGCTCAATCCCCAGTAGGGGGCATGCAGGAGGCATCAATCAATAATTCTCTCTCATCATTGATGTTTCTCTCTCTCCCTCTTCTGTCCTCTCTGAAATCAATAAAAATATTTTTAAAAAGAAAAAAATATATAATTATCTACCTTTCTAAAGCTAGCATTTAAAACTTGTCAGTTTTAAATAGTAAACTGTGTCTAGTCCAGTGAAATATTGCATTGCATAGGCTCAGATGAAGTCTTTTGGTTATTTTCTGTTTCTTCACCTAATAAATTAGTCAGATACATTGATAATTCATAAAGGTACTAATGTAATATAAATGCTGTTTGGAGCCCTGATATTATACATTATAGACTCAATGATGTTTTATTTATAAACTGTGGATTAGTTTATTCCTTTCCCAAACTGAAATAAATACGGAAATAAAAATAAACTCCATATATTGACTCTTACTTAAATTATGAGTCTGGCATACTTGAAAATTTTTTCCTTGGAAGAAAAGAATGATATGGAGGTGAGGGAAGAACAATTTTGGATAGTGAAACCAGAAATTAATTACTCTAAATAGGAATTCCTCAAATTATTTTTACAAGTAAGTGGTTGTGACATGTTCACTTAGCAGAAAACACTGTGATCAGCGGTAAAAGTAAGAGAAAGGAAAAAGATTTTTCTCTCAGTGCCATATTTTGAAAAGAACATAACCCGCTGGGCAGTTTATAAAATGTTTTAACTTATTATCTCAATTGTAGTAATGGTGGCAGCAACAAGTAATAATCTAGCATCAAAAGGCAGTGATGGGAAGGAAAAGCCAACTGACCACTCACATGGACTTCTCTGGGAACTGGCATCATCCTGGTGTGGTTGTCATCAAAGTGGATGCCACTTTTGGAAGAAAGGGTGGAGAATATGCTGTAAAGGCAGATTGGGGCCCTGGAGATTGTCAGGCTAAGGAGATTTTACTTTATCCTGATATAAACCATGTCAGTTTACAGGAGGACAAGCAAACCCTCCTGTGATGCTTTCATGTATGTTCATACCCTTATGTCCAACCACAGAAACTGAAAGTCAAAGTGCAGGGAGACAGAATTTCAAACATAGCATAGCGATTCATTCAAGAGCTTCTGCACAAATTTCGGTACTTCTTTAAGTTTTCATATTCACAACTTCTGTTACTAGCACTGCTTTTTTAGCCTGCTCTTGTTTTCCTTTTAATATTTAGCATTTTCCTTTGCCTAATCATCCAAAATCAAAAGGAGAACATCCAACAAAAAAGTGAGATTCTGCTGGTCCTCTTGATGGACAAGTGCTAGATTTTCATGGGCCACTAACTGCTTATCTGTGTGCATAGTAAAACAGAAATGGTCTCATGCTGACTGTGAACATACTGCAGCTTCATTTTCCCAATGTCTGGGTTCATTATTAGTAACACCTTAAGATGTTGAGTGGGAGGGAAAAAATATATCAGGAATCCAATCCAATTTGAATACCTCAACTCATATTCCTTCTTCATCCTTAACTATCGAGGCAACATTGGGTAATCTCCTTGACTAATTTGAAGTAAATCTGTGAAATAAGAATCATGACAATACTTAGATTTATGGACATCAGGGGCTCTTACATGCAATAGAGCATAAAATGTATATAAAAGTACCCTGTAACATGCATGGTGATATAATTATTAGGTAATTTGATAAATGCATTACTCCTCATCTATGATGGAAATCCATAAGAAAGACATGCATTTTGAGCAATTTGTCTGGTGGTAATGTTGTTTCAGTCATTGTCCTCCCACATTGTCCAGTCTGCCTCTTGAATGGCCAGAGTTAGAGGTCTAATCTGTATTGTAGACCAGTCTCCCTGTGAAGCTGTCTAGCCCAGACGGTGGACTCAGGCAGCTATGAACTCAGCACAATGTTCCCCAGGCACTGACCCCTAGAGGACCATGTGATGATGGAAAGTGCAGTAATTCAGGCTCTCTCAGTCTTTTGGAGATTCCAAAGGTGGTGTGATCCTTGATTCACCCAAGTCTGGTAAGATAATAACCTTCACATTTGTATAGCACATGCCAGTTTCCAGCAACTTTATCATCTCCTTTGATTCTCAAAACAATTCTGGAAAATGTCAACCTATTATAACTATTCTTATGTTATAAATAAGAAAGCTGAGTCTGAAGTTAGGTATGTGACTTGCCCAAAGTCACTCAGCTTGTAAATAGCAGAGCTAAGAACCAGACCCAGGCATTTGGACTTCAGGACCCTATTTCTACCTCAATGCCCGTACTTCAGAAACTTCAACCACTCTCTGTCTCTTGAGAAAAAAAGAGAGAGAAAAAGAAGCCATATGAATTTTGCATAAATACCACTTGATAGAACCATAGATTGGATTGGAGACATTGAATTCATAGCATTGTCTCAGAGGTGTCAAAGGGACTCTGTCTTAGGATATACTGTATTCAGTGAAAATGAAGAGGAAATGCTTTACTTCCTCACAGAACAATAGCAATCCCCACTTGAGGAGCAGTGGTGATCTTGTTAGCTATGTTACAATGTTAAATCTTAACAACTTGTCTGGTGGTCTGAATCCTTGGGGTCTCTGAAAGTAACCACATAGTGCCCCCCTTTCCTGATTATGGTCACTCTCAGTGGGAGTATCTGCAATAGGTTGGCCATATTGGGGGGGGGGGGGGGAGCATTAGCCCTTATTTAATACCTTTCATTGCCATGTGTTTTGTTTGTGTGATACTCATAATAAGGAAATGTAGATTCAGAAAGATGAACAACTTGCCTAAAGTCACTCTTCTGGCAAGTGGCACACCCAGAATTCAAAACAAGTCTTTCAGACTCCAAAGTCCATGATGTTTGTACTATAGCTACCTCCCAAACTCATGAAGCAATAATTTAGTCCTTAATTCTGGGAACTTCCCTGAAACCCTTCTCAATGTATAGATCCATAATAAACCTCGAGATTAGGCATATGAGTCCTAAAAATGGCCCTTCTTTGATCATTTCTAATCACTTCACAGCCTTCTTTATCAGGTATTATAACCAACCCAGTTTTGCGTGTGGAGAATTCAAGGGTCAGAGGCAGAATGAGTATGTCTCACCACAGCACACTTCTGCGTTCCACCACACAATCTACTCAAATGGCTCTTTCTTCCCCCAACACCTGCCTGTTTCTCATGTCAGCAGCAAGCTAAAATAAATAGTTTGGTGGTGTTCAAATACAGTATTCTTAATAGATTCCATTTTTAGTGCAGCTGACTTGTTTTTAACTAATAGAATATTTTGCATTTGCACTGGGCTTTGAGGAAATGTGATAGCAAAGATTTTGCTTTTATGAAATGAAAATAAGTTTAATTTGTATTTAATATCATGTTTTTGACAAATACAAAACAAAAGGCAGATCCTAAGTCTTCTGAGAAAAAAGTAACAGCTGAACTCATCAATAGTTCAGCCAATAATAGGTTGGATCCCCCAAAGGAAAAACATATAATCAGGTATCCTCTTTTGTTTGTGTGCCTGCCTTAACAAATCACTGTTTAGATTACTACAAAAAAAAAAAAAAAAAAAAAAAAACCCAAATAATTACATAAATTTAATAGGCTCTCGCTGATCTATTTGGTTTCATAAATTACATTCGGGTTGATTGTGCTTTGCTTTGTTTTATTGGGATAAGGGGAAAGTGGTTTATCACAAGCAAACTACAAATCTTGAAGAAAAAAGGACAGATAAATACTTAGATTTTCCCCAAATCTCATTCAATGCAGAACATTTCAGTCATTTGTGTGCCTTAAAAATGAAAGAGCCTTTACACGTACACTCCATCCCCAAGATATAGTCAGATAGAGGAGAGATGGTCATTTGAATATTCTAAAGGGATTTAAGCATCTGATAGAGGATTAAAGGTCCCTTTTCAATCCACAATCCATGAAATTCTGTGAAATAAGTAAAATTTCAATTTGTAAAAATATGCATCCCACAATTTTAGTAACATTTTTAATTGTCTATCTTTAGAAAAATAGTTTGTTTGATTTAAAATAACCATACTGAGGACCTCACAGCTGTGGCCACATATGGGACCAAGACAGGATTTAAAGTAGCTGAGAATTATAGTCTTATTTTATTTCAAGGGGATCAATTTGATTCTAGATGGCATATTCCCTACACCCATCCTATAAAGCATCATATTTAAAAACATTGCATTTTTCTGGGAACATGAAAATAGAAATAAGATCCCTGTTCCTTCTTTTCCCTAAAGTGTCAACACATTCACTGTTGCCAGCATTAATGACAATTTAGCAGCAAGTTCAATACTGCAGCATTTTTGACAATGAGAGGTGCTCAATATTGAAAGAGAGAGCAAGAAAGGTGATGGAATTTTTTATCTAGAAAGGTCATCTATGTATAGTGTGGGGAGGTGTAAAGTTAGAGTAGTGGACTGAATGACCTCCCAAGAACCCCCCAGTCCTACATCTCTGCTTTCAATTAGCAAGAGCAGCTTATGGTAGAGAAACCTAAATGCATGCATTTGCTCATTCTTTTCTAAAAAGGCAATGGACTTTACATGAAAGGCAAAAAGAAAAGAGAAAAGGAGAAAGAAAGAGGGGGGGGAAGATGTTAAGAAGCAAAACAAGAATGAAAAGATAAAAGACATGGATATATCATCTAATAGACAGACAGTCTTAATTTCTGACTACCAGGGCAGTACCAGAATCTGCACTCACTTGATTCCATTTCATTTTTGCCTGAGTATACTTGTGTGAGCCCTGTTGACATGTCAGGGTCTGTTACTCAGCATACATAGCACACTAAGTGATATTTGGCGTGAAGACAATGAATTTTCAAACTAGTTCAAGAGTAATTGAAAATGGAATTCTGAGAAAAGCTAACGTGTATCCTTATCTCCACATAAACACATCAATACTCATTTTGAGCCTGCCAGCTATCTATCTGCTAGGAAACACTCAATACTGCTCCTTGTACACTGAGCAGATCATTGAGTTTTCTCTCAAAAACTAATAGTACAATCATTTGCAACAAGAAATTCTGCTTTGTCTGATGAAATAGTACCATCCCCGAGCTGCTGCCTTATTTTTCAGGACACACAGAGGTACAGTCTATGAATTTTATACCCACAAGGGGAGCTCAGACTCGGGGCCATAATATCACAGATTCCTGAAGCTGCAAGGGACCTTAGAGATCATCCAGTCAAACCCCATTGTTTTGTAGGTAAAGCAGCTGAGCTCTTAAAAGTCATGTTAATACCCAAGTTGCCTGATAATATTACTTTCAAAATTGAATGTTCTCATTTTTCTTAACAACCGAAGTTCTACAGTTCTAGAAAAAAAAATACCCTTGGGATAACAGCTTAGCTCCAGTTCTAGCCTGATTTTTGAAAATCATAAATATGTTTACACATTCTGCAGTTAGAGTATGCTACTTGCTGTGATTTTGGTCCTAGTTAGAGAGAAGGTTAATGATTTGGGAGGAAAAAATATTACAATGCTGCTCCAAATAGCTAAGATTATACCACCACAAAGAAGCAGTTAGAAAAACATAACAATCTGTTATCTCATTTGATCCTGTGGCAACCCAATATGGATGTTTTTCCCATTTTACAGATGAAAAAACTGAGCCTGTAAATCAAATTACATACTCAAAATAACAAACAATAAAAAATAAAGTGGTAGATCTGGGAACCTAAACTTTAAAGAAACAAGCAGATTCCTGTAGGGATCGGATGGCAATAAGATTAAACACGAATTGCATGGGAAAAATGGGTGGCAATAAGGCAAATAATGAATGGAGGTACAAGAGATTGTCTGAATTAAAGAGAAAGAGGTTAACAGCATTATTGTCACAGAGAGTCTCAGTGCTCTCAGTAAATCAGGAAAGCTCATCTGTTCAGTGTATAAAAAAAAAAAAAAGCAAGATCAAGACTGAGGACATTAGGAGTAGAGAAATGGATTGAAACTGCTGTACTCAAAGGTGATGTAAAGTCACAGAAAACAGGGAAGGTCTTGCTGAGGACAGATTGCATAAATTTCTATACGACCCAATTAGTATGCTGTTAGACCTTTTACAACCAGAAAGACAAGAGCAGAGAATGCAGAGTCAGGCTGTATTTGATCCCAGAAATGCCACACCAGATCCACTGCAAGATCAAAAAGGTGCAAGATTATTGCACTCTTGAACTGTCAAGGTTTAATCACTAATCATGGGACCAGAGTAGACAGGGATTCAAAACAATTCAAAAGTCCTTTGATAGCCCAGAGGATAAAGGAGCTGTAAAAATAAACAAGAGCTCTGGCTGGGTGGCTTTGTTGGTTGGAGTACAACAAAAGGTTGTGGGTTTGATTCCTGGTCAGGGCATATACCTAGGTTGTGGGTTCAATTCCCAATCAGGGCATATATAAGAGGCAGCTAATGTCTATTTCTCTCTCTCTCTCTCTCTCTCTCTCTCTCTCTCTCTCTCTCTCTCTCTCTCTCTCTCCCCCCCTCACTCTCTCAAAATCAATAGAAACATATCCCCAGGTATTAGAAAAAGTAATAAAAAATAAAAAGTAAATATTAGTTTTCTGGTATGAGGGAATGTTCAAGGTACAACTTACAAAAATTGATGACAAAAGGAAACACTAAAAATAATACTACTGATATAATTATTAATATTTTAACTGATCTTAGATATTGGAGATAAACCATTCTAAGTCAGTCAAGATGAGATCCCATGGGCATAATCAAACTGATAAAGTGAAGGTGAAGAAAGGGAAAGTTAAGGAAAAAAATCAGGTATTCAATAAATAAGTAAAAAAAAAATTCAAGGATGTTCACAGAAGTTAAAGTAGAAAGACAAACTATAAGCTGAAATTATCAAGATGGATGAGTCATAGAAATTGGTCAATGACACAGAGACTAGAAAGAAGACACTAAAATGGATAAAGGGTGTTCAAAATATAGTACAATGATGTTTATATTAAAATTATGTGACAAAGCAACTCTCAACCCAACATCTCTTCTTATTGCAATAAGTAATGGTAAGCAATAAAGCTAGAAGCCACATCACCTGAAAAGAGAACATGATGGTGTCAGGAAATTTTTCATTAAAATTAGATGTTGATTAAATCATGGTAAGAGCGTTGGGTACAGTCAAGGAAATTATAGGTATTTCATGACTTTTCAGATCCACAATAGAAATATCTTAGGCTCTCAGAAAATAGAGGCAGCTTTTATAATATTTCTACATCATCTTATTCCTTCATTGGTTCTGAATATTCCTTAAATACACACAGGCATACCTTGTTTTAATGCGCTTCACTTTACTGCACTTTGTAGACGTTTGTGTTTTTTACAAAGTCAAGATTTGTAGCTGTTCTAGTGTGAGCAAGTCTATCAGTTCCACTTTCCCAACAGCATTTGCTCACTTTGAATCTGTGTCACATTTTGGTAATTATTGCAGTATTTCAAATGTTTTATCATTATTATACTTATTATGGTGGTGTGTGCTCAATGATCTTTGATGTTACCACTGTAATTGTTTTAGGATGCCACAAAGGATGTTCATATAAGAGAGCAAACTTAATTGGTATATGTGTGTCTTGTGCAAGGAGCAGCAGCAAGTGCTGATGTAGAAGCTGCAGAGGTTATTTAGAAGATCCAGCTAAGATAATGAAGTTGGCTACACTACACAACAGGTTTTCAATGCAGATGAAACTGCCTGATTTTGGAAGAAGATGCCTTTTAGGACTTTCATAGCTACAAAGGAGAAACCCATTTTCAAAGTTTCAAAGGACATGCTGACTCTCTTCTTGGGGGCTAATGCAGCTGGTGACATTAAGTTGATTGAATCCAATGCTCATTTACCATTCTGAAAATTTTAGGAACCTTAAGAATTATGCTAAATCAACAATGCCTGTACTCAATAAATGAAACAACAAAGCTGGGACAACAGCATATTTGTTTACCAAATGGTTTACTAAATATTTTAATCTTACAGTTAAGATCTACTACTCAGAAAAAAAAAAAGTGTTTTTCAAAATAAGACTGCTTATAGATAATGCACCTAGTTACCCAAGAGCTCTGATGGAGATGGACAATGCAGTTAATGTTGTTTTCATGCCAGCTAACACAAAACCAATTCTGCAGCCATGGGTCAAAGAGTAATTTTGACTTTCAGGTCATTATTTAAGAAATGCATTTTGTAAGGCAATAGCTGCCATAGGTAGTGATTCCTCTGATGGATTTGGGCAAAGTCAATTGAAAACCTTCTGGAAAAGATTCACCATTTTTAAAAATATATATTTTTATTGATTTCAGAAAGGAAGGGAGAGGGAAAGAGAGATAGAAACATCAATGATGAGAGAGGATTATTGATCAGCTGCCTCCTGCATGCCCCACACTGGGGATCGAGCCTGCAACCCGGGCATGTGCCCTTGACTGGAATCAAACCCTGGACCCTTCAGTCCATAGGCCAACACTCCATCCACTGAGCCAAACCGGCCAGAGCTAAGATTCACCATTTTGATGGCATTAAGAATTTTATGATTTATGGGAAGAATTCAAAATATCAACATTATCTACAGTTTGGAAGAAGTTGATTCCAATTTTCATGGATGACTTTGAGCGGCCCACACCTCAGTGGATGAAGTAACTCCAGATGTGGTAGAGATAGCAAGAGAACTATAATTAGAGGTGGAGCCTGAAGAAGTGATGGGATTGTTGTATTCTCATGATAAAACTTTAACAGATGAGGAGCTGCTTCTTATGGATGAGCAAAGAAAGGGATTTCTTGAGATAGAATCTATTCCTGGTGAAGATGCTATCAAGATTGCTAAAATGGCAGCAACAGATTTAGAATAGTACACAAACTTATTTGATAAAGCAGTGGCAGGGTTTGAGAGAACTGACTCCAATTTTTAAAGTTCTCCTGTGAGTAAGATGCTATGGAACAGCATCATATGCTACAGAAAAATCCTTTGTGAAAAGAAGGAATCAATGTGCCAAACATCACTGTTGTCTTATGTTAAGAAATTGCCACAGTCAACCCAGCCTTCAGCAATCACCACCTTCATCAGTCAGCAGGCATCAACATCAAGGCAAGACTCTTCATCAGCAAAAATATTATGACTTGCTGAAGGCTCAGATGTTGCTTAGCATTTTTGGCAAAAGAATATTTTTAATTAAAGTGTGTATACATTTTTTACACACAATACTATCTCCTACTTAATAGAACTATTATAGGGATGAAACATAACTTTTTTATGTATTGGGAAACAAAAAAATTCATATGACTCACTTTATTGAAATATTCTCTTTAATGTGGTGGTCTGAAACCAAACCCATACTTACTATGTCTGAGGTTGTCTGTATGCCCAGAATTGTACTAAGTATGTAGTATATAAGGTAGGGCAAAAGGAGGTTTACAGTTGTAAGTACATAAAACAGTTTATTCTTGTATTATTATTTATTAACTAGTGTCCCGGTGCACGGATTCAGGCACACTGAAAGGAAATGAGAAGAAATACTTTAATATCACTATTCGTGTCTTGCTAATGAAAAGAAAATAGGATTTTACCAAGTCTCCTATCTACCTACTCCAGAACTTCTGTGAAGATCAAATGAGATGAGGCATGGGAAAACGCTTCACAAACATTTGGTTAAACTGTACAATGTTTGCACCTGGCTATAAAGCAAGTCGGGTTCCTGGGCTGAAGAAACTCCAAGGAGGCTCGTCTCTAGGGAGAGGAAGCCAGGTGTTGCTACGTGACTTCATTACCCAGCGCCCACAGCCACCATTTCCAGGCTGGGCTGGGCTGTGGACTGCATTTTGCGCCATAGGGTCTTAGCAGCATTGGCTGCGATTTGGTGGGGTGTCGCTCCAGGGTGGTGGCGGGGCCTGTGTCCCACTTGGGGGAAGTCAAATGTTGGTTTGTCGGCACCAGGTCCTTGGTGCTAGCTAGCCAGTGTGGGTCATGGCAGCTCCTGCGTTGAGTGTCTGCCCCCTGGTGGTCAGTGAGTCATAGTTACTGGTTGGATGGACAAACACTTAGCCTTTTATATATATATAGATTATGGTAATATTTTCCACAGGAACAACTGTAAAACTACTTTTGCCCTACCCTGTACCATAGTGATCAACAGATATGATCCTAGTTCTCAGCAGCCGAAAGTCTTCATTGTAAACATGTAAAAGCTAGAAATCTTTATGACCTCAAATTTAAGGATAAACTAATCACTCTCACTTACCAGTTAAGAAACTAAGATACAACTAATTAGTGTAAGAACCATAGCTTGAAGCCAGGTTTCTGGGTTACTAGCCCAGATTTTTTAGACTAAATTATCCCAAATCACTCTAGCATTACACCAAGCTTGAAGGACATGCTAAGTGTGTGTGTGGGGGGTGGGGTGGGGGGGCGGGGGGGGGGGGAAGAGTGTTGTTTTCCTAATTGAAGACACCTTTTTTCACAATCATATCTTTATAGTCTTCTCCCATCTCTGCTTTCCCCTATAGGCCATTTCACTTGGCAAAGGCAGAGTGAACTAATTTTTCTATTCTCCTTTTCAATTCTTATCCTACAGTGAAAAATTACCATCCAGCCCTGACCAGTTTGCCTCAGTGGATAGAGCATCGGCCTATGGACTGAAGGATCCCAGGTTTGATTTCGGTCAAGGGCATGTACCTTGTTTGCGGGCACATCCCCAGTAGGAGGTGTGCAGGAGGCAGCTGATCGATGTTTCTCTCTCATTGATGTTTCTAACTCTCTATCCCTCTCCCTTCCTCTCTGTAAAAAATCAATAAAATATATTTTTTTTAAAATTACCATCCAAGAAGGGATAAAAACAGAACATAAGAAAAACTAGGTAAGAATCTCACATATTCCTGGCATTCTTTTTATTCCTCCATAATGCTAACATAGTAACTTTTACAGAGTAGGTAATTAATAAAAGTTAAGTTTTTTTAAGTGTCCTTTCACTTAATCTGTAAATTAAAAAATTAAATGCTTAAAACAGTTTATGAAAATTTACAGTAATAAACTTTTAACCTTTACACTAAAAGATTCTTTTTGTGACTTTTAGGTTTCATAAATATTTAAGGCCCATATGGTGTATATGCAATATGTGTTTCTGAATCACCAGTATTGGAATTAATATATCAGTGTAGCACATGCTGACATTTCTACAGTTTCGGGTACATACTGTGCCTGACTTTTTCCACCATAGGGCAGCTGCTGAGAAGCAATGGCAAACCAACTAGACATGTTCGACACTACATCCTAAACCAGAGAAAATAATTTAAAAACTAAAATCTGATCTCTGAAAGAAGAGACGGTCTCATTTAACTCTCTTACCATGGGAGGCAGAACATGGGATCTTTTGTTTAAGAAAGTTGGACCTGACGGAGGCCAGATCTCTGCAAAGGCTATTAGCTAAATAGCAGGACAGCACAGTCTTCCCACAGGGACCCCAAACAAAAGGTGATTAAATAAGCCGCACCGTAAGTAGAAGGAGTCACTGCCTCTTTGCTGTATTTGGCCTTGATCAGGCTCTGATGCCTATACACACCCCATCCTTTGTACAGACACATACATTCATGCACCTCATGTTTGATCCTCTCACCTACCAGAGACACATAGAATTCTCTCCAATCACCACTGGAGAAGGTAGAGCTCCAGTAGCTTCCCCTGTGCTTTAACTGTAGATGTAGGCACCACAACAAAACACACTTGTGCAAAGAAAGCCATCATTATAAGCTTAACTGTCCCAGGAGCTAGGCAACTATTTACATTGGACCATTTTAATATTAGTGGAAAGAGAAGGATGTGGTTGAGTCTATAGTTTGAGAGCCTTTTTCTGGTTGATTAGATTATGTCTAGCTCTAGAATATTTCTGTGAAAGAACAAGAGCACAGCATCCTGACCCTTGTTCTTGGTAGTTAATTTCATTCTCTGGCTGGAGAAAATCCCATCATTCAAAATCTCTCAAACATCCCCCGTTCAATGAAGTTTTCCTTAAAGCCACCAGGAAGAATTAATTCTTCTGTAACTCTGTTAGTATATAGCAATTTTCTGTGTGTTTCTATTCAAATAGTCATGACTTTTTATATTTTCAAAGTGCCTTCTATGTATGTATAGGTACTATATAACTCAATGTTCTGTCTGTGATTTATCTGCTTACACATTAGTCTCTTTCCCTCTCTCCTCCCTTCACAAGGCAGTCTTGTTGAATCCAGGACAGAGATTGTAGCCAATTTATCTTGGAATCTGCCAGTTAGTCAGCAATCCTTCCAAGAGACTAAATGTTGTCACTGCCCTTGGGTTGGAAGGCCAGTCAATTAGACCTTGGCCTTTGTCTGGTCTACCTGACTTCTGCTAACTAGCCCTAGATCAAACTTCAGTATTTGTTGCCTTTGTTTCTTCCTCCTATGGTTTTTGGAGGAAAATACCTTTCTACTTCCAGTTACAGAGTAGAACTATAACCATTTTGTAAGCATCACCCCTCATATCAATCATGATTGGTATATGTTTTCTAACTTGGGCCACATTCTCCTGATCAAAGTATTCTGTGTTCTTTGTACCATTTCTGTTTTGTTTCATTTGGCCATTGCATCAGGGTCTGTTTCCAAGCCTGCTTTCAGGATCTGCCCTCTAGGATACTCTCCTTTTTACTTTCTGTCTTCTCCTATCTCCTTAATAAACCAGGTGACTCAAGGGATCTATAATCCATCCTCACTTCTCACCTTTCAACTTCTTTTTTTATTATTCTTACTTTTTTCAGCTCTAATAGTCAATGAGCATGTCACAATTTTATCACACCTATTCTCTCACCAAAGCACCTGCCCTCACCTCCAAGAGAACTTTCTCCTAACTTTACAATAGACCCATTCATTAAATTATAATGCAAAATTGTATGTTAGAGAAAAAAAGATCTCTACCACTTCCTTTACACATTTTCAAATACTTTATATTATACATTGACAAGTCCATCATTCTTCCTAGATCCTTATTGTGGTAGAAGCAGGGACTTTAGAGTCAAAGAAATCTGAGTGGAACCCCAGCATTGTCATCTTGCTTAAGTTATTTACCATCCCTGCACCTTCATTTACTCATCAGTAATTTGGGAGTGAAAACACCCAACTACCATATTATTTTGTAAGTTTAAGGTTATATGACAGATGGTAGGCACTCAATAAATGGTTAACTATTTGTAGTCAAGAAAGAAAACTTCTACTTAATGAATGGGGAGTAGTCAATTTGTGTCCACAGAAAGTCTAAATGAAAAAAAAAAATGACATTCAAAATCAGTTCCATCATAATGTCCTCCAAACCTAAAATTCTATACATTCTCTGTCTAAATTTGATCTGCTTTCTTTCCCATTTTCATAAAAATCACCTGCATATGAAGAAATAATTTGGACCAATTTATAAAAAATAAAAAAAACAGGAAGCCTAGAATGAACTATTTACCAGAACTATGTGCATTTCCCAACCCTGCATACTGCTGTGTCTCTGTAAATAGTGGTGTTGCCATCGCTTCGCCTAGAGCAAAGATTTAACAGCCACATAAATGTGGCAGGGTCCAATGAAAGCTACTTAATTAATTCAGAAAATAGATTGCTTTTGAGTCAAATCTCCACTATCCTGATAAGAGACAGCCTGAAAATATAGCCACAAATTTGCTGCAAGCTCACAGTGCTTGTTACCCAGCTATGGACACAAAGAAAACACCATTGATTTTATAAATCAATACAATGAATACTGTGAGTCAATAAAATTGGAATGGTGACAAAGGTCATGTTCTGGTTCTCCAACTTTTTGTTTGATTCTGCCATGTTCAAGCACTCAAACTCAATAGCTGCCATGAATAGCACTGAGGAAAAGATGACTGAAGAGATCCCCTATCAAAGAAAGGGCTTTGGCAGTCTTGAGTCTTTTTGGGGTGCACTCCAAGAGAAAGGATTCCAAAAATATTATCCCTTAAAGTGTACCTGTTCAAAGTGTTTTATAATTCACACCTACTCCCTGCCTACCTCTCAATATATTTGTTGTACAAAGTCAGCCCCGGACAGATACTTTCAAAAACACTCCCCTAGCAAGAGCTTCTCATCCATTCATTTATTCACTCACTCATCAATATTCATTAAGAGCTTTCTATGGGCCAGATACTAAGCTGTGGATACAATGAAGTATAAGAAAGACACTGCCCTTGTCCTCCAATAGGGGCAACAAACTCTTACAATAGAGTGCTAGGATTCAGTGAGGTCAAAAGCTCACAGATGAGATATCTGCAAAAGCCTCCTCACATTTCCACTGAAACCTGAGGAATGAACAGGCATAGCCAAGTGAAGAGGAAGAGTTGAGAGATGAGGCTGGAGGTAAGAAGACACACCAAGATTTTTAGCTCATTCAAGGTGTTGAAAATTTACCTGGTGTAATAAATGTAAGGGGGAGTCCCTGGAGGATTGGAATGAGGGATAATGTAGTAAGAACATTGTTTTATTTTTTGTGGTATTTCCTGATTTTCCTATCATATACATATTTATTGATTTTACAATAAGAAAGACAGTAACAATTGTATTTAAGTTTTAATTCATTGAGGCAAGAAAAGTACACAATAAAAGCAAGAAAGTAAGGCTGAGTCAGAAATGAGATTGGCAATTTTTAAAAACTGTGTATTGTTATAGTCTTACTAGAGATAGATGATAAATTTTGCTCTAAACTTATTTGAAACCAGTCAAGAGGGAAAATCTATTAGTTTCATAATATATAAGGTTCACAAATAGGAAGGCCAGAATGGCTAGAAAGGAATGAGTGGGGAGAAAGGAAAAAACTAGAAGGGGTGGGAGGTAGGCAGATCATGTAGGGAATTGGGGGTTATTGCAAGGACTCTGGATTTTATTTCAAGTGTGATAGAAAGCTTTGTGTGGGTTTGAGCAGTGGAGCCCTGCAATTTGATTTACATTTTAATAGCTCACTGGCAGCTCTGTGGAGGATGGGCTATGATTGGAGAATAGGCCAGTCAAGAGTAGAAATAAGGATACCAGTTTGAAAAATATTGCAGTAGATCAAGAGAGAAATTATGGTGGCTCAGTGTAAGAGGATAGTGCGAAAGATAGAGAAAAGTGACCAGATTTAGGAAATATTTTGAAGAGAGAACTAATAGGGTTTGTGGATGGATGGGTGAATAGGTGGGTAGGTGGGTAGGTGGATGGATGGATGGATGGATGGATGGATGGATGGATGGATGGATGGATGGATGGACGGACATGGGGTAAGAAAGAAAAGACTTCAGGTGAATGAATGTGTCATTTACTGAGAGAGGGAAATTGGGAGGATTTGGCAGAGGGTAGGTTTCAAGGAGGGTAGAAACTCAAGGCCTCTGTTTTGGACATATTAAATTTGAGATGCCTTTTGCACAGCTGTGTGTGAAAAGAGGCTCATTAACAAAAACAAGTCCATATTTCATGGAATGTGAAGAAATTTGGTAAGAAAATTGAAGAAATACCTTGATGCTAAAAAACCTTTGGCTATCTCTGATAAGTGTAAAAGGCTCCTGAATACCCCAACCATTAACTTTATTTCCTAGAGCATGGCAATTCTCAGTCCCCAGGTTCTGGTTTTACAAATCTGAGAAGCTTCTGCAGAGCCTCTAAGAAAGCTCCTTCTCCACTCATTTTCATTCAGATTATTCTAAGAATGTTTCCTCCTGCCTTGCTTCCTGCAGCCTTCTGTACCATCTTGGACTCATCACTGAGAACATTTTCCTTTGGGTCTAGGAATTCAGCTTTGACACTCAGGATAACTTTGGCCCTAAAATTTTAGTTCTTACTATCAGACAGGAGAATTAGGCCTTAAATAATTAACCCTGAAATAGTTATCTCTGGTCCCTGCTCATGTGTCACCTGGCAAAATAAGTTGTCTATCAGAAATCCTAAGGTGATGAACCAAGCACTTTTCATGGATCAGAATTGTAGGGATGGCTTTTTCATGGGAATCAAACAAGATAATGAATTAGAAAAGTCATTTTAATGAACTCTGATGTTACTCTCCACTATGGCAGACATTCGATGCCAATAATAATAATAATAATAATAATAATAATAATAATGGCTACTACAATGAGAATCTACTCTATGCCAGGCACTACACCAGATGCCTTGCACATGTCATAACACTGAATGATCAGAAGCAGTTCTAAATCCTAAGAATTATCTCCATGTATAGAAAAGGAGATTAAGGTTCAGAGTGGCTAAGAAATTCACTCAAGCTAACACAACTAATAGATGATGGAATCATTAGAAACTAGCTCTTTCTTATTCTACTGCTGGTTGGCTATATACTGCTCTAAAAATCGCAGCTAGAGAATAAAGTTCATTGACTTACAAATCGAAACAAGCATGAGGCTTTGAAACGCTGAAATTCTCAGTAGGATATAACTATAAAACTGACTTAACAACATAAAACCTTTGAGAGAAATATTTGTATGGCAGAAGAAATGGAAACTTAAAAATCAAAATTTTATCTAGCCTTTTGTTGGTGGCCAAGATGATAGTCACAGAAAGAAAGAGGAGTTTCCTCAAACACAGGAAATAGCTCAGGCTCTCCAAATTCTTTATTCCTTCAACAATTACTAATACTGTACCAATGACTGATATGATTCAAAGATGTTTCACTCTAGAAAGTTCACAAACCAATAGGAGAAACATTAATAAAATATACTTACTAAAAAGAAGTCTATGCAAAGTACACACAAACCAGAGGATGGGGCAGCAACCTCCTCCTGGAACAGAGATGGCAAAGAGGCAATGTCCCATGTAGGATGTCAAAAACGCTGATATTGGCCCTAACTGGTTTGGCTCAGTGGATAGAGTGTCAGCCTGTGGACTGAAGGGTCCCAGGTTCGATTCTGGTCAGGGGCATGTACCTTAGTTGTGGGCACATCCCCAGTAGGAGGTGTGCAGGAGGCAGCTGATCAATGTTTCTCTCTCATTGATGTTTCTAACTCTCTATCCCTCTCCCTTCCCCTCTGTAAAAAATCAATAAAATATGTATTTTTTAAAAAACGTTGACATTGGTCAGTTTGAGCATTAGAAAAGAATCTGACAGCAAGAAAAGACAATAGATTAGAAAAGGATGAGAAGGGAGAACAGTGAGAAGGCTATCATAATATTCCACAAGAGAGATGGTGAATGTCTGAACTGAAACAATTATCCCATGGATAGAGAGGAGAAGATAGATTCTTGAGATATTTACATGGTGGAAATTTTTTAAACCCCACTTCCTGCCTAATATTCAGAGAAGGGAAAGAACTATGGATGATGAGAAAGATTCTGGCTTGAACATTGGTGTTGGTTAGAGCATTCAAGATGCAATTTATACATTCAATGCCTTAGTTTCAGTTTTCTATGATATTTAGCCCTGCTTTCTTCTAATGCAAATCCATTTGCCTTTACTGAATTTTTTTCAAATGACATCTTGAGGAAGGCTGCAAACAAGCCCAGCAGAAAAGACTTTTCCTAAGAAGAATAGCCAATAATACCTTAATGTCAAAACTCCAGTAAGATTTAGATGTGTTCCCTGGATGATTGCTTAAATGAGGTATCATATGCAAACTGCAAATAAAGTCCCTAGCATATTAAAGGTACTCAATAAATGTTAACTATTTTGCCATTAAGGCTTAGTCATCAACATTGATCACAGGCTTTCTCTAGATGGTTAATTAATCATCAAGTATTTCTAGCAACATGCACTTATTGAATATGTGCACAGCTCTCTGCAGGCAATACTCCCTACCACGTAGTTTGTCTGGTGCTGATTCCTGGCCCATGCCAACACCTTTGCAAAGATAGGGTAAAACAATGAGGAGGGCATCAGCCTAGGAACCAAGAGATCTGGGTTGCAGGACTAGAAGAGCATGATGTTAATGCACTTATTTTACAGAGGAGGAGACAGGCTCTGCTCCCTCTTCATTCAATTGGTTAGAAATGGAGCAAGGCCTTAGAAATGGGAGCTGAAGGCTTGGGGGTGGGTTGGGAAAGGGCAATTGGGAGGAAAAGGGACATATGTAATGCTTCAAACAATAAAGATTTATTTTTTTAAAAAAGAAAAGAAAAAGAAATGGGAGCTCCCAATCCTCATTCAGTGCCTTTTCCATGACACCACGTACAAGTAAAACCCATTTACCCTGGAAGACTACCACAGTG
This sequence comes from Plecotus auritus, assembly GCF_963455305.1. Lineage (NCBI taxonomy): Eukaryota > Metazoa > Chordata > Mammalia > Chiroptera > Vespertilionidae > Plecotus > Plecotus auritus. Next base: position 36,206,402 of record NC_137777.1, read on the forward strand.
TCTAAGTTATTTTATGCACAGATGATACTCTTATAAGTTAATTCCTGCAAACCTGAAAAAATCCGATATAATAAAAGACTAATATGCAAATTGACCGAACAGCAGAGCGACAGGTCACTATGATGCGCACTGACCACCAGGGGACAGATGCTCAATGCAGGAACGGCCCCCTGGTGGTCAGTGCACTCCCACAGGGGGAGCGCCCCTCAGCCAGAAGCCAGGCTCACGGCTGGCGAGCGCAGCAGCAGTGGCGGGAGCCTCTCCTGTCTCCACGGCGGCACTAAGGATGTCCAACTGCCGGACTGCGGACTGCGAGAGGGCACAGGCTGGGCTGAGGGACGCGCGTGCGCCCCTCCCGCCCAGCACCCCCCCTCCCCCGCCACCGCCTCACAAGTGCACAAATTTCAGGCACTGAGCCTCTAGTTCCTTATAATTAGCTTAAGCAGGTCAGAACCAACCAGCTCCATTTAAACCCCCACCTGCTGATTCACAGGCAACTCTGCCATGCCTTCAGACACTGTGTACATATTAGAAACTGAAGATGAGCACTCGTTTAGACTCATTGTGATTTTTCTGATTTCTACCAAAGGCAAAACAAAGTACATACATAATGCACACACATACACTCAAAAACACATACCAATCTTAGGCCTCATTGGTGAAACCAGTAGAACTTAACATTTTCTACCCAAAGTTCCACTGTGATTTGGTTAGCTTGAAACCAGCATTGAGCCATCCAAGAAACTCATCTGTGTTTGTTTGTTTGTTTTTAATATATTTTTCTTGATTTCAGAGCGGAAGGGAGAGGCAGAGAGAGATAGAAACATCAATGTTGAGAGAAAATCACTGATAGGCTGCCTCCTGCATGCCCCCACTGGGGATCGAGCCCACAACCCGGGCATGTGCCCTTGACCGGAATCGAACCTGGGACTCTGCAGTCTGCAGGCTGATGCTCTATCCACTGAGCCAAACCAGCTAGGGCCTCATCTGTGTTTTGAATCTGCCAGGTACACATCTGAACAACCCAAATATTGAGGTACATTATATATAAACACAAAACTTCTGCATCTTTAGTATGTCTGAATGTGAAGCCTTGAAAACTGAATTTAAAAAGGGTATTTATTAGCAATGTCCAAACCCATGAATTAACTAATATTTATAATCTCCTTTGCAAGTAAGCAATTTGATCTTCATTTTGCAGATGGAGAAATTAATCAAAGAGCTATACTGGCTCACCTGAGATTTGATTCCAAATAAAACTCAAGCTGTAAAGATTATTCGACTACTATTCTGAGAACTGAACATTAGATTACTAGTCTGAAAAAAATCAAATGCATATGTGCTCTTACTGTTTCTTTTTCTATGTTCCTCATAGTAACTCTCAATCCTCAGTTTTGAGCAATACTGCAAACAGAAAATTTATATCCAAAATCCTAACTTCTGTATATATTTTTAGAGAGAGAGAGCGCGTGCGCAAATACTTGGTGCGATGCACATTAATTCCTATCCAAAATCAGTACATTAAATTTTAATGTTCTATCTTTCATGTTTCTCTCTTCATTTACTAAATCATTTTAATCACTAAAGTACTTTAATTTTAAAAGTACTACTCTATTTTCATTTTAACCTACATTACCTCTGAGTTTTTAGCTCAGTAAAAGAAATTCTTAAATTACTTACATTAAAGTCTTTTTGTTGGTATTTTTTTTCAAAAATAGTCTTTGTATGTGAGTAATAGTAATTTAAGTATTTATTATGAGAATCTTGAAAGAAAACAGTATTTCAATAAGAAACTAGAAGTATTAATTTAACCTAAAGCTAAATGTTTTCTGACTTAGCATTTTTTAATTTTTATGCTTTATATTATTTATCATTTTCAAGGTGTTTTACCAATATTAATTAAAGTTTACAGGTCCCATTCAAATCAGGATTATTACTCCCATGATAAGAGAGCTGAAGCAGCCCGGCTGGCATGGCTCAGTGGTTGAGCATCGACCTATGAAACAGAAGGTCATAGTTTGATTCCCGTTCAGGGCACATGCCTGGGTTGTGGGCTCCACCCTCCCCACCCCCACCCCCCGTGTGGGCATGCAGGAGGCAGCCAATCAATGATTCTCTCTCATCATTGTTGTTTCTATCTCTCTCTCCCTCTCCCTGCCTCTCCGAAATCAATAAAAGTATTTTTTAAGCTTTAGCATAGCATTACATTCAATATACTAAAAGTATACTCATAGAAAACTCCATGCAGTAGAGGTATATTACTAGCATACTCGTATTTTCCCTTTCTTTGAGAATTATGCACTAAATGCCAAACATTTAATAAGTGCAACATAGTGAACTGAGGGCTTGAAAGAGCTAATTCTGATGCTAAATGATGCCTATCCTGAATAAAGTACTAGTTCAAGCCCTCAAGTTTCACACACATGATTTAATTGACTGGATTGTGTGTTAGGATGTGAAATAGGATAGAGGGGGAAAGCTTTTTAAAAATAAATATTTTAAAACTGGGGGGTGGTGAGGAAAAGGAATCATCACATCCTCAAATTAAATTTCTGAATGGAACTCCCATTTGACCCAGTGATTCCACTTCTAGGAATATATCCCAAAAAACTAGAAACACCAATCAGAAAGGATATATGCACCCCTATGTTCATAGCAGCACAATTTACCATAGCTAAGATTTGAAAACAGCCTAAGTGCCCATCAGCAGATGAGTGGATTAAAAAACTGTGGTACATCTACACAATGGAATACTATGCTGCTGTAAAAAGGAAGGAACTCCTACCAGCATGGATGGACCTGAAGAGCATTATGCTAAGTGAAACAAGTCAGTCAGAGAAAGATAAATATCACATGATCTCACTCATTTGTGGAATATAATGAACAACATAAATTGATGAACAAAAACAGATTCAGAGACAGAGAAGCATCGATCAGACTGTCAAACCTCAGAGGGAAGGTAGGGGAGGGTGGGAGTAAGGGGGAGAGATCAACCAAAGGATTTGTATGCATGCATATCAGCCTAACCAATGGACACAGACACCAGGGGGTGAGGGCATGAGTGGGAGGTGGGGGGCAATGGAGGGATAAGGACACATATGTAATACCTTAATAAAGAAAAAAATTAAAAATAAATTTCTGAAAAGCAACATTGTTACTGCCTTTGCCCAATTTCTCTGTTTCACAGTTTAATGTAACATAAAATAACAAGCCATGTATTTATATGTATATAAATAGGTTTGGCCCCAAACCTATCAGTTCACACACCCCTAAATTGCAACCCAAGTCAATGTCCTGGTCTGTCCAAGGCATTGTGAATGAACTGAACAATTTGAGCCAAAGAATAGAGCTTTGGGGTAAGAGTATGCGGGATAGCATAAGGGCCTGCCCCTCTGACAGAGTATGGAATAACCACAGGGAAGAGAGTAGAGAGAAAGATGAGTCTGGGAAAACACATGGTGATTAAACACTTACTTTTGTCATAAATGATTATGAGGGAAATCAATTATGTGAGATATTTCTGATTTGAGAAAAAGAAAATAGATTCTGGAGACAAGCTCATTGGAATTCTAATCAGGATTCCAAAATGTGTTAGCTGTATGACCCTGGGCACATTATATAACCCTCCAGAGCTTCAGTTTACTAATCTCTAAAACGAAGAAAAAATTAATCCTTGCCTTCAAGGGTTCTAGTGAGAATATATAAAATAACATGCTGTGAGGGAGCCTGCTAGAACACGTGACGTATAGGACACCCAACCAATGTCATGTCTCTTTCCTTCCGTCTTCCCGCAGTATTAGTTAAAGATTGGAGGGTCCACAGACAACCTCTCTTACAATCCAACAATTCTATCTCCTGGGCAATTCGTATTTTGAGTCTCCTTAATCTCTTGATCCATCTATTGACGTACATTACCAAACTAGATACAGTGTAAAGCTGCACAATTATTTCTCCTAGTTTGTTTTTCTTGTTTTGATGTTCTAAAAACTCCTTGATAACCATGTTTATGTATGTATGGTGTGCATTCCAACTTTAAAGACATTCCCATATCTCAACAACTACTCCTACCAGCATGTCTCCTCTCCCTGTCTCTCTATCTCGTTCTCTCTTGCCCTCTGCATGCTTATATATACCCACACACATACACACACTGCAGAAGGGGATGGGGACACGATCAAAATAGCACTCTCCAGGAAGGGCAGCTCATCCATTTTCTTTCCAAACCCAGAAGAACTTCTAAAACAAAGAGGGTACCTAGAGGTTTGCAATTGTGTTTGGAATTCCCAGAGGTATGCCTCCTGTTAGTAAACTTCAGGACACCTTCAGTCCACCCTGGAAGCAAACCACACCTGCAGTCTGGTCTTTCCCAGGCCTTTGGCCAGACCTCTCCACTCCAGGTGAGGTTTTGAGCAAGTACAGTCATCCAAGACAATTAGCTTCTTCGAAGAGTGCAACTTTCGGAAGAAAGAAATAGAAAAAAAAAAAAAAATGAGTAAAGACACGTCATTCCAGCCCTTACCGGACCAGTTTTAACGTATACCTAACAGAGCAAGTAAACCACTAGCAGGGTATGTATCTATCCACAGGACTTATTCCACTCCACTATAGTCAGAGAGGGAGAGAAGAGAAGAAGAGATGGAGAGAAAGAAGAAGAGGTGAAAGGAGAGGACAGGAAAGCTTAATCACAAAGCTTGTTTTCTTTAAAGCTGTAGGGACCATCAGTATTACTGTTAGCAAAGCCAGGTCCATACCAAAGCATGAAATTGGCATTATCCTACCACTTGGAAGAAATTGTGGCTCTGCTCCTGAGAGCATGGTCCTTCACAAAAGCCGGAGGAACCTGTCAGGTCAAGCTTAGCAGCCTTTCTGGCCTTGCCCCGCAGCCCCAGTCTCAGATCCTCCCAGGTTGCCCCAGAATGCCTTGTCCTGGCTAAGCTCTGTGTGGGTGTGTAAGTACAACCAAAGCTGCTTGTTTCTCGGTCTCAGGGGATCACTGACCCACCTTGGGACAGCAACCAGTTGAGATAGAGTAGGATTTCAACGGGCTGGTTTTATCAATGTTACCTTTCATAAAGAGCTGGCGTATCTAGAAAAACTCTTGGGACATTCGTAAACTTCAGTTAACCGTGGTCTTCAGAAAACTGAAGTTTGATGAAAGCTCATTGCAATGCAGTGTCATCATATATTTTCCTTCACTTTGGCTAATGCCTTTTCCCCTCTAATGTTTTTTTCCTTATAAAATATGTTCAAGTAAATGTTCTCATTTTTAAGGTTTTAATTTTAAATATGGTATCCATGCATCAGCAATGTATGTGTAACTACTGGGAAATAAAACATCATGCACATACAAAAAAAAAAAAAAAGAAGAAGAAAAAACATCATGCACATACATAAAACATAATATTGCAGCAGATCAGCATGAACTCCAAAGGGCCTGTCTTGACGTGAGACCTGAGTCATTCTCGGGCCTCTTGATGCCTTTGTCATCAGGTACAGAACAAGTGATTTTTACCAGCGCTTAATTTTCATGGGGTCTCTTCGGCATTTTGAGTGGAAAGGCAGGAGAATCACAGGAAAAGAAAAGCTTGAAAAATGGACCTTCTTCTGGTACAGGGAGACTCATTCAGTAGAGTCTACTGCCCACCCCACCTCCTCTCCAACCCCACTACTCCCATTAGTATTCCCACAAAAGCAATAAACCATATAAGGGGAACTAGAGGAGTTCAAGGACATGGAGCTACATCCTAACCCCTAATAGCACACACACACAAAAAGCAAACAAAAGTACCTTAGTCCTTTGCCATAACCTCAACACAGCTAGTTTTCTATAGTACCTTCAGATTTCCTCCTTATCTTAAAGAAATACTTGTGTCAACCATATTGACTCAGCCTCTGATTGCTAAGGTAAATATCTATCTTATATATTTTATTTTGTAGGCATTCCTAAAACTTAGCTCTCATTTAAAAATTACCATATAGGGGGTGCTGAATAATTCCTTTTAAACTTATAAATAAACAGCTATGAAGCAATGAAATTTAAATAGTTCACACACACACATCTTCGAAGCCTTTTGTGAAATTCTCTAGAATACTCTGCTTTGTCACAAATGGTTATAAAAGCAGATAGATTTCTGGGTGAAAAAAAATGTTGCCTAAGCCAAAATGGACTTATCAGCATATGTATCAAAATGCAATTAATTGATGAAAATGTTAAACTAAGAAGAACTATGGAAATAATTTGTGGGATAAAGTTTCATTCAAAAGCTTGACTTTCCTTTGTTTTCAAAAAATGAGATGCCATATCATGGTCTATATAGAAATACATCAGGGATGTTTAGATGGGATGCATGTAACCCTAATGTAACTTTTCCATTAAAAATTACTTTTGGTGTACTCATGAAGTATTTAATTCAAAGTATCAAATAAACACATATCATGTGAGATTCTAGTTTCCTAACTATAACTTTGAATCTCTAGTGAGGTGGAAGTTTATAAATAAATAAGTACCAGGTTGAGTCTCTCCACAGAAGTCTTAGGAACCAGATTCTTTGGCAACAGGGTGAATCATAGGGGGCAAGTCAAATTTCAATCAGTTCCTTTTCACCTTCTCTCTATCATGAAAAACCACATTGATTTATTTTTAGATAAAAGAAAAAGCAGCATGTATTAAGGCAACATTTGGTAGAGTTTACATTTATACTTCATGATAACCTATTGATACTATACTTTGTCAGATCATGTTGATATAAATTGGAACAGAATTTGACAAATTCTGTCAAGATGGAAAAATTTCTGAATTATATGCATCTGTCAGGAAGGAAAACAAATGCAAAAAATGAAAATATGTTTCAAAATAAACTTACCAGATTGTGTATACTTTTCATTTTATAGTGATATAGGCTTTGCTATCTAACTTTCATTTGAATCAAGATGCACAAGTTCTATCAAGATATTTCTTTCCTTCTATAGTTGAGATTTAAATATGTCATATTTTTTCAATATCCAAATGGATTTCTTTAAGGCAAAAAAATAATGTTTTTCCAGGATATAGATTACTTACCTATAAAGTAAATTTTATGATGTGCTAAATCTATTATGTAATGTTCAGGTTTTTGTTACAGATGTATTTTCTTTTTTAAAAAATGCAACAATGTGTATATAGTACTGAATAAATGTACTTTGGAATAACAATGATTTCATAAAGATATGCCAAATTTAATAAGTATTGCTTCCATGGTAAATAATATCATCAAATAACATTTCTCTATTTTAAACATTTGCTGAATATAATGTTTATGTATTCTTCTTTTCCCCTTTGACAAATGTGGAAGCTATTCCAATTTCCATACAAATTCACTGGTATGTTTAAGGGAATGTCATTACAACGTTATTTACCTAATTTCTTAGGAAAAAAAAAACACAGAAAGAAAGAATAGAAAAGAATTTGGAGTCTATAAATAAGTGTTAAAATGATGTGCTATGTGGTGAGAGAGAGATATATATAATCAAAGTAATATATATTATGATTAAAGCTTTTTTCAACTATTTGCTTATTCAGTAGAACTCATTCAGAAGATAATCTGTGAATGATTAGTCCCATTTAGTACATACCTTCAGTTTACAAGTAAAAATACATATACAAATGGAATGTTGTTTCCTTTAAGCAAATTAGAAAGTCAGCAAAAATACTAAAAGAAAAAGAGTGAAATAAAATTGCCATGTCATACTAATGAATTTGTTGAATGAATATAGTCTGCATATCCACAGCCTTAACACTGTTCTGAAATAGTGGCGGTTTCTCTAGCAAATATGTGTTTTAAAGAATAATCCTGAAAAAGCAATGCATTTTAGGTAACATGCTGTTTTGTCTTAAACAGATTCCTACTCTTTTTCTGAATGACCTTATTTGCTCATTTGGGAGACAACTTGTAAAAGAATTATTCATTGTTTCCTATGCATAAGTTTTAAAAATAATTCACCACACTTAACCAAATTATTTTCAAAGTATATGCAGAAAGAAAAGAATACTTAACTTTCCCCTGCCTACATGTGAGAGCTTGTCAGCATTCGACTGCAAGGCCTTTAATCCCAGGCTTTAAATAATGCAGATAACAGTTGATTACTCCATTGCAAGAACCGTTGAGCTCTGCAAAATCTGAGTAACACAATATTTTCTACATAAAAAGCCAATCTCAAACACTAGGCATCTAAGTAAAATACATCCTGAGACCAAACCATGCAACCCATTTTTGCCTTTAGCACATAAACTCTGGTAAATACTGGTGTCGTTTACTACCAAGTAATTCTGCCTCCTTGCCTTCATTACCAAGCCATCTAGTTCTACAGCTTAATTTGCTGAACTCACAGTCCATACATTTTCTGGATTTAAAGGACTCTTGGAGTCATAACAAGTGAAATGCTTAGTTATGTTACACAGGAATCCAAAAGAACACACAAACAAAATTTTAGACTTAAAAGAATACTGGTTTGACATTCACTTCTATTTCTTTAGGAAAATAATTGTTTTATGTCTCTTTACAACCATGATTCAATATCTGCTCCCTCTGTTCACTTGTACACATCAGCCATTACAAAGGAGCTTTGCTCTCACTTGGCTAAATTACAACTTGAGTAATGTAAAACAGAGAATAACCAGGAAATATTGGCTTTCAACCCCAAATCAAAAAGTGACAAAATTTTGCCATCAAAAGTATCTAGCTGAGTCCCAAATGGATGAAATTCATCCATAAAGCTGATGTATATAACACTTCACTTTGATGTATATGAGTATCCATATATGTCTGAGCATGTATTCATAATTATCATGTAACCAGATAAATGAAAGAAATACAATTAGGTTACAAACATCAAATAAACTGCAAAAAAAAAAATGATCAAAGTTTAGCCAAGAACCCAGATTTTAGTGGCATTGGAGCATTTTGAATCATTTTCTTCTCTAAAACTATTCATCACATTCTTTCCTCTAAATCCCTGTCTAAACATAGGAATAATCAGTCCCTCTTGATTCTAACAAAGCAAGTTTAGTCGTTTACTATACCCAGAATGAAACATCATGAAGTAGAAAATCTATAGATTGCATTCAGTATCACCAATAAGTATCACATTTGACTACTGCCCGTACCCTTTGGAAACCAGTCCTCACATGACTACTGGCCTGACACCTCATCCATCAGCAGGGTGCCCAGAGCAGAGCTGGGCAGTCTTCCTTGTGCCATCTCCAGAGTGGAGGCCCAGCTGGGAAACAGGCTTCTCTTCCAATAGCAATTAGATCTTTAAGATCAGGCCTGAGCAATTTGACCTAACGCCATCCTTCCTCGCAACAAAGTCTCCAAAAATCTTCGGAGGAAGCCAGGGAGAGGCAAATGAGGAGAAATCCAGGTCTCCGTGGCCTGATTAGAAACTTTGTTGTGTCAAATAAACTTTGGCCACTGGAGGAAAGTATCCTATGGTTGCTCTGGCTTTAGAAAGATTTGTCCAGGGCTCCTCAATCTTCTTTTCACCCTTCTCTCCCCCCCACCCCACCCCCTCTCTCTCTCCTCTTCTCTTGTTTCAAAAGGGGCCTCTGGTCAGCGCTGATTAATAAGTGTTTTTTGTTGTGAAGTGTTGAATAATAGAGGATGGCCGGTGACCCAGTAAAGACTAAACCTTGCTCTGGTTTATTGTGGCAAGCTGAGAAAGGGGCTTTAGGCCCGGGACCCCAAGCACTGACCCGCACACATCCCGCGGATCGCCTATTCATTCTCACAGCCCCACAGTCGCCCGGGCTCCTATTGTTTGCCAAGCAACAATGGAGATTTCGCAGGGAAAGTAAAGCTCTTTTCACATTCCTCTCTGATGTTTTGCATTTAGGGAGCCACCGGCCGCCACTTTTTCCCCCGGCCTTCCTCCCGGCAGTTAAAGCGGTTCGTTTTGGGGAGAAACTTGTGTAAGTTTGGCGCTTGTTCGCCGAACCCCGGTGTTAGGAGGAGGTGAGCCTGGTGGAAAAGGAGAGTCCCGGAGATTTCCTTTTTTTTTTTTTTTTTTTGAAATGCAGTTAGAGGACAGAAGCTGCCTCTAGGGAGAAAGGGAAAAGGGGGAGGGGAGAAGGAACAGAAAAGAAAACGCTCCCAGGCCGGGCGGCCGGTGCTACGGGGAACCCGGGCGCAGAGGCGAGCAGCCGGCCAGGAAGTGGTGGGTCCCGCTCGGCCGCCTGCGAGCGAAGCGCGCCTTCGCTGCTAGTTCCCCATTTCGCCTTTCTTCCCACGCGGTTCTCTGCGTCTCCTCTCCCAAGCCCCGCGGCCCTGCCCCGCGCAGCCCAGGGCAAAAGAGCCGGGCGGGGTCATGGAGGGAGCGGGGGTCAGGCCCCCGCAGGACTGGGCCGCATCTACGCCTCCCGAGGGGCTTGCTCCTGCTCTGCTTCCCTGCACCTGGTCGAGGGCAGTTTTTCCGAATTTTCAGTCGACCCAGGGAGCTGGCTCCCTCGGGACCGGCTTGGGCGGGGAGCTGGGGGGCAGGGGGGGGGGGGAGGAGGGCTGAGGGGGGAGGGGGGCGTCGGGGCCAGGAGGGGTCAGGCTTGGGCTCCTCCGGTCGCCTCGCCTCGGCGGCCCCCCCCCCGCCCGCGCGCAGTCGGCGGGCACCTCGCCGAGTAGACCAGCCCCGAAGACGTGGCCGCCTCGAGACTGAAGGCCTCGGGTGGCCCCAAACGGTGGCTAGCGGCCCGACGCGTGCAATCGAGGGCCGGGAGGTCAGCGGGTCCGGGAGAAAGGCCGCAGGAGGGTGGGCGCCCGCGGCTCCCTGTGGCCCAGGAGTGGCTCGGCCACCTGGGATTCGTGCGGCCCGGGGTCAAGGGGAGCGGACGGCGCGGGCCTGCGGGAGGGGGCGCAGCGTGGGGCCATTCAAGGCCGCGCTCAGGGCCTGGATCAGGGACAGGCCCGGTTTGCACCCTCGCGGCTGCCCGGACCGGCTCGGGCTCCGCGTCCCCGCGCATCCCGCCACGCGCCTCCACATTCCCCCTGCGCGCGCCTCGGCGCGGGGAGAGGGCGAGGGCGAGGGCGCGGGCGCGGCTCAGGCCCCGCGGCCAGGTGCGCGGCGGGAAGCTCGCACTGCGCCCGCCCGCCTGGCCGGCCCGCTGCCCTGAGCTCCCCCACGGATACTTGACAGCTTTTGGAGCCTTGAGAGGAAGAAGAGGAGGAGGAGGAGGAGGAAGGGCAGAAGAGGAGGAGGTGGCAGCGCCCGGCGGCGAACTCTGGGCGGCTAAGGGGGAGGAGGGCTCATTGTCCGGTCCCCCCAGTCCAATTGATATGCTAATCTCTTTTCTGATGCCATAACAAAGAACACCTTTGCACTTTTAAAAGACTTTTGTGCCCTGGCTACAGAAGTTTATTATCCACTAATTAGCAACAACTCTGGCAATGAGTTGGGTTACATTTTCATAAGCTCTGAGCCCTGGAGACGAGGTGCGCTGGGCAGGAGGAAGCTTCCGCGTTGGCAAACCCGAAAAACCCAGGGCTGAAAAGGAGTCTCCGATCGGGTTCCCCGGCCGAGGGCGGCAGGCGAGGGTGGGAAGCTCTGTTCTCCGAGTGGACCGGAAGGTCCCAGAGAAGGCTTCCTTGGGCGATCTGGAACCTGGGTGTTAGGAGACCTTATTTGATATGACACAGTGGCCCGCGTCCGGAGAGCTGCGCGGAGGCGGCGGCTGCGGGCCGCTGCGCAGGTGTCCCGGCCTCGCCATCTGCCAGGGGTAGGGGGTGGGGTGAAAGGCCCGGGCAAATGTTCCAGCATTCGTTTCTGACCTCTAGTGTTTTCCTTCGCAACCTCTGCTTGGAATAAACAGCGGGTGAGGGAGCGGCCCCTACGGAGGGAACGCAAAGGCCGCCTGAGTTTCCGCCTAAGGCCTCTCCACCAACAAGGCTGAAATTCCAGGGCCCGGGAAGAAAAGGCAAAGCTGGCATTGCCATAGCCACGGGGTGGGGGTGGAAGGATTTCTGGATTAAGGGCCCCCCTGGGGTCGTCAGAAGTCGTCACCCCACAGGGCAGGCCCTTCTGGCGAACCAGAGCACGGAGCCGCACCTTCCAGGCGGCGGGATGCGGTGCGCACCGCGTGACCTTGCCTCCCTCAGGCTTTGGCAAGACGTTCCGATCTTTAACAGTCCCACATCCCAGGTCAATAAACTGGAAACGGATAGAATGAGCATCATCCGGTGAAAGATAAAGGGCAGCGGAATGATGTGCATTCCTTTTGATGCCTCCAAAGAGAGCGTTGTCTCTCACCGCTAATAAAACACAGAGCATCCAGGCCTTTGGCCTGGGCTCAGCTGCAGAGATGTTGTTAAGTCTTAGGTAATTTGTGCCCCCATACTCAGCATTTGGGGAATAAATATATATGTGTGAATATAAAACATAGGTACATATACTTTCTATTTTCAAAACAAATCCCTTTCATTTTCGGCTTTCACTTTTTGCAAATACCCTGCTGGAGGTATTGTGGACTTCAAGCAGATGTCAGCTGGGTGCTGGCGGCCTACGCATCCTCCTGCGGCAGCAACGCGGCAGAGTCCGGTTTGATAAGTGTTCAAGGTGAAACACAGCCTTACTCCAAATCCCAGGGTGATTTAGGGCATAAGAACGAATATTCTGAGGAGGTACTGTGGCGAGGTACATTGTTTCATTCCCTTTCGATGGAACTAAATGCAGTTATCTGGGATCCCAATCCCCGAATCCAAATACAATGTTTCTGAACAGGCAGTTAGAACCAGAAAACGGGGTTGGGGACTCACGACTGAAAAGGATTTTGCTGAAGGAGATACAAAGAAGATAACCAAGATATTGGATCCCATGATCTTCCAGACAAGAGTCTCTGGAGCAAGAACATATTCCCAAATTTCTCCCCAGCAGTGGCCTTGGGTGGGGTGAGGAAGGAGGTGGGTGGTGAGTGTGGGGAAGAGGAGGTCTCTGTTGTCACCCTGGGCCCCCTTCTTTGAGGAAGAACAATGGCGGGCCTAGGGTTCTTTTTCTCAAAGAGAAACTGCGGGAAGGCAGAGTTGCTCTTTGTGCCCCAGCCCCTTTAGAGGAGGGGGCGCTATACACATGACCCCCCCCCCGACCACTGGGCGGTGTCGTGAGCTCTGGACCCCTCAGAAGCTCTCTGAGATGTTACCAAAAAATAAAAATAAAAAGGCGCCCTGTCTCGCGTAGGCCACTCAGCCACCGGAAGAACCCCGAGCAAAGCCGAGACCTCAGAATTCGCCAGGCGAGGCGGGGGCAGATGAAAACCGCACACGCTCACAGCTTATGCCAACCTTCCCCCACCCACCCCGACATCTGATCACCATCGGGTCTGTTTACGTGTGAGTTTCAGATTAAGGATGCATTTATTTATTTATCTATTTAATCCTATGGATCTTCCCATACCACAAAAAATAGACTTAATTCCTTTCCAAGGCGCAGGGTTGATTTAAATAATAATAATAAAAGGTTCTATTTTAAATCAATGGGGGGGATCATATGACTGTGACCTTGACGTGTGAAAGGGGGAGGGGCAGTTAGTTTGGGGCCCAAACCTCTGGCCTGTGCCTATCTGGACCATCCTAGGCCCTTTCTACCGACCAGAAAGGGGTTATATATTTTCAAAGGTTACCATTAGCAGTTCATTTGCTAAAGTTGGGAACTTGGTATTTTTATATTACGTGAAATACATGATTTAATTATACTCCAAAAACAAATTAAGGACAGGCCTTCTACACAAATTGGAGGCAGCTAAATGCTCTTTTGTGCCTGCAGCCCTCGGGTTGTTAAAGAGGCTGCTGATGCATGAGAAGTAAGTGACTGATTTAACTCATTGGGATGCAGGAAGCGACCTGCCCTCTTTTGAAAAAAAAAAAAAAAAGCAAGAGAGAGAGGCTGACTTCAGGCTGAAGAAGAGAGGGAGGGGAGAGGGGAGAGGAGGGAAAAGAGGAGAGAGAGAGAGAGAGAGAGAGAGAGAGAGAGAGAGAGAGAGAGGAGAAAACGCAGAGGGAGGGAGGGAGGCAGGGAGGGAGACCAAACCCCCGCTTGACTGCGTTGAAAGCTGCTGAATTTCAAGCAGAAAGTAGAAGGAGCCCCACATGGCAATGAGCGTCTTTCCTTGGGCTGCGTGTGCAGAGCGTAGACAATGAAAATCTCCATCCCCCTCCCCCACCCAGGCTAGGCAACAAGATTTTTGCTTTCGTTCTTTCTCAACGGTGGAAGATGTGCAAAATCAAATATACAGAGATGCGTACATATTTTTCAAACAAACAACCTAACCTCACGGGCTGAGACGCGGATTACCCCACAAGGCTGTAAGTACTATCTTTTCCTGCCTTCGCCGGGCTCTGTATCGCTGGCTGATGGGGAGTGTTTGCTTTGTGAGTCGGGGCGCCGGTTGAGTTGGGGTGTTGTTATTCCCAGGGGCTTCCTCAAAGCTTGCACTTTCTGCACGCGAGAGAGTAAAGAGTGTCCTCCGTTGTGAGCATGCAGAACAGGACACGGCTGTCTGGGATGCGGCGACTTTGGAGCAGTGGGCGGGGGCGGCGGGAGGCAGAGAGTCCAGGAGTTCCCGCATTGCGAGCATCCTTGAGAGCCTCCCACCCGGCTCCGGGCTGCAAGGTTGGTCCCAGGCATGGATGGAAATCGAGTCACAGAGAATCCTATGCTCCCGGACTTCCAGACGTGCAGACTCAGGATGAATTGGAAGGAGGTACCCCAGGGGAAGAGAAAGAATGTGAGTATCGCTGGCCTAGAATGGAGTGCGGAGCCACCGCGGGCTGGCCTCCTTGATTTGCGGGGCTTAGTCTCAGCGGGGATAGCTCTGTTGCTAGCATCACCCCTTCGGTGAGTCTTTTATCTACATCTCAAATCAAGAATCTTCTTGAGGCAAGGGTGCGAAGATGGAGAAGTCTCTCGGAGCGCCCAGGCGAGGGCAGTTGTGCTTCTGGGAGGTATTTTTGAGCCTCTTTTAAAATGTGCAAGAATTCTGCGGGCCCACGCTTTCTTTGTGTGCCCGGCAGCGCCAAGCGCTTTGTGCTTCCCAAGGAGAAAATGGCGAGTTCTATTGTGTTTAGGCCATTTTCTTCCGGCACCAGGGTTTTCCCAAGTTCTAAGCCCTTCATTGCAAATAGCTTTCTCATGCCTGGCAAAGTGTGAATCACTGAAGTTTGGCTCCGTGGCCGGGCGTGGGTACCCACCGTAGTTCGTGGGAGAGCCTATTTTCTTGCCGTTGGGATACTTGTATCACAACAAAAATATGGCCAATGTGTGCAGGTCCGTGCCCTTCAAAAGATCAGCAGCGGTTCTCAAGGATTCTGACAATGCGTGTCTGTTTATATGTGTTTATGTACATACATGTAAATAACAGTTTCCCTGATAATGTGGAGGGAGGAGGGAAGTTTTTCTTTATTCTCTCACCCCCAGAAAATGTTACTCTGCCAGGTCAGTCTTTTGTTTTTTTAAACTGAAGGTGAAGGTGAAATCTTGTTTTTTGACAGAAGGAATTATTAAGTAGCCTTAAGTACTATAACATATGCCTCCTTTACTTCATTAGAAAAAAATAAGCTTTTAAATAAGGGATTCAGTTTAGTGCTCTTTAGTGTGTGTGTGTGTGTGTGTGTGTGTGTGTGAGAGAGAGAGAGAGAGAGAGAGAGAGAGAGAGAGAGAGAGAGAGAACGTGTGATACCTATCTACCAATATATGTTTTTCTATGAACAGAAAGGTAAGAAGGCTGTTGTTTGGCTTTTTTTCCCTTAATCTACCATTTTTGTAAAAAATGTCTACACTTGTTAAACTATATGTAAAAATGGACAATACTGCCTATACAAATATGTCTATGTGACTTTTTTGAAACTATATATATGTGTGTGTGTGTTGAAAATACTATTTTATATTTACTACAATTTTTGGACCCCTAAATGGGATGGTGATTTTTTGTCAGCTCAAAAATAATGAAATGCAAACTTTCCCAATCTGCTTTCTCTCAATTTTGGTGGCAAATATAGAAAAAATGAAAAGAAGTAGGATGGGAGACAAAATTTAAATCCTATAGACGTTTTTCCCCTTTGACATTATCTTAAAATGTAAGGGCATCAAATTGGTGCAAAAACATTGTGATTTATATTTTTCAAAATGCACCACTAGCATCTCCCTTCATGTGGATCAAGACCATGGACAGCGAACTAATATTAAAACACTGAGAAAAAGGGACTCTAGTAAAATTTTGTGGGAGCAGAATTAAAGTTTACATTCAAAACATATTAGGAGAAAAAAACCAATCCTTCTGATTTTTAGAAGGAATTAGACTCATATAAAGTGTGGCATTTCAAACTTATTCAAACCAGGTTTCAAAAAAACAATGACTTATTTACCTTCTATCTCAAACAGTATATGTTCTTTATCCACTTAAAATAAGATGAGGTCTACCTTTTGTTACTGGTAAAGAACAAATTTAAATCCATCCATTTAAGATGTGGGCTGTTTTTTATAAGGCCTTGAAGCAGAATGCCAGTAGAGAAATTTTATCATTTTAGGCTGGCGTTAGCTGAATGACACTAGAGCAAATTAAACTGAATTTTATCAGTGACTGAATTTCTGAATGCATAGAATTGGAAAAATTAAATGCCATTTTGATAGACAGGGATAATGTGAATAGAGATATAATCCAGCTATTCCTCCTATTTAGGCACTGCAGTCTATAATTAACAGTGCAATGCTGTGGGCAAACATTTTTTTCCTAAGAAAGTGGCAGATATTTCACATATATACTTATTGGATTAGGGGTAGAGGATTGGTTCAGTGTGGCCCTGTATCAGAGTAATTTATTTTGTTTCAAACATTGTTTGAGTTGCCTTTATTGCTTTATAGAATTTCACTTCATTTAAAACCATTTCATTTGTGGATTACATAACACATTCAATGTTGCTCATTTAAATTTCCAACTTCATGTATCTTTGGTTTATTTTATAACCTGACTTCAGTGAGACTTGTAAAGGCCTGGGGAATCATGTAAAGAAAAAATAATACACTAGTTCAAGACATTGGAATAGCTTATATTTAAAATTGAATTTCAAAACAACATGAAAGAGGGCATATGGTTTATAAAGTAATTAATTTATCTTTATTCATTGTATTTGGTTATTAAATAAAACTGCAGTTATTTGAATGTACGAATTCTTAACATTAGTTGCTAGACATGTTTTGGACACACACACACACACACACACACACCTTCAAAGTACTTGCAAAGAGAATACAATGATCAGGACCATGGTGAGGTCCCCATGGTTCAGGCTGGTGGCTTGAGGCTCTGGTTGGGGCACTGAGTTTGATGTTTGGGAGAGGGTCATTGTTTAGAGAGGCACATTCATCTGGAATGTCATTTGTGATAAGAGTAAACAGAAACCTAGACCTTGGCCTGAGGAAAGGATGGCTGTGGAGCGAGTAGAGGAGATGCAGATGAGCCCTGTTCTGCTGCTTGCTTGCTTGCTCACGTAATCAAGAGGCCGCTCTTCACCTGGAGCGTGGGCTCTGTCCGGCCTAAGATGCTTATGTTGCTGTTACTTGGCCAACCGTGTGTGAGTGAACAAGGGCCCAAGAGCTTAGAATTAGGGATCTAGATGAGATGTTCTGAAGGGATCGGCCCTTGTCTCCATTTTAGGGAGAGGCCACTGAGAAAGGTCTTTGGCTTGCCTTGTGCGAGCTGAGCACTGAGGGAAGGGCTGTGAGGGAAGGGCTGAAGAGACTAGGGGTGATCCGTCTTAGGGGGCTGTCCTCCGGCCTCCGTGTTGGCGCCTGGGGGTGGGGGAAGGCAAGGGCAGGGTGCTTGCCCTTTGCTGTGCCCAGGCGCAGCTCTTGGGGGCTGAGCGCCTTCTGCGGCTCTTTGGTTTCAAGGACACAGTGAGCTGCTCAGGACTTTGGGAGCCAACATCTGTCTGACTGGTGACGTCAGCAGCCCGTGTAATCCTCTTGTGCTGAAGGCAGATGCCTTATTTGTTTGGCTGGAGCGAGCCATTAATCCCTAATTCTGGATCAGCAAGCGAGGGGGAAAGACCGGACCGCTCCGACCCACCCCCGCCCCACCCCCACCTCCCACCCCAAAGCACCTTATACCACGGATGCCTCTCAACCTCCTCTTTCCTCCGAGAACGCAGCGATTGAAAGCGCCGAGCAGCGACCGAACGTGCTTTGGTCCTCTGCAGGTTTGAGCAGGGCTAGTAGGTAGGCTGTGTCTATATGTAATTCTTTCTCTTATCGATCGTTTCGATTTTCCTGCTCAGACTCGCTGGTCTTGCATTTTTGCAGGGTCCTAAGCCAAGCCGGGGTGGGGAGTGCAGATCCGGAGGGTGGTCTGAGAGAAGGGGTGAGGCAGGGGGAAGGGGGCAAAGGTACGGACGTGGCTGGGCTGCACCGGAGGACCATCTGCAGACGCCTTTTGAAGGTTCCTGCTCGAGAAATGTTTTCTCTGGCCGCGGTGGTGCCGCAGCGTCTGGCCCCCGCCTGAGGGTTCCGCAGCCGGGACCTGCGCGCACCGCCGCCGCCGGGCCGCCCCCCGGGGCTGCGCTGCCCGACTCCACTAGACGTGGGCTCCTGGGCGCCTGGCTAAAGCTTGGGTACGGAGGTCTCGGCCCGCCAGCTGGGGTCCCTTCCTCCCATCATCTTCTCTCCCTCGCCTGCTCCCTCCCGCCTCCTGTCCCATCTCCCCAGCCGCTCACTCCCCCCTCCCGCCTCCCTCTCTAATTGTGCTCTGTGGTTCTGTTTTTCAGGGGCGTGTTCCGGGGTCTCCGAGCTGGACCGGCTCTGGGCGCTCTCTCTTGCCGCAGCCGAGCTCTACCCCGCCCTCGGCCTCGGTGGCAGGGGATCGCCACTTCCTCGGACCCCTGGAGCCGCAGCGGGCCTTTCCCTCCAGGCTGACAGTGCCTGAGCCCACCACAAAAAGAGCCGCAGAAGCCGCCGCCTCCCGCCCGCTGTGCTGAGGGCTCCGCCCGCCCGTAGAGGTCAACTCCCCTCACCCCTTCCTCTCTCCAGCTCGCCCTCCCTCCGCCCGGCCCAGGTTCCTCCAGCCTCTGGACTCCGGCCGCAGTCTGAGGGGTGCTTGTCCACTGCGCTGCTCGGACCCCGAGCCAGGCCCAGCCTTGAGCCCGCGCTCCCGGGCAGTGGGGAAGGAAGCCTTAGGAAGAACAGCCTTTTCTCTCTGCAGCAAGGCTGTAGCCAGACCAGATGGGCCGCCCAGCTCTCTGGGGACTAGGCAGGTGCGGTTGAGTTAATTTTTCCGAATTATAAAGAAAGATGACCCAGCCTGTCCTTGGACTCTCCTAGCTTCCCCAAAGATCCCAGCCCAAACCGCGGTGACATTATCAGGACACAGAGGCAAGGCGTATCTGCGTATCTACCTTACATGTGCACACGTATGATTCTCTCCTCCTACAGGTGCTAGGTCTCAGCCCCGCAGCAGGAAAGGGTTGGCGAGGCTTTCTGCCGCAGAACCTCCCACGGCTCGGTCCTTAAAACCTGCCAATCCTTCCATGCAAGTGACTTAGAGGAGCTGCCGGACAAACCAACCACCCCGGTTAATTGCCCTCCGTGAAATAACACGATTGCGACATTAGATCTGTACCGGAGGGGTAATTAACTTCGACCCACGCCTTCTTTGAAAACTGGATTTATGGGCGCATGTATGTTTGTAGGTGCGCTGTAAATGGCATGTAGATATACGCCTATGCAGACGCAGACGTCTAATTAGCAGCGGCTCTGGCAGCTGTGGCAGGAGGCGAGCGCGCGGAGACAGGAGCTGGGCTTCTGAGTTAAGACTCCTGCGGAGTCCTAGGGACTCGAGCTCCCGGGCGGGGGGAGGGCAGGAGGAGATGTGTGGTGTTCGCAGGGGGTCAGTTACTCTCGGATCAAGATCAGACTCTGCCCTCCGTGTTCACAGCGGACCTTGATTTAATGTCATACAATTAAGGCACGCGGTGAATGCCAAGAGCGGAGCCTACGGCTGCACTTGAAGGACACCCGAGCAACTCTGGATATGAAAGGGGAAAAGGCAACGTCATGGGATTTGAAAGGTGGTAGAAGGAACCCATCCTTTGAGGATAGAGACCCTGATTCGGAACCACCCAGTGTTCCGCAAGCCAAAGGGGCCATAGTTCTCAGTCAGAGCTCGGAAACCCGCACGCAGATCCCCGAGGGGGATTTTAGGAGAGCGCCAGTGACAGCTATCAGGAGAGCGGGAGTTCCAGTTTGTGCAAATATTCTAGAGAGTGGGAGCGTGTAGAAAGCAGTGGTTCTTCCAAGAGGTGGTAGTGTGATTGTTTGCGATCTGGGCCAAGCTACGGTAACAGAACCGACGGGAGAGAGGAAAATAACCTTAAATGGCGTCCTCACCACATTGCGCAAGACACCTCAACCGGCTCAGCTCCTTGGGGAAGCTCGGAACCACCCCACCCCACCACCACCACCACCACCACCACCACCACCACCACCACCACTTTCTCTTCCTCCTCCCAGTCTCCAGTCGGCCTAGCCTGGCTTTTAAAAGCCATGATTATTCCCTTGTTTCGTCATAGTCCCAATGGCCAAATTAGTCAAAGGAGTAGGACAAGAAACTTTAGAAGGACTTGGTAAATTAATTTATGTGAAAGCCAATTAGGTGGACTTTGTTAAGGTTGTAGTTTGCACCAGGGCCTTAGAGCCGCAGACAAACCCAGGCTGAGAAGGCGAGCCTTGATAGATGCCTTTGTTCTGACTTGGCCTGCAGGGGCCGCGAACAAAGGAGAGGAGCTGAGGAGGATCCAGGGAGGTGGCCGCGCCCTCCGCGCCTGCCGCTGTCCGCGGTGCTGACCGGGGCCTTCTTCCCTGTCATTTCACCCAAATGCAATAGCACCGTCCTGCCCTGCCCCAAAGTATAACAGGATATTAGGCAATTTGCGAAAGAAAAATTAAAAGCAGCGAAGTGCCGTACACAGCAAAACCTAATATCTACTGAAGCAGTACACTCTGCTGTTGCCACACTTCAGGTAGTTATATTGCATATACAGTTTGGGTATATGTCCTGGGAAACAACTTCAATCTATTTAGGCTGACACCCGAATCGAAGCTATGAGCTGGACTTGTAAGAAGAATGAGGAGAATTAAGTCTCTCTTTTATTTTATTTTTTTTTCTTAATTCATCTACCTTAAAACATAAGGTCCTCAGCTATGCAAAATACTGGTGTTTTCACCAAAGGGACTCAAGTGTGGGCTTCAAGAAGTACCAGGACAGAATGGGATGGGGACAGACTAGGTGACCCCCAAAAGGAGCCCACCACCTAGCCTGCAGCCTGGGGCCAAGTTCACCCCAGGGCAGCCTTCCTAGGCAGGTCCAAAGCGCAGAGCCTGCTTCCTGCTTCCAGGCCCCCGGGAGGCACTGCAGGGCCAGGAGGCCTGAAACCCCGCACTGCGGAAAAACCAGCCACAGCATCCTCATATTTCCGGCAGGTGGAATAAGGCAGGGCGCTTTACTAAATGCCAGTCAATGAAGATTCGCTTGAGGAGTTTAGGGACGTATTGGTCAGTATCAATGTATTCAATACATATTTAAATATCTCAGCATATTCCATTGCCTTAACCTAAATATTGATAGCATTCTATAAATAAAATTCTCACTAAATAATGAATCAAAGAGGAGAGCGCGACAGAGACAGAGCGAGAACCAAGCGACCAATTTGTAGCAAGCCTGGGCTCTCAAAATAAATTGCTATGCGTTTACTTGCGTTAGTTTATAAATTCAAAAACGTAAATGATGTTAAAATTAGGAATAGATAAAACAATTCAGATGGGCAATAGAAGCAGCAACACAAATTTTTGATCCAGACATGGAAATGGGCTATAAATGGGTCATACATTTCATCAGATTCATTCTTTTATACCTGAATGATTGAGATACATGAAATGATTCATAAAATAAATGACCAAGCACAATATCTCCAGCCAGATATATCCTTGCCCCACCCCTCAGGGTAGATTTTATTTGTCTTCTGATTTTAGAACTCTGCAAGTCTGGTCTTTCATATATATTGATGACTTAGGTTTATATTTTATGTTATACAATTTGGGAAGGAGTAGGTAAAACATACTGGGAAAAGGGGGGATTACTTGAATCATAAAAGGAAAGGGTTGGGGGAATATTCTTCATGTGCCCATTAAGAGCAGTCATATTGAAATGGGTTTAAAACATTACATGTTAGCATGAAAGCCTGGGTTTCCTTCCAGTATTTATGCAACTGTACTGATCGCCTGTGTTACCATCCCCCTAAGTAGTTCATGAAGGAACAAGGTCCAATGTTGCAAAATATTCCTGCCTGAGCAGTGTTATAATTCACATTACATAGTAGAAACACACCTAATCTCTCTCACCCTAATCCTTCCTGTGTAGGGCAGTCTAAACTCATCCTCCAGAAAGCTTAATCAGTTTAAGAAATTACTTTCTAAGTAGAAATAAAATGCATGCTATGAAAGAGAAGGTAAAATACCACTTAGATAAGGGAACACACAGTTTAGTAATCTGCTTGCGGTGATTAAATCTGAAGTGGTTATTGATTTGTGATATTTCTAGTTTTTTTAAAGACTATTTTCTATTTCTCTTAAAAATAATCATCCGCTTTAATGTCTGTTGCCAGTTTCCCTGTTATGAAATTCTATGCTCAGCATTTTTGCAATAAATCAATCAAGTCTTCGTAATTGGAGAATTTCGGCTCAGTGTGCCGTGGAGGCCCTTTGACAATCACAATTTTCATTTAGTGGTCTGAAATTAAAGCTTCTCAGAATAATATAGGAACAGCTTGACCCTTTCAGATACTCAAGGACAACCCTCCAGGGAAATCGTAGGTTTTCGTCCTGGGGAGAGGGCGGGAGAGGGATGGAAGGGTCAATGGTGGGGAAGAGGGGGACATCTGTAATACTTTCAACAATAAGGATAATTTTTTTAAAAAAAATATGCTAGCGCAATGCACCAGGAGGTACCTAAGAGTCAACAATGCTAGAGCGCCCTCTGCTGCCCCTAAGAGGCAGAACATGAGTTACAAAAGCCAGATGGCTCTGGGTCGCAATAAATGGTGAAAACATTAAGCTCTTAGAAACATTTAATCTGTGAAATTCAAAAGCTCTAATCATATTGTACATTTGAAGGGGCCACCCTATTTTAATTTTTGAGCACTCCTTAGATAATTTCCTTCTATTCTGGAGGATAGTGAAACGGCAGTGTTTTGAAATTTTCAATCTGTCAAGTTATTTCTGTAGTTATATTTCTGCACTCTTTTTGTTGTTGTTGTTGTTGTTATATATCAAATTGTGAAGACCTCTTTAGCAAAGAACCCGCTCTGAGTAGAAGTGATTAGGTATGGTCGCAGCATAGGAAAACTCATAAAGAGTGTTACGTGCTTAAAAATGAGTTTTTCAGTATGGAACAATCTCTTCTCAAATGAAATGGCGATTTTTTTTAAAGGTTCAAAATCCTTTTTAATTTTTATGTATTATAGGGTATATAGTGAATAGAAATATGTACAGTTGTACTAATTCAATGTTGTAAATTTCAAAATTATAGCCTATTTCTAAACAAACATCATTGCCATGAAGACTGTTATTGAATATATCAGTGCTAATGTAATAAAATGTTTCTATTAATAATGTGCTTGTTAAATAAATCTTGCAAAAATAAAGTTCTGTTTATATTATGGCGCCAGAATGAAATAGGTATCTAATATCACTCATTTTAAGCATACAAAAGCATTTAAACTCTTATAAGAGTTTAAAATGTAAACTCTTATAAGAATATTAAGCTGTAAGGTTGCTGAGAATATTAAGCTAACATTTAAAACTCATCTGATTTTCTAATTTTCTATAATAGAAAAAAGTCTTGATTAAATGTTAAACTAAGTTAAATATTAGTCTAAATGTGTAAAATTCCATATAAATGTAGGTATATTTGTCTTCTGAAAACTACTTCTCCAAAGAATGCATTTGTGGATTTATGGCCTAAATGAAATTTTAAAAAATTGTTAGAACATTTATATTTTCATTCTAAACATTTTTTTTAAAAAGTTAAAATATTATTTTTCTTTTTGCTTAATTTCAATTTCCTAATTAAATTCATATTTTTCCCAGGAGAGAATAAACACAGTGACAGATTTTACCATATTCCTAATAGTTATTATAATAAGTTTAAAACCAATTTATAAGTAAATAAGATGCAAAATACATATTGAAACATGTTTTTCTATTTAAAAAACTATTTGTTCAATTTAAAAAAAAACTAAAGAGAACTGACTAAAAGAGCTTCTCAGATGCCCAGGAGATGCTGCCCAGGGTGAAAAGCATACACCAGTATTTGCTGTTTGAATTTGCATGGAAGGGTCTTTAACCTCTCTTTTTATCTTTGTACAAGGGTGACATATTATAACTGAAACACTCCTCCTAACTTCTGGCTATTTAGAATCCATGGAAACATTCACTACTGTGGGAGTAACATATAAACAATATATTTATGGGAAGCAATCTATAATAATAAAAGGGTAATATGCTAATTAGACCAGACGTCTTCTGGATGTCATTCCGGACATCCTTTCTGACGAAGCCAGGGCCAGAGGGAAGTCAGCCCGGGTCCCGGGTGCCAGAGGGAAGCCGGTGCCAGCAGCTGGGGGAAGGAAGGCCTACTCTTGCATGAATTTTTATGCATTGGGCCTCTAGTATTACAATAAAAGCAGCTAATTACTGACACTTCTTTTAAGAATTAACCACACAATTATTGTGTCCTCATTTATGCTGGCTCTTAGATAAAATTAATATAGAATTTAATACTTGTAAGACCACAAAAATAAAAGCTCTTTAGATTAGACTGACTAGGCTTTAACAAATTCAGTATTTTTTTAATCCAGTATTCAGACTCAGCTGTCACTGCAATTTCCATCAGCTGCTACTTAGTACAATATAGAAATGTGGGTAGGAATTGAAAATATCATGCTCTTAAGATACAATAAAATTGAAATGTCAAGAAATTGGAATTGATTCTTTTTTAGAAGATCAATAGCTGCAAAGTGTAGGGAAAATATTTCCATTGAAAAACCAGGAAAGTAAAATAGCTTAGTAGTGGAAGCAGAAGGTACTAACTACCAAGGCAGAAGAGGGTGAAATGGGACCAATTCTGTCTTCGAGCTACAGTAGAAAGAACTAAGATACTTGACTTAAATTTTGTTTTCAATATTTCAGTAAAAATATTTATGTGGCAAATTCTTAAGTCATTACTAAATATTATCTAAAGAGTGTTTCTTCATTGGAATGCAGTGTAATCTTGATTTTGTTATGTTAAAGACAGAAAAAATAGAAAATTAAATTAGCAAAATATTACTTAATTTTCAACTCTTATCCTATAGATTGAAAGGCAGAATTGTTTTTCCTTTCCCAGTTGTTGGTCAAACATTTTAATTATAAAGAAGGCACTGATTTGAACGTAATAGCATGCATGGTAAAATAATAGAACTATTAATAACATAGCATATGTTGGGCAAAATCTCCTCCTCCTGTTAATTTGTTTAAATACAAAACAATAATATGTGAAAAAGCAACTTGGTTTTTCAAATCGTTCCTTGCTTATTTTAGTACACTGTGACTATTACACATAACATCTCATACGTAATAGTCACAGTGTATTTAGACAGACAGATACTTAGTGGCAACCCAGTCACAATGTTTCATAGGAGTTCCCGATAGCAATGCTCGTGTGAGTTCCAGGCTGACATGCTAAATATTAAGAACTTTGGCCAAGGTCAAGTCAAAGGTAATGAAATCTGGGTTGATATGAAAACATTAAGTGGAGAAAGCCATTCTCTTACCCAGAGCTGCAGAGTATCAATTTTCCATGTCAGAGGAACTTCAACCTTCTCGGGATGTCTTGGCCAGACTTTACTCCGAATTCACAGAATAAGGATATAGTAGTTGTATATTTTCATTGTCCTGACAATATCAGATAATCAAATGAGATGGGCCAAAAGTATACATTCATCAATAAGTGATTTTTACAACCTGGATTCTGATTCTGTGAAATGGTTATTTTTCCTTAATTTTTCAACTCAAACTACAAATATTTCTAAGTGAGCATCAGGCAGTTGTGTTAGTTGGAAGTGTAGTTAGAAGGTTGTGGTGAGTGTGTATGTACATACATATACAGGAGAAAAGCTAGTAATAAAGAATATCTATGGTTAACATTTAAAACATGGTTGTGGGAAAAATAAAATCAACTTTAGCTGTGACCTGAATCTGCCTCTCCTGCAGTTTTCTGCAGACAATGAGCTAATCAACATGGTAAAACCCCCTGGTACAAGAGAATTATTAATAAAGAAACATTTAAAAATTGACTGGTTCTTTCCTCCTGCTGTTGTTATTGCAATAATTTTCTGCAATAATTAACATTTTCTAAATCCATTAATGTCCTTTCAATTAAAAAAAATTCTACATCATTTTCCACTACTTTTTCTCTTTTTCCTCTTAGCTGAATTGAATAATGGAACCCAGTAAAGTGAGTTTTTAGACATAACATTGAACACAGTCACCAGTCATTAGATATAAGACCCAAACTTATACCATAGAATCATAAATACTAACAAACTTGAATTTTTATTTTAACCTTTCGTTCTTTAGTAAACACCTAAAGTCTTCTAGACTTTCAACTATAAAACAGGTTCATTCATTCCTTTCTTCACTGTTTGAATGGTAACTAGGTGCCAGGCACTCTTCTACGGGTTGAGTATTTACTAGTAATAGTGAGTGAAATAGATACGATTTTTACCCTTATGGAGTTCATCTAGAAAATTATCCCAGAGTTAAATTTTCTACTCCCATAAACTAACTTATTATTATTTAAGTCCTTTTATCTTCAAGTGGTTCTATTCCAATCATTGGAATTAATTTTTTTCTAAAAAGCGGATTTGTATTTTACTTTTCTACGATAAACGAGAAAATACAATTTCATTACCCTTGTAGATTCCACTTCCTTCCCCCATTGGTAATAATGAAAGCTTTTACTATCCCCTGTCAAATTTGAATGGTTGTTCACTAGTCATGCCTGAACTTGGTGTTTATATTGTTATATATTACTAGAGGCCTGGTGCATGAATTCGTGCACCAGTGGGGTCCCTTGGCCTGACCTGTGGGATTGGGCCAAAACAGCTCTCTGACATCCCCCCAGGGGTCCTGGATTGCGGGATGGCACAGGCCAGGCCGAAGGACCCCACCAGTGCACGATCGGGACCAGGGAGGGACATGAGAGGTTGATCAGCCAGGAGGGACTGCGGGAGGGCTCCGGGGCATGTCTGGCCCATCTCACTCAGTCCCAATCGGCCGGACCCCAGCAGCAAGCTAACCTACCGGTCAGAGCTTCTGCCCCCTGGTGGTCAGTGCATGTCATAACGAGCAGTTGAGCGGCCTTAACATATCATTAGCATATTATGCTTTGATTGGTTGAACAGCAGACCAGACGACCGGACACTTAGCACATTAGGCTTTTATTATATAGGATTGTTATTATATTTATTTCCAGTTTGACACATATCTTGACTTCCCATCAACTTTTCACCACTTATATGTACATCTAAACCCTGTAATTTGGTCCTTATCTTCTATTTATGCATGTTTCTTATAAACTGTAGCTTTGTTCCTGTCATTTTTTTCTTTTATTTTAATGAGCTATTTCTTCAATTATCAAGATTCTTTTTCATTTATATGCTATTTTTTACAGGGCTTGTAAATGTGACTTACTTAGATGAAAAAAATCAGTTGGTTTCATTAGGTTGATTAACAGTTAATAACTAATTTAGTTATTAAACCGTTCATAATAATGAGACCCACTTCTTTATGACCTCATTATTTCAAACATTTAAAACAAACACCAAATCAACTAATCACTCCAAAATTTATTCCAAAATACTAGCACATATGTAATTTTACAGCTATTCTTTAATTTCTATCAATAGTTGTGAAATTTTTAGTTTATGGCTCAGGAAAAGTGGTCATGATTACCTCTTCAGTTTAATCCTCACAGCTGTTGGCTAACACCTTGACCAAGTCTTTGAAAATAGTCAGATGTGTGTCAGATTTTTTCAAGGCAATGACAGGTGTTGTGTGTACCAAAGGGGTAAAGATATTTTTTACTGTAAGTTTTGATTATCCAAATTATCAAACAATCTGAGAGTAGGAATGTTTTAGCTGTGATGCAGTATGTATAATACGGTATGTCATGTACATAGTTAATGTGCTGACAATGGAATCTGAAGACCTATATTTTAGACTGAACTCTGACTTGAATTGGTTAAGTAATTGGGATTTCTTTATGTCTTTCACTGGATTTCAGTTTTATGTGAACTTGATCATTGATTCTCTATAATAAGCAATAAGAACTAATTAGGGAGCTAGTTCATAAATGTAGGTCTTTTAGGTCCCATCCTCAGAGATACCCAGAGGTCTGAGATAAACAAGCACCACAGCTGGTTCTGGTGCAACTGTTCTACATTTTGAGAAACTCTGGATCAGTTCTCTAAGCATTTTTTCTTGCTTTAAAATTTCTGGCTATGAATGAAAGAAAATTTAATAATTCTAAGATAGCAAAGGTGATCACTGATTAAGCAGGTCCAGAAATTCTTTATATTTGGGGAAAATCTCGGTTATGATATGGAGAGTGTGTAAGTCTGGGTTCTTTAAAAAATAAATACCAAAATGGAATTAAATGTGCAATGTTTTCTGAGGAAAAATATCTGTGTGAGAGAAAATAGTAGGGGAGTGGTTAAGCTAGGTGAGCAGGTCTGATATTCAATGAAAGAGAGAGGCAGGGAAGGTAGAAAAGTTTGGCACGGTCATCAGGAAGTCCTTGAGCCAAAGTTGGCTGTCAGAGAAGTCAAAGTTCATCCAAGAAAACGCTTACTCTACTCTGATCATAGTTAGAAGTTGGGGCAATCTATGGGAAACATGGTCCCTGAACAAATAATTTTAGAGCACAAGCACTGGGATCCATGGTTAAATACATCCCCTGTAGTTGGAGGTGTGTGAGATGTATTCTCATGGATGCCACAGAGAGGCAAATCATTGTTAATAGAATGGTGCATTGCTAGGAATTTTAACAGAGATTTGTCTATTATCATATTAAAGAAAAAACATATTTGATATGAACATGATCTACAATCAATAAAAGATAAAGATGAGCCTTAGCCGGTTTGGCTCAGTGGATGGAGTATCAGCTTGCGGACTGAAGGGCCCCGGGTTCGATTCTGGTCAAGGGCACATGCCCGGGTTGCAAGCTCGATCCCCGGTGGGGGACATGCAGGAGGCAGCCGATTGATGATTCTCTCATCATTGATGTTTTTGTCTCTCTCTCCCTCTCCTTTCCTCTCTGAAATCAATAAAAAAATATTTTAAAAAATTAAAATAAAATAAAATTTTTTAAAAAGATAAAGATGAGCCGAAACCGGTTTGGCTCAGTGGATAGAGCGTCGGCCTGCGGACTCAAGGGTCCCAGGTTCGATTCCGGTCAAGGGCATGTGCTGTGGTTGCGGGCACATCCCCAGTGGGAGGTGTGCAGGGGGCAGCTGATCGATGTTTCTCTCTCATCGATGTTTCTAGCTCTCTGTCCCTCTCCCTTCCTCTCTGTAAAATATCAATAAAATATATTTTAAAAAAAATAAAATAAAATAAATAAAAAGATAAAGATGATTCAAAAAGTATAGAATAATTACCTTGCTCCAAAAATGTATTAATTGGGATGGGCTAGGTTAAGCTATGATAATAACGAAGGTTGATATCTTGCTCATACTATTTGCCCAGGTATAGTAGGGCTGTTAAAGACAGGACATTGTGGACATCACTCACTCATAGAGCCATCAGGGGTCAAAGCCAACTCAATGGCATGTAACATGCATAGGTTGTAAGGGAGATTGCTCATAGTGGTGTCTCAAGAAATGCAGCTGATGGAGGCTTCACTATCTAAAGATGCCATCATTTTAAACACATGAACATGACCTGTCCCAACAATATTTTTGGGAAAGAGAAGCCTTGAGATTCAAGTACAGGCAAATGTTTTGACCCAGAAGTTATAAATATTGCTTCCATTCACATTTTATTGGCTAGAATTGCTCACATGGCCATGCAGAGAATTAGAATCATCCACATATCTGAAATTAAAGATAAGAGATATTGGTGAATAGTAATGCTTATCCAAATAAGAGTTATTGCAATCACTAATACTTGTATATAGTGGCTGGCTACCTTATCTCTGAGGGTCCTGGAACTCAGGAATCTAAACAGAACCTGTCTTCAGATGCTTTTTGCATTTTTGAAGGCAGTGGGGTGTGGTGGATAGGGCTTAAACAGGGAGCCAAGTAATGTTGTAGTATAAAATAGTCTTTTTCTGGACTGTTGTGTGATTTTAGAAACTTAACTTGCCTTTCTGGGCCCTTGCTTTCTCATTTGAAAAACAAAAGGATAGAATTAGATACCTAAGATATACTCCTGAATTAAATTAATACTGATAATAACAGCAACATTAAAAGCAATAGAAACATGATATAATCTGTACAGGAAAGCTCTTCATTCTCATTGTACATGGAGGAGATCAGAATTGCTCTAAGACTGGATATTAAGGGTCATAAGTTTCTCTGCGTGTATTCATGAATATTTTGGGAATAAAGGGCTTCCAGGATGCCGAGGGGAATGGGCAGCCTCATCCTTTGAATGGTGATACTGACAAGCATTCTGCACGGCTCCTCAGAGGGCTGAGGCAGGATCAAGCCCACAATATGAGCAACCCACAAACACGCTCTTAAATGAACTTTTTTCTGCCTTCTGTTTCAGTCTCCTTTTCCGTCCCTACCCCAACTCCATCCCATAGCTTTACTCTCAAAATAAATTATCAGCCTACAAAAGCCATTGCCTTAGTCAGCACTTCCGGAGGGGAACTCAGACTTAGGCAGCAGAGTAATCTCAGCAGATAAAGAGCATATAGGATCAAAGATGGCAAGGGATGTAAATGCTCATATGGCCAACCCTTATCCAGTGTACAACTTCACCGTTGAGTCAGTTTCTATGTCTCAATAATTAGAAAGGATTCTTCATAGGACTCTCTGGGCCTTCTCTAGCTATATATATAGCATAGGTGAGGCAAAACGCCACTTTCATGAGAGTATAAGGATTCTCATACAGGCAGGGAGCCTCCAAATAAGGACTCTGAGAAACTCCAAAGCTGGGATCCATTTTTCCATATCTCTGGCTGTGGTGTAAAAAAACAAAAAACAAAAAACAAAAACAAAAAACAAAAAACAGAGAAAAACAAAACAAAACAAAACAAAAACACTGAAAGGTATCCAGGGTCCTGCATCCAGGTTCCTGCAATTCTGTAATGCAATTCTGCACTTTCCATGTGTTAATTTGATAACTAATGATGTGCATCAGTGATAAAAAGAATAAAACACCTCCTCAAATGCATAGATACCTCTAAACTCCCATGTTAGTATATAGAGAAATAAACAACAGTTCTCAAATACAGCCTATATGTGCTTCCTGGGCAAGCAGGGGCCTTCTTTTCCCCTGTTTGCTCTGACCCATTACCCTGAGACATGAACTGGTTAGAGGCTGCTGCTGTGCCAACTTCAGGAGAGATTATCTGGGCTACATGAGAGTAACCAGGCCACCCTGAGGAAGAAGAAGAATGGAAGCCATGGAGATGGCACACAAAGCGACACGTCAGGCACAGAAGGCTGAGAAAGGGCAGGAATCCGACACTGGCACCAAGTACATTAGCTCCCACTTAGGTAAATGTGCACGAAACTTAATGACTTTTTTTTATCTATCTGGGGAGACATTCTTTAACAATGCATTTATTTAATGCAGTGGGAATACCTTCCTACTAAATGAGACTATAATCGGCAGAGTTAAGATTAATTGGATCTTGTTGGATGGGTGTATATCCTTCCTTACCATTGGATGTACACTTAATTATAAAGCATGGTCTAAATGCTATGTAATTCAATGCATAATAATATATCTACATAGAACAGATGTTCACAATATGCATTTATCTTTAGAAGGTTCTGCTACCCTTTATTATAAAAGGCTAGTACACTATGATTTCTTATAGAAGTGGCTGTATTCTATTTTTTTTAAATATATTTTTATTGATTTCAGAGAGGAAGAGAGAAGGAGAGAGAGACAGAAACATCAATGATGAGAGAGAATCATTGATCGGCTGCCTCCTGCACGCCTCCCACTGGGGATCGAGCCCACAACCCAGGCATGTGCCCTTGACCAGAATCAAACCTGGGACCTTTCAGTCTGCAGGTCAATGCTCTATTCACAGAGCAAAACCAGCTAGGGCAGAAGTAGCTGTATTTTAAATATTTATAGCTAAAATTTGTACCAACTGCTCAGAATTAATTACCATAATGTGGAGTAATCTGGACCCCAAGAAGCTGTGGATTCTTCAAAGGGCTATTCAAGGTCTATTGTAGGTAAGTTTGTCCTTCTACTCTCACACTTGACAGATACAGCACCTAAAACCCAAATAACCTTTTATTGTTTTTTTAAATAATTTTCCTGCTATTCATTATACAATTTTCAGTAAGATATGAGAAACTGAAGAAGGATGTAATCCAAACCCATTAGCATCTTTAACTCAATGATACATGATAATTAAGCCAATAACTAGGAAACCAGATTCCAAGTGGCTGGTGAATGCATATTCTTACATGTTCCTGACTGTTGGAATCATCGGTTTTTCATGCTGCTCAAAAGCATGAAGGGCTGGTCACAACTCACGTGTGTATATGACCCTTTCTCTTGGAGTAGTCCCAGGGTCTAGCCAATGTGGGTATGAGCATATTATCTCTCAGACTGAAAATAATTCATGCTAATTAACCACTAGATGTCTCACAAATCAATTACTAACGATATAATGTAGTTATCAATAAACTGTATTCTCTAATAAGTATAGTTTTAAAATTCTACAAAGTAGTGAAATCCATTAACAGTTTTTAACCCTGCTGTTCCAGATACTCAGCCCTCAGCAGTTTGTCCATCAGGCTGAGGATTAGAGATGCTAGAAATTCTATGGCTGCCAGGGCTGCTGTAAGTGCTAATTTCAGTACAGTTCACTTGAGTCCCTTTTAATCACAATAACATTAAACTCCCATTGCCTAGCACTTAACAGTTTCCACAGCATTTTCACAGTGCTGTGAAGAAAACGACATTCTCCCACTGTACAAAGCAAGACATGGTGGCTCAGAGAAGTGGTAAAAAATGTAAGGACAGGACAGGGGCAGAGTTGGAACTGGAGCTCACGTCTCCGGATGCAAAACCCACTGATATTTCCTGTCCCTGAACTGTGCCAACCCCAAGTAGCTCACTGGCTTGTGTCCAGGCTGCACAGGGACCTCTCCTTGCCAAGGGACACCAAGAAGCTTATTCATTCATACCTGTCCTTGTGTCTTGGCTTTTGTGTCTGTGAGGTAAGCGACCACCCTTAGTTCTGATCAAGTGCCGAATCCTAAATTTGATGTGGAAAGCAATCTCCATAAGAACTTTTCAAAACTATAATTGCGTTTCCTTGGAGCACAATTATATTCTACACACTCCTCTGAACATTTCTCCCAAAGGAATATTAATGAGTAGCATAAGAATGCCTTTCAGCTGCAGGCATAGGGTGTGTTTTTTTTTTAATTTGTTTTGTTTTCTTTTTTAAGGAATATTGTTGGGTTACAGGAGATTGAGATGAAGCGAAAGAGAGTCAGAAACATTTAGGGAGTAAGCAATTGGACTCTTTATTTAATTTCATGGTGGAGCCAGCAGACTGGAGAAAAATAAACACCTCAACCACTGTCTTTTAATCTTCATATTCTCTAGTTTATCATGAATAGTGTAGCACTCAGTTTCCCTCACAGAGAGCTCACAGCTTGACCCATGACTCACTAGCCTTTGCTTCAGAGTGGCACATTATCTATACACAGCAAAAAAAAAAAAATGTGATGCCGAAACCGGTTTGGCTCAGTGGATAGAGCGTCGGCCTGCGGACTGAAGGGTCCCAGGTTCGATTCCGGTCAAGGGCATGTACCTTGGTTGCGGGCACATCCCCAGTGGGAGGTGTGCGGGAGGCAGCTGATCGATGTTTCTCTCTCATCGATGTTTCTAGCTCTCTATCCCTCTCCCTTCCTCTCTGTAAAATATCAATAAAATATATTTTTAAAAAAATGTCATATACTGGGTCCACTATCATAAAGTCACATTTAGAGAATAACAATGGGCATTGCCATATGGGCATTGCCATATGTGGTACTTGGTACTTTTTCAAACATAAATGGCAACGCATACGTGTTCTTCCCACGTGATTCCTAACTAGCCTTTTCAAAGCAGGCCCCTGACTTCGGTATCAGGTTTTTTTCTTGATCTACCTGGAAAGCCTTTCTTCTCTCCTCTCTGCCTATCTACATTCTTTCATCAATAATACCCTGATCAAGTTTCATTTCTTCAGGGCTGCTCTTCCCAGACTACAGAGCTAACTTTATTTTCAGAACCACAGAATATAAGACTTGCAAAGTAGATTCTTCCACATACCGTATTGTATATACCCGCAGCAGTGCCTAACACACTCCTTTGCACATTGTAGGAACTCGCTGAATTCTTTCAAAACTGACAATGAATTAGTGGGTGTGGATAACTACTTGTGGTTAAATTTGAAGTGAGAACAAGTTATTATTATTATTATTAATAATAATAATAATAATAATAAAAACACTTTCAGATTCAAAAGTTTTATTAAATGTTCCTGCCAACTGGGAAACAACATTCCAAAATACCTATGTGTGGGCGTACCTTCTGCCACATCCAAATATTTATTTACTTTCCAAATAAAGTTCACTAAGTACTTGCTAAAGGAGCCCTCACACTGTGAGTCAGCCCCTCCACATCACACACATACACACCCACAGAGAAGGAAATGAGATCACATGTGTAAAGCTAGGCATATAATGAATCCTAAATAAATGTTGATTTCTTGCTCCACTCTGTCTTTTTTTTACTCTCACGCTCCTTTCTTAGCCTTTCCCTTCTTATTTCACAGTTTAGATTATGTTTCTGCTCTCTCCCCTTACCCACTATCTCACTCAGATAGGGTGATGGTGTGCCATCAGAAGGGGACAGAGTGGGGAGAATCATCAAAAGATTGCATAGGGGCTCTGCCCGTGGCCGTTTCACCTGCATGACAGCCTAGCCTGGGTTTGATAAAAGCACCAAGAAGGCTTTACAAAAAGCCCACTGCTGGCCACTGCCACAAGGTGGAGGCTCTCAAGACTTGCACATGAAACGGAAATAGAGATTCTATATTTATCTTCTTCACCCCCCCACCTCCCCCCAATAACGGCATTCAAAATCAAAGAAGCCAGTGTGAAGGTAAGTTTTTAGAACAGTTAGACACAAAGCTTCCACAATGCTATCGGAAGGGAAAGAGAAAATGCTGTTCCCAGAGGCAGAATGAGATTTAAAAGACTCAGAAAGTAGAGCAGAGATTAAAGCATCTCTCATGCACAGTGGACAAATGTCCTGACATCCTATAATAGGAACAAAATTAGAAGTTTAATGTGGCTTGAGACATGATTCAAATATGCAGCTGAAGTCAAAGTCTTTAAATAGAAAAAACCATGGAGGGTAAAAGTGATTGAAACCATGATTTTGTGGTTGATATTTGTTTCCATATAACTGATGAAATTAGAAAATATAGAGGTAAATCCTCACATTGGGATGAAGGGAAACTTTATTCTGCTTCATAAAATATTACTGAGTAATCATAGAATCACTAGCCTTTACTGAGTATTAACTCAATGTCAGTAAATTTTTAAAGTACTTTACATATATAAATTATTCATTAATGATAATAATTCTAAGAGATATATACAGTTATTTTTTATTTTATTAACCAGAAAACGGTGGCTTAGAGAGTATATTTAACTTCTCCAAGGTCACACATCTAGTAAATGGTGAGGCTGAGTTTTAAACTCAGGCATCTAGTTAGTTATAACATATTAGACTTGATGGACAACCTTGGGTTTTATTTTATTTTTGACTTTTTCCATCTTTCAGTTGAACATAGCCTAAAATAATTTTACAAATCAGTGTTTGCTTCTCCATTTTCTTTTCTATCTATATTTTTACACATTATCTCCTTTGTAAAGATTTGTGGCATCATGATTATTTGTGTATATATCTCTCTCCCACTGGTTGGGAACACAACCAGTAGCTTATATGTATTTGGTTCTAAAATACTTATTGAATGAATGTATGATCAGACTAACTAAATGATATTTCTCCATGTCTAATTTCATTTAAAATAAAAGCTACACTCACATTTGAAGTTGCCATAGTTGCAGTAATTAGCAAAAATTTCATTTATATCTAGCCTGTCAGTCTCTCAAAGACAAAATCTGATTTAATGTGCTAGCATGTATACATTCTTCTCCCCCTTTCTAAGAATGGATAGATGATTTGCCCAGTGTAGGTAGAGAAAAAACAATAACAGCATCCCGAATATAACTGCCATGCACTGCCCGGGGGTCTGGCATTGTCTAGAGTGCTCTATGTGACCGAACAACCCACTTCCTCCCATCTCTTCCAAGGCCTGAAGATCAGAACTTGAGGATGGAGACAGAGTTGTGAAGATGATAGAAATGTTTTCTCATGCATTTAGGATCAATCTTCTGCTGTGTCAAAGAAATATTGATAACTCATGGTTAGAGAAATTGTGTGAATTACAAGTATGCCAAAATCACCATCACCTGGAGACCCTCACAGAACACTTTAAAATCTTATTGCACATTTAGATAACCCGTCAGATTAGTGAAAATTATAGTCTTACCATAAAAATGTTGTCAAGGATATTGAAAAAAAAAAAGAATTGTTAATCTACAATCTAGGGAATATAAATTGCTACCACCAGGGCAGAGGACACTAGGTCAATTTCTAATAATAGTGAAGATGCACATACCTCTGATGCACATACCAATTTTAAGCATGTGCCTATTCTCTTACATGTGCATGAGGAAACTAGTACAAGAATGTTCTTGGGCACTGTTTATGGTAGGAAAAAAGTTGGAAATTGCTTAAATGTTTATCAACAGGAGCATGGATAAGTAAATTGTGAGATATTCATAAAATACTAAAAATAAACTGTAGCTGCACATATTAACATTCATGAATATCAAAGACCTAGTATTGTGTGAAAAGAAAATTTCAGAAGAGTATATACAGTATGTACATAAATGTGAAAAACCTGTGAAGCTATATTATTTACAAATGCATTTATGTATAGCAAAAGTATAAATAAGTGCAAAGAAATGTCAGAAAACAATTCCAGAGAACAATAGCCTTTGGTTGGGGAAGAAAAGGTGATGTAATCCAGAAAGGACATAAACACATTCTATTGACTATGTTTTTTATCTAAGCCAGGTAGCAGGTACATTTGTGTTCATTGTATTAACTTTTTGTATCATTCGGGATACCTTAAATAAACATTTTCAAATATATAAGGCACTATTACCAATAGAGTTTTTTAACATTAAACCAAAGATACTATCTCAGTTTTTTAAATGAACACATGGGCATAGCATATCAGAGAGGGGAAAAGCACTCAATAAAGGACTATGGAATAAATATTGCAACAAGCATTATATTTAACCAGAAGCTGAATTTTACATTTGGGTCCAGAAATTGCCCTTGACAATATTGTGAGGAGATTGTAGGCCACATGCATGCAACTGTTGAGATAGCCATTTGATGTTCTGACACAATGGCAACTTAAAATTTTGGAGGTGCTCACAAAAAGATTCATTAAACCAAATTGAGAAGCATAAAGGCACTCCTCCCTCTCTTAAATATTCACTGTAGCTAATTTTAGTCTGTTCAATGCCAATATGTATTGTGGCAAGGAAATTAGTTCATAGTTTTATTTTTTGTTTTGTTTTTATTCCCTTTTCAAATAAAGTTTTTGGTCCCAAGCTAACTTGAGAATTATTCTTTTTTCTAACTTGGGTGCAAGGAGAATGCTTAGACTCTTGGTCTTCCTAAATACAAGCCAGTGCTGAGTAACAGCTTACACTCTTCTAAAAATCTAAGGCATATTAGATTTTAGCATTTACTTAAAGTTAAACATTTTTCATATTCCTGATGAGTTGTAATTATAGAAATTCTATGAAGAAGTTGAGATGAGCTGTCAAATAATTTTATTTCTTAATCTCTTCTTAACAATGTCTTTTTAAGCAAGAAGTCCACAATGAACACCTACGTTAGTGTAGATTGTTCCCACGCTACACTGTCCTTGACTTTCCATCCCCACATTAGGAAATAAAGATAGCATGCTATTACACACTTCTTTCATCAAGGGGTTATTCTTTTGGTAGTGTGGGAAGGCATTTTAATCAAAATAGAAATTTGTGAAATATTTATAGTCCCTAGCCTTGGAATATTCTTGAAATCCTATGAGAAATAATTTCTAAATTTAACAAGTATGGGGCTTGAATGAGTCCAGCAACCAGCCTAATAAATCCTGATTTTCTCAATAGAGATGTGGAACTCCATTTTCTCACAATTCTCCAGGCTACATTAGCCCTTCAATATTCAACCTAGTCATTTAATAATGCCTCATGTGCCTCTCCGATTTCACATTTCATCAAGGTTCTCCCAGAGCCTCTGCAGTCTCTTCCCTTTCAGTTCCCACTACCTAGGGAAGAATACTTGAGATATTTCTAGGTCTGACCAGTCAATAAAAATTTTCTGGGAGGGGGGAATGTCATTGGAAGTTGTACGTGGAGATTTTATAATCTGAAACAAGAAGTAGCTTGATCAATTAAAATTAAATTACTATGTTGTTTGTTTATAGTCACCAAATACCTGACAGCCTCTAAAATGTAGCAAAGGTATTCTTGAATATTATTTATCATTTGAAATTGAGTTATAAGTCTTTAGCAATTTTGAAATGTTGAACCTCAAAAGTCAATATATTTGAAGGTAAAATGTCTGAAACCTGATTTGTAGAGATCCTGCTAGGCAAGGCTTCAACATCTACAGAACCACACAGAGTATCTGGAAAGATAAGAAACAGAATCGAATGTTCTTACATCAGTTCTCAAAGCCTAATACATTTGCCATGGGATATGGTGTTAATTGTGAGATGTATCATATATAGAAAGGAGTGTACATGTACAATTTAAATAATGTGTACAATAAGCTGCTATTTTCTATCCAGATTAAGTAATGGAACATCAGCCTACCTTAGAAGCCTTCTGCATATTCCTCCTTGATACCCTTTCCCTTCCTCCCCTTCAAAGGTAGCTATGATCCTGACTTTTGTGTTCTTCGTGTTTCTGCAATTCTTAAGAGTTCTAGCACGTGTACATGTATCCCTAAGCAGTAAAATGTTTAGTATCGAAAAGGTGAGTAGTAAGCTCAAATCCAGCTGTGTGAGGAAAGGAAATACTGCCACTATCAGAAAGAAGCATCCAGAAAAAGACTGTGAGTCTGATTTCAGCTTCTGACAATTTACAAGAACCTCTTCTAAGGAAGTCAGTGGACAAGGTCACAAGTGAGTCCCAGGAAACACAGGGCTCACCCCAGTGGGGACACGTGGCAGGGCTTACGTATAGACCAGATTTAAAATATCAGACAGGACTCTGGTCATGGAGAACAAGCTTCTCTGTATTTTATATTTCTAAGCTCACCAGAGACCAGGAGAAGTTTAAAGCACAATTTTTTCAGTAATGTGAGTGTCCACACCTAGGAAGAAAGGCAAGTAGAGAAGATCATAAGCACATGGTCAAACTTCATAAGCAATGGTCAAAGGGAGCCTGGTATAGACAGGAATCTTGGCCAGTCTCACCAGGCACTGTGTCCTCAAGCTAAGAAGAAAGGACCTTGTGATGGCCATGCTTGCCCTGTTCTCAGCACCCTGTCTGGCTTTCCATATCTGGTGCACACCTGGAATTTCTGTGTTCCTTTATTCCTTTTTCTTGGTCTCTCTCTCTTATTCAGGGGGCATTACCTCCAACAGTTTCTTGAGAGATGGTTATGGGAATTTTTCATCCGCTATTGCAAAGTGTCTAGCTTATCCTCATGCTGATTGTTGAGCTGAGTATAAATTCTAGGTTGAAAATAAGGCACCTACAAAATTTGATCGGTATTACTCCTTTGTCTTTTTGCTTCTGATGTTGTTGATAAGTCCAAAGTCATTTTTATCCCAGATCTTTCATTTTTGATAAGGTGTTTTGTTTTTTCTCTCTAAAAATTGACCTATTCAATGGACCATCATGGAGTATGTAAGAGTCTACTTCTGGTCTTTATTTTGCTGTTACATGTAAATTACCTTGGTATGGTCTGTCTTCCCATTAGACCCTAAGCCTTGTGAGTATGGAGGTGTGCCTCTCTGGTTCACTGCTGAGTCCTCATCTCTCAGCAGTGCCTGAAGATGGGAGGAACTTGAAAATTATGCATTGAATTTTGACTGGTGTGCTAGACTGTATATTCCAATACAGAATCTTAGTCCTATGGGAATTAAAACAATGGAAAAATATCAAATTGAGGAAGATAGGAGAGGTTTCATGGAGGAGACAGATCTTGAAGTAACAGCTGTGCTTGCATTGGTGGAGAGAGGAGATGAGGTATCCAAGTAAAATGGAGCTCAAGCAAAGGCAAAAGGCAAGGAGGAAAGACTAAGTATGGCATTTGGAGGATATTGGGCTAATTAAATTAAAGCCCTCAGGGAAGGGGACTAGTGGGAAATAATATTGAAATATATTTTCTGGGTATGAATGGCGTGTGGGTGACTAACCTCACCTGTGGACACAGTTCTCTAAGATAAAAAGGAAACCTTAGATGACAGTTACAGAAACTCTTGGGGAAATGATATGTCATTTATGAATATGTAAAAGTTTGGCCTTATATAGATTCAAGAAATAATTAATTCCAGCCTCAGGCTCTTAGATGAATCAGAGTCCTTTCATCCATGGTGAGCAAAGATTGCACGGAAGTCGAGGAGTCACAGTGTCTGCCCACTGTGCTATCATCCAATGTATGTGTCAACAGCCACTTTCAGCTCCTCTCCCACAACCAACCAGAGGACTGAAGAAGGGGTAAAATGCAGTCTCCTGGATTAAGGGACCAGTTTAGGAAGAAGGGGAAGACTTAGTTACCTGACAAATTCAATACATAAGAAACCCTTTATGGCTTGAGTTACTTTTCCAGCTTTTATGTACTACTTTTTTCAAATCTTCACTCCAGGATATTTTTCCATTGATTTTTAGAGAAGAGCAGAAGGGAGGGGGAGAGACAGGTAGAGAGAAATATTGATGTGAGAGAGATGCATTGATTGGTTGCCTTCTGCATGTGCCCCGACCAGGGCCAGAGATCAAGCCTACTATCGAGGTACATGCCCTTGACCTGAATCGAACTAGGAGCTTGCAGCCCACAGCCCGACACTCTATCCATTGAGTCAAACCAGCTAGGGCTATGTACTACTTTTTTTTAATGATTCTAGAGCCCTTTAGAGCTGGAAAGTCAGCTAATCGTTTTCAAATTTCCCCAAAGTTACAGAGGCTACATACACATAATGAATATTAAAACTGGGCAATATTTTGTTTTCTTAAAATACATGTCTATAATTGCAACACATTCAGACAGCAACATTCTCTTTCTGTTGGCTTTTCTTAAAAATAAAAGCATCAACGTCATGATAATAATCACCCTTGCCAGGGGTTGGCAGTGCAGATTTTAACAAGCCAATTTTCCATTCACCTGCTAAGCTGCTGGTGCCATCTAGTGACCAATCTAATGGATAAACAAAGATGGGTTGAGAAAATGTATTTAGAAGAGTTTGATATAATCTTTTCTTTAATATCACTAATTGATATCACAAAGAAGAAAACCAGGTATTCATAATGGTTTTGCTATATTTTGAATGTTATTGAAGGGAAGAAATAAAAAAAGGATGACATATTTCAAAACAAATGCATTTAAAAGGCAAAGGTGTGTAAATTGAGGTTAAATAGTGATTTGTAAAACAAGTAAACAAAGATTCTAAAACTATCCCTCTTATACTAAAAATTAAAAATAGAAATAATGAAAAATTCTTGCTTCTCTGGGAATTTGTATAAAATGAAGTATTTTTGTATTTTTTAATCAAGGACAGATTGGAATGAAAACCCAAACTTTATCAGGAACATAAAATATTTCACCACTACCATAAGGAACTAGAGTGATTAATGTTCCAAATTTGAAAACCCACTTTAGAGACATTTCCCCCCTAGGCCTTAGAACAAAAACACAAGTCTGTATTTACATAAAGATTTATCGAAGAAGTTTCTCTCACCAGATCTTGCTACTTTGAATTAGTGTTAATCCCAAATCAACATGGTCTGTCTGGTTAGCATTAAGTACTACAAAGAACAAGGGTAAAATACAAAAGGTTGGTGTTTCAGCATAGCTTGGGTTTCTGTGGAGTGACAGATACAATAATCTGAAATGGCCCAGGGAGACCCTGAGGTTTCGTTAGAGGGCCACTTCCCCAAAAGGCCCACAGCCTAAGATTCTACATAACCTCTAGCCTGTTATATGGAAATACAAGGATTTTTATTAAATGGGTTTTAAGTCACTAGATTACTTTGTTGGTGCTTTGTTAAGAAAGGTGCTTGGTACATGGAATAACATAGGCCAATAAAGACCACTGTGAGGTTTTGATGAGCTTCCTCTAACACGAGAGGATTATACTCCTGACAAGTTTTCAGTACAACAAATGCATGGAACTGTTTCCCTGGGTGACCTTGTCCTGAATCATTGCCACTTTCCTGTCCCATTCATCTCATGAACTATGGTTTTTCTAAATAGTAAGATGAGTGAGGGTTGGAGCCATCCAGGAAGGTAAGGAGCCCACACCATACCAGTCTTCTCTCATGTTGAAATCATTCACAGTTAAAATAATCTGCATATCTGCCCACTTACTAGGTAACCGATTAATTC
Source organism: Plecotus auritus (assembly GCF_963455305.1). Taxonomy (NCBI): domain Eukaryota; kingdom Metazoa; phylum Chordata; class Mammalia; order Chiroptera; family Vespertilionidae; genus Plecotus; species Plecotus auritus. Next base: position 36,249,461 of record NC_137777.1, read on the forward strand.
CTTAGATATTTAGCAAGCAACTATCCTACATGGGCCATTATACTCATCATGATGAAATCATAGCCTTTGTTCACAAGGAACTACCAATGAGAGAAAGCAAGAATAGCTTTTACGAAGCCCTGGACCACAGGTGAATTTCCCCAGACATTCAGAGAACTAATACCTATCCTTCTCAAAACCTTCCAAAAATTCAAGAGGAGGGAAGACTCCCAAGCTCATTTTACAAGGCCAGCATGATCCTAATCCCAAAACCAGATAAAGACACTACAAAGAAAGAAAATTATAAAACAATATCCCTGATGAACATATATGCTAAAATCCTCAACAAAATATTAGCAAACTGAGTCCTGCAATATTCAAAAAGATCATGCACTATGATCAAATGGGATTTATTCTGGGGATGCAAAGTTGGTACAATATCCACAAATCAATAAATGTGATACACCATATAAACATAATAAACAATAAAAAACACATGATCATGTCAATAGATGCAGAAAAAGCACTTGATAAAATCCAGCACCCATTTATGATTAAAAAAAAAAAACTCCCAGCGAAGTGGAATAGAGGGAACATACCTCAACAGTGAAAGAAGCCAGTCACGGAAGTTCATTAATAAATTATTCCATTTATATAAAAGTCTAGAATAGGGAAATTAATAGAGTCAGAAAGCAGATCACTGGTTGCTTGTGACTGAGAGTGGAGATGGGGGTTGTACAGATAGGAGTGGGTAATAGCTAAAGGGTATGGGGCATATTTTCAAGTTGATGAGTGCTATTTGTATGTATATAAAGTTGCATACATTCATTGGAATGGATGGTACATTGCATAATGAAAAAAAAAATCTTATTATATTACTGCCCTGCCTAACATCACTCAATAGTGCCACATCACCAACATAGTAGAGATTCAACTGCTTGGTCCAACCTGGCTTTATTAGCATTACATTCTTAGCTGCTTGCACAGTACCTGCACATAGTAGACTTATAGTTCTAGGTTGTCTCATAGCCTGGGACTATGACTTGGGTGCAGGCCCTTTATTTGGGAGGTGCTCCCAAGAAGCAAGAATGAGGGAGGAGGAAAAGGCAATAGAAGGGAGCATTTGTAAGGTTGTCTCTGTAGGTCATGGGACTTTCACTCCACCAACATCTCTGAAAAACATATGGCATGCCTCCCAGAGTTGTCTACCTGAAGGACAGGAGGCTGGAGCATGCCTGCACTGTACCTTATGGCCACTAGCTTAAGGACAAGCCAGATTTCCAAGGGATCTGAGAACGGGCTGAGGCAGACAACAGAGAGTAGGAAGATGTGTTCACATTGGAAGTGGAGGCCAACAGCTGTGGGCGAGTTTGAGCTTGCAGTTTCCCACCACAGGTGAAGCAGAAATTACAAGTGCTCCAATGGAGATGGGGCACTAATGGCTTCTGCCATACACTTGTTTCCTAAATAAGCGAATTTCCCCATTTTATCCACACATACTAGTACATTTTGTTCCAACTACAGTCAACTTCTCTAAAAATGAAAATACTATGCGTCCACACCTCCACCAGCACTCAGATCTGTTTTCACAGAGTCTGTTTGGGGATGCCTTTCCCTTTTTTCATCTTCTTATTGAATGTCCTCTCCATACAAAGGCCTTTGTTTAAATGTCTCCTTATTTGTGATGCTGTCTCTCTTGGTACTCTGTACAAGTACACATCTCTTTATTACAGAATTATCATATCACTTTCTATTTATTTGCATGCTTCTCCTCTATCAGGCTAGCACAGTACCTGGAAGACAGTAAGAGCTCGGTGAATGTTGAGAGAATGGCTGAATGAATTCATGGCTGTTTAATATGTCAGATTTTTTCAGATAAAAGAAGCAGTAGTTCTCAAGTTTTTTGGTCCCAAGACCTCTATACCCTCTTAAAAATTATTGAGGGCCCCAAAGAGAGCTTTTGTCTATGTTAGTTATATCTATCAAAATCTATCATACAAGAAATTGTAGCTGCAATATATTAAAACTATTTCATAAAAACACTACGATTTAGGTTAGCATAAATAATATTTTATAAAATATGCTATATGTTGTGACAACTTTGGCATTGTTCTAGATTTTTGCACATGTCTTTCACTTCTGGCATAATAGAAGACTGCTGGGTTCTCATATCTGCTCGTGAGTCAATTAGTTAGGATGTTGTTTTGGTTGAAGTATATGAAGAAAATTCAGCCTCAAACAGATGTGAAGTTGGAAAAGAAAGGCGTGTTTTAATAGCCTTGTAAGGTGCTTTAAATATTCTTTGAAACTTGTTGAAACTACCTTTGTAAAACAATACTGAGTTATACAAGTTCTCCAAATGTTCACAGATTTTATGATACAATATCGAAAAGTCATATGGGTTAATACCATCACCTATCTCATTAGAAAAGTATTTACATATTGGGAAGTTGAACTCACAGTGGTGAATTCAAGTTTTCAAAAATTCTAATTTTCATTTGAAAGTTTAAATTTTACTACTGGTAACAAATACTGGGAGTTGCTTTCCTTCAAGTGATAAGTTCATTTTGTTCAGTTTTTAAAGAAATTATCTGCCAAATATTCAACTCTTAATAATTATAAATTAAGTCATTCTTTTATGTAAAAGTGGTGTTCCATGTACTCAAAAGACTAGACTTAATAAAACCAAATGCTTTTTACTCTTAAGGACATCTTTAAGTGAAACTGACACTTTCTTTTTTCTTACTGTCAGTGTGAGGTGTGGAAAAACACAATGGCAAATAAGTAGAGTTAAATACCACCATCTTGATTCACACAGTTTTGCTCACTATTGCTTTTGTATCATTAGCGCAAATGTCAACCCAGTAAAGAAGGACCCAAAATATCTAGGCATTATTATGTTAGTTGTTTTGGTCCTAGGGAATCCCAGACTCTCAGGGACACCTCTCCCTCACTCCCCACAAAGAGATACACACACCGTGCTTTGGGAACTGCTGAAGTACAGGTCTAATGTGCCATAAATTATTTGCATTTTGGAAAAAAATTAAAGATTTTATTGAATCAGACACATTCAAAGAGGATCCAAAGTGTAATCTAACACCACCTAATTACTTAGCCAATCCCAGCTGTGCCTCTTCATCAATTCTGGCCTGTTTTGCTACATACAAGACCTGTCAGTTAGCTCTGCTCATTATCTGGCATACACAGTGTCCAACAAGAGGGACCCAAAACCACAAATGAAAACTATCAGAAAAGAGAAGTAGAAGGCCTTTTGTCACTCTGAAAGACACAGCTTCTTTGTCATTGGGTTCAAGAATCATAAGTTTGCAGCCAAGTCCTTGGATAGCTCAGCCAATTTTAGATGTCCAAACGGAAACGAAAGAAAGGGGACTTTGGTCATACTCAGATTTGAGCTCTGATGCATTCCTGTGGACCAGACTGTAATGCAGGAAGCAGGAATGAGAATGACTGTAGGGGAAGATAAAGTCAAAGGTTTAGACTTGAACTTTCTTCTTCTAATGCTTTCCTTGGAGTATTCTGTGTTTTAAAGAAGAAAGGTCAGACCTTTGAGCAAGGACAGAAGGAGAGGAATACTTGAAAGCATTTCAAATAAAAAATACCCAAGGATTTTAGTTGACCAGCCCTGGGCTGATTTTCAAGACTGAGTAGGTCATATGCTTGGGAAAGCCATCTGCTATGTGTCCTAGTTTTCCTTCTGACTCATCCCTTACTGGACCATAACAGCTCTAAAAGCTTTGTCACTAAGACAAGTGCTCATAATGTTCAGCCCTTACATTTGAATAGTGCTTCATAGTTTACAAATATTACCCTAAAATTTTGTAAGTCACCTAAGCTGTACTATTGTTATCTATATTAATTCATTTAGTAATGTAATATTTAGATTTATTGAGCATTTACTAGGTTAAGTTGTATGCTAAGCAATATGCATATGCATATATAAAATATTGTTTAAATATTTGCAACAATCTTATAGGTGGAGTTATTAGTATTTCCACTTAATTATGAGAACTCTGGCCTCAGGGAATTTAAGTAACTTGCTCAAAATCATGCAATTACAAAAAGTCCATCTGATTGAAGCTGGCACTCTTAGCCACTAAACAGTTCTAGGCAGAATATGTCCCAATTGCATTGTTTAAAGTGTGCAAGCCTTTCAGAGAAAAGCAGCCATTTATTAAGTCACAAGCAAAAGCATTTTTTTCCTCCTCGTCATTTTTTGGGTGGTTACTGTCCTAAAAGTAGGAGAAAAGCACAACTCCCTGGGCTCCCGAGTTCATCACCGAGTTGCAAAGGCTGCTACGGAAAGCAAGATGAAGTCAAGCCGATGGGTTTTAGGTTGTGGAGACTTTGTCAACGGCAAAGCAAGGCCTCTGGGGTTTGTCATACACTCCTTGCTGGCTCCATATGAATGATGACAATTTTACTTCCTGCTCCTGGATGGACATGGATCTTGGATGACTGCAGTTTCTCACCGATCTTCCCCTGAAGGTAACCAGGGCCCCTGAGGAGGGTGTGGTAGGTTTTTTTCAGGCCAGGAGAGAATCACTTCACTCAGTGGAGCAACAATGCCCAAATGCCCAGTTGGCTCAGTTATTTACAGGCCTACACTAATGAGCCTGGCATCAGGCTCCAATTCCTGTAGGAACCAATTGGCTTTGTATAGAGACGACTGTGTGGTTGTATACCCTCATAACCAGAGCCTTTCCTGCAGGATGGCAAGCGAGTGCTTCCTGGGCACTGGCTGCTGCTCAGAGAAGCAAGGACTGGAGGCGGAGGGATCGTGGTGCAGGCGAGGAGGTGTCCAGACTAGGGGCCCAGTGCTGGTTCTGAAAATGACTCGAGGTCTTCATGTATTTATTCAGACATCAATATTTGTTGAATAAATTAATACACTTATTCCATCTTCTTCTAAAGATCTTTATGGTCATGATCTCTCTTCCTGATGAGAAGAGAGAAAAGCCTCTGAATTAAAAAGTGTCATTTTCTTCATAGACCCTCAGACAGGATGAAATGTAGAACAGGATCCATTTTAACCCAACTAACCCCATTACAGAAACAATATAAGATTTCTGACTCAGACTTCTTATGATTCCTCATGGGGATTGCTTGTCTTTGTTTTGCTATCAGTAGATAATTAAATTCTTCTTTAAAATTATATCCTGTTTTACATGTAGTAAGAGAAGCTAAGGAAAGGGGGGTTTGGCCATGTGCCATGAAAATATTTGTTTGGTCTCAGTCACTCCTGGGGACTAGATTGGCATGGATATGGCTCCATGCCAGCATGAATCAGAATGACTCCAAGGACAAAGTGTTAAGTCACAGGACAGAGGAAAATGCTTTCCTTCCTACTTTTCTCTGTCCCGGCTGTTCTGTGTTCTCTTTCAAGGGGAAGGACCATGCAAGGCTCAATGACAGGGAAGTGCATGATAGCAATTCAAATAAAGGACAGCATAGGATTTTGGCTAACAAATTCAGTTAGGCTCACAATGTGGTGTAGCTACTGACATTCCTAGGCTGCAAAGAAATGTAACGTCCAAATTACAGATTACTGAAAAGAAGGGAGCCTGCTATTCTTTCTCCAGGCCACCAAAAATGGCTGGGGCCTCCCTTGGCTCTGCCTCTTAGTTACTGTGTGAACTTGGGCAAGTTACTTCACTTCTTTCATTATCTTTTAAATTGGGATTTATGGTAACAACTCAATGGATGTACTGATAAAATAAATAGTAAATAGTAAATAGCCTGGCCCACTGCCTATAGGAAGAGCAATAAATGGGAGGTTGTATGGCCATTGTTTTGCTGCTAATATCACAATATTATGCTCTGTCCTTAATATATAAGTGAAGGCCCTTAGGTTGAAAATAAAATTAAATCTGCTCCACATACATAAAATGAAGATTTTTATTAAAAAGACTAGGGGCCCAGTGCACGAATTCATGCACCTTGAAAGGAACTGTGGGCCATAAGGCTGCAGTGGGCACAGGGGCAGGTCTCAGCCCATCCTCCGTGCCCCTGCCCAGCCCCTCCCGCTGCAGCCCCCAGTCCCGTCTGTCAGCAGCCCACTCCCGCAGCCGCTGCTCCTACCAGCTGATGGTGCGGAGCAATTGGGGCCGGTGCCAACAGCAGGTGAGAGCGGGGCCAACACCGTCAGCGGGTGCAAGTGGCAGCTGCTGCCCCGATAGCCTGTCAGGAGCAGGGCGAGGTGGAGAAGCCCTCAGGGGCAATTGGGGCCAGCAGCCACTGCTCACACCCACTAACAGTGACAAGCAATCAGGGTCAGTGCCGGGTGCCAGCAGCAGATGCGAGTGCTGGGCGGGACCACGGCACACGGGAGCAAAGAATTTCCAGTAACTGCCAGAGGCTCACCCAAATGACAGTGACCGGCGCCCCACCTTGGTCTGGCGCCCCCCACTCACCTGCTCCACCATCCTACCACGGCCCATGCCCACCATGTTCCGCACTCTGCCTCCTGCTGCCAACACCCGCCATGTTCCGTGTGCACCCCCGGTGGTCAGCGCACGTCATAGCAACCGGTTGTTCAGTTGTTCCGCCGTTCACTCTATTTGCATATTAGGGTTTTATATATAGAGATATGGGTCACATAAAAACCTGAAGGGGAAACTGGAGAGTGAGGCACACAAATGAGAAGTAACCAGTAACCTTGTGGACCTGAGCAGCAATAGGAATTTTGTTAGGCATGTCCAGTTTCTTGTAGTCTTCCTGTTCAAGATCCAAATTCCAGTGTGGATCACCTTCCCAGAATAGATCCATCAAAGAAAAGCAATTTCCCCCAAAGACATCTTGCACCATTATTTTTAAAAAGCTGACTAGCTAAAAAACCAACAAATGTCTAATAATCCTAATAAGATACTTATCTTTGAAAATTTAAGTAAAATAATTTAGGTTATAACTGGCATTTACTGATGTGGGGAACTGATTAAAATCTCATTCTTAAGTCCCATTTATGCTACACTTTTGTCACAGATTCCAGGAGCCCGAGGAATCTGTGTTGTGTAATTATTCTAATGGCCACTAGATGGCAGTCATATAGATCAAGCATTATTTAAAATTAACAACAAATTCTCTTAAAATTTCCAGTATTTTAACATTTGTTATCTAATTAGCTTCACATAATAGATCTATTACCTTGACATTATTACCCCAAGAATTTCTATTTGAGAAAACTTGTCCTCTGAGAAATCCACTGACTTGCCCTATGCCCAGAGTTAAATAATTAATTTAGTCTAAGTTCTGTGTCTTTTCTCCTAACCTTACTAAATTCTTTATACTTAAATAATTTCAAGGTCTCTAAAGTTTTCAAGTTTAAAATTTGGGATAAACCTTTAAAAACGTCTATTGAATCTGTTCACTTTCCAGGTAAGGAAACAGTCTCAGAGAATTTAAGTAACTTAAGGTCACACCGTTGATTTGTAGCCAGGTCTAGACTGAACTCTGAGTCCTGCTTAGACCAGGGATTCTTTTAAGAGAACACTTCTTTTTCTTATACTATGTTTCTCCACAAGTGCACTCCCTTATCAAACTTCACTACTAAGATAATTCCTGCAGAATTGAACCAAAGTCTTTAGTATAAAGTTTTGTCTGCTGAGCAGAGGTATACAATTTGGCCAAAATTCCCATCCTAAGGGAATTAACCCCTTAGCCATCTTCAAAGACAAACAAAACCAGAGCTTGCCTGTGTCAGAGAATCATAAGTGGCATCGCAATTCACCCCTTCTAGCTGTAGGCCAATTACAGTAATGAAATGTGTTCTGTGGCCTGCCTGCTAAATGCTCTCTAGTGAATTAGGTGGTATATTGTATAAGATAGCGCAGATAAATAAAAGAAACATCCATGCTGCAAAAGGGGAGCTAAAACCAACAGCACCCACAGAAGATGTATGGTCACCCTAGGAGCAATGGGCAATGTTGTCACCATTTATTACAGAAATGGCCTTGAGCTAATGGCCAACTTGGAGGGTGCTTTTCACACTAACAAAGAGCCCCACTCTTGCTTTTTTTCTCCTTACCCCTGCTGCCCTTGTCCAACACACACAAACCCTGAAAATTACAACCCATTCACCTTGGTTGATTCTTTGAGTTCAATGTATAATTAAATTTTTCACTTTCCTAAGTGTCATTCTTTTGTGTTTACTGTTTCTGCACTGAAAGCATTCTTCCCGAGCTTATAACACCACACCATGAAACTTTTAACTAAATACAACATGGAGCTAATCAATGCAGAAAAGGTTGTTCTTACTTAGTAAGAGGCAACATGGTGTAGTAGAAAGAGCTCACTGGGTAGACAACCTTGGTGTGAGAACTACCTTGACTACGGATCAGGAGAGGGCTTTTTATTTGATTTTTTTTGTTTTCTTATGTTAGGTCTCCTAATTTTTCTGAGGTTCAATATCTTCACCTATCACAGTTGGGTAAATAATATTTTCCACACATAGAATTGGTTGGAACTATTTGCTTGCAAGTAATATAAACCATTCTAAACTAGATTAAGCAAAATTAATTTTGTTAAGGAAATAGGATGTATTATGACCCAGGAAAAAAGCAAAATCCCGGGAAGGGCTAAAACCAGTAAATTGAAAATAAAAATTGTTTTCTTATTTGCCATTTCTTGTCTCTGCCTCTTTTTCAATCTTCTCTGCCTCATGGCAACCAGCTTCTCTGCCTCTCTGTCCATACAGCAGGAGGCAGTGTGGCAGAGTGGCTAAAAGGTGACCAGCTATGCGGTCTAAGGCATGTTACACAGCTCTTTAGAAGTAGTTTTCAACATAGGTAGAATGGTTCTATTAATAGTTTCCTCTCTCTTTTAAAGATTAAATAAGCTGATATATGTAACGTGTTTATTACAGCCCTAACATACAAATAGTATCATATGGGAGGGTTAGGGTTTCAACAAAATTTAGGGGGGGACACAAACATTTAGTCCATAATTGTGGTTATGTAAATAGCTGAGGAACAAGATAAACAGATGAGATACAAGGTATTTATTCATTCACTCATTCATTTATTCATTCACTCATTTATGAATTAAACCTTTCACTTTAGCACCTGCTATACCCACACACTTCTCCTTACACAAGGTTGAGGGAGGCAGATATGATCATTACTACCACATTGCTAAGTGACATCCAGTTTGCTTTTTTTCCCCTCTCAATCACTAGTAGCCCACGGAGAAAAGTCGTTACAAAGAAGAGGTGTTAGGTGTAGTTTCCTACAGGGAGCTCTCTCCTGCCACTTGGACAGTGGACTCCCACGTTTTTGTGACTCTGCTTCAGCAAGGACAAGGACCTTTAGGATGAGACCAAGTGACTGCATCTTACATGCTTGCCATCTGACTCACCCCTTGAAACCTGGTCTCCCAGGCCAGCTCTCTGGTGAAGGGAACCATGCAGAATGGAATCTTGGCCTAACTATGTCTGCTTGTTACAATACAATGTCCTTAGCCTCCCAAGGGCTCTGCCCCAGAGCTCTCCCTACACAGCCAACTCCATTTGGCAAGCATGCCTCTAACAAAGCAATGAGATTGGCTCCATTAATCTGCTTGCCTCAAGGTTTGTAGTATGTCTGCTTTCACTCTATGGGGCTCAAATTCTTTGGTTTTCCACGGCTGAGTATACTCAAGGTAGCAGATGGAGTCAAGAGACTAGAACTTCCTGTCATAAATGAACACTGCTCCAAAGGGCTTACAGTGAACTTAGACAATTCTTTCCTAGATTTATCCTCTATTCTTTACTAGATATTCTCTTTTTTCTATCTGTAAAGTGAGAAACTTGGCTAAGACAGTGATTTCAAACTTTGTAATAGCAGCAGAATCATTTGTACCAAAGAAAGCTCATATGCGAGCCTAATATGTTCTGTGCTCCAGAATAATTATTACTTGTAGTTCCCCAAACACAGTCACACCTTGTTCTTTTGCACAAGCTATTTTCTTTGCAAGGAATGTTCCTGCATAACATTCTTCAAACGTAGCTCAACAATCACCTGCTCTTTGAAGCCTTTCCTGTCTACCCCCTCCTCCTCCAAAGTGTTAATCATCCATTTGCTCATTAATTAATTCAGAGATGTAAATTTAACTTCAACTGTGTAGCATCCGCTACTGTGCTAGAATACATGGCTGAATGACAGCCTCGGCTTATAATCCCTAAAGCCTAGGCTTCAAAGGCTCACCACCGACTAGGGGAGACTGTATGAGTCAGGGTCCTGGTAAGAAACAGGTGGCCCACTCAAGTGGAAAAAATCAAGAAGAGTCTAATGAAGGACTTATTTACAAAGGTGTGGATAGAGGTAAGGGAAACCAACAAGGGATGGAGAATGAACCAGGAGAGGGAGCCTGAGAAAGGCAGAGGAATGGAACATGGAAAGAATAACTGGCTATAGGAGATGTGGCCTTGGGACCAGGGGGTCTGACAGGGAGAGGAGCAGGGGAATGAATACAAGGCCTTCTGCCATATTGTGATTCATAATAACAAATATATATTTGGTCCTCATCCCCCTTTCTGACACAGAGCTCTTAAAACCCTTAGAATTTCTGAAGTGAGGAGTGTATAAAGATGTCTTTTGTTATAACAAGGTGGCTATTGGATCCTACTTAAGGATGGGGACTGGCTGCCCTGGAGCCAACCATGTGATTATCTATCTGATTGGAATAATATAATCAATGATTTAATGAATCATGCTCATGTAATAAATCCTCCCTAAAAAACCAAAAGGACCGGCTTCAGAGAGGACCGGCTTCAGAGAGCTTCCAGGTTGCTGAACACATGGAGATTCGGTGAGAGTGGTGCCCTCTGAGAGGGCATGGAAGCTCTGAGACCCTTCCCCACACCTTGTCCTACACATCTCTTCCATCGGGCTATTCCTGAATTATATACTTTTATAATAAACCAGCAATCTAGTAAATAAAGTTCTGTGGGGCATTCTAGCAAAGTAATTTAAACCCAATCTATAGTCTGTCTGTGAGAAGCACAGAGAACAACCTGGGCTTGCAACTGGCATCTGAAGGGTGCGGCGGGGGGGGCAGTTTTGTGGGACTGAGCCCTTCCCATGTGGGATCTGGTGCTATCTCCAGGAGGATAGTGTCAAAATCGAGTTGAATTGCAATACAGCCAGAACCCATTTTGTCCTCACTCTCCCCTAGGCCTCTAAACATCTGACAGAGCCTCCTGTTGTCCAAATGCCAGCAAATGCAAGATAAGCACTGGGGCTGCCATAAAGCTTCCAGAGCTATGAGGAATAAATTTCAGTTGTTAATAAACAACATAGTCTGTGTTATTCTGACATAGGGCAACTGCCCTGAATTAGTATTTATCCAGAACAAACGGTGTTTATTTTAAAGATCCATTTATCTACATATATAAAAGGATAATATGTTAAGTATCCATCCAATGGGTTGCTATGATGAGCACTGACCACCTGGGGGCAGACGCTTAACACAGGAGCTGCCGTAACATGCACTGGCCATTTACAGAGAAATGGCACCATGGTTCTGGCACCCACAAAGCAACACTCGGCTTCCCCAAGAGGGACACAGGCCCCACCACCAACCCAGAGTGACAGCCCACCAATCACAGCCAATTCTGCCAAGACCCCATGGTGCCAAATGTGGCCCACAGCCCATCCCAGCAACGGTAGCTGTGGGTGCCCAGTAATGACGTCACGTAGCAACGCCTGGCTTCCTTTCCCTAGCAACGACTAGCCTCCTTACAGTTTCTTCAGCCCAGGAACACAACTTGCTTTATAGCCAGGTGCAAACATTTCACACTTTAACCAAATGTCTGTGAAGTGTTTTCCCATGCCTCATCTCATTTGATCCTTATGGAAGTCCTGGAGTAGGTAGATAGGAGACTCAGTGGAATCCTATTTTCTTTTCATTAGCTGGAAAACAGAGATTTAGAAAGCTTAGAAACTTGACCCAACTGAAAAGAAAAAATGGTGGACCTTGAAAATGACTTTCAGTTTTCTTACTGCACAGAATATAGTCAAATACTGCTGCAGTTAAATATTTTACCCTTTGTTCTCCCTGAGTGATCTATAATAATAATCTGCTTCATGTTGATATTTACTGCTGTGTTGCTGACAATTACCTGAAAGAGAAGTTGGGGTGCTTCACTGGGCTGGAAAAGTTTAGCTAAATCAGAAAGCAGGTCTAATAAAGCAAGTTTATTATATATATATATATATATATATATATATATATATATATATATGTCTGGTGCATGAAATTCATTCATGAGAGGGGGTCCCCTCAGCCCAGCCTGCACGCTCTTCAATCCGGGACCCCTTGGGGGATGTCTGACTGATGGTCTAGACATCCCTCTCACAATCCTGGACCACTGGCTCCTAATTGCTCACCTCCCTGCCTGCCTGGTCGCCCCTAACTGCCTCTGTGTGCCGGCCTGGTTGCCCCCAACTACCCCTCTCTGCTGGCCTAGTCACCCCTAACTGCCCCCCTGCCAGCCTGGTCACCCCAACTGCCCCCCCACTGGCCTAGTCACCCCTCACTGCCCCCCTGCCAGCCTAATCACCCCAACTGCCACCCCCTGCCAGCCTGGTTGCCCCCAACTGTAACTGCCCCCTTCCCCCCCCCCCCCCCCCCCCGCTGGCCTGGTCGCCCCCAACTGCCCTTCCGTTGGCCTGGTTGCCCCCAACTGTCCACCCTGCCAGCCTGGTCACCCCTGATGGCCCCCCCGCCAGCCTGGTTGCCCCACACAGCCTGCTTGTTCAGTCATTTGTTCATCCCTCAGGCCAGCCCTAGGTGGCTGGGCAGCCGACATCCGAAGCTTGCCTGTGCCTTGGGCATCAGCTGGGCAGCTGCCATCCCAGGCTTGCCTGCACCTCGTGCTGGCCCTGGGAGGCTGGGGGGCTGAAGGGACTGGGTGCCACCATCTTGTGGCTGTGGGCACCGCCATCTTTGTGAGGGCATGGTGGTCAATTAGCATATTCCCTCTTTATTAGATAGGATAAAAGGCTAAGTTGACTCACACATGCATGAGACATAAAAAGTTCTCACTGGCGCCAATCACACACGTGTGTTTCCATCTGTCATTGTCGATCATGAATTTGGTTGACATTTCTATTATAGAGAAAGGGCGAATAGCAATATTAAAATATTTCTTCTAATTAATTTTCTTTCAATGTGCACTAATTCGTGCACTGGGCCACTAGTACCCAAATATAAATAGATACCTTGAATGGACAGACGTCATTTCTTTATTCCACCACCAAATGAGAGCTATGGTACAGCTAGATGGGAGAAGCAAGAACTGGGTGAGATCAGCTTGAAAACAGAGAACATTTCTTTTTTGTACATTGGAATTGTAGTAGAGACTTGTGATCATGCTACAAGTAGTAAATTGTAATGATCTGTCTAATGATAAGTTTTCCTCCTAGACAAGGAGCTCACAGGGAGCAGAATGTTTCTTATGCATCTATCAATCTCCAAGTCTGGCACAAAAGAGATGCTCTATGATTTCCTACAGAAAGAATAAATAATCCAAAGATATATTAGTCTACAGAGACAGGGCTCAGTAGTAGGTTACTCTTGGTTTATGTAACTAGTGGGTAAACAGGCCAGGGTTAGATACCTAGCAAAGTTCCAAAGTTTGAAAACTCATTGCCCCGAACTCTTCTAGCTTCATCATGTGACTTCCCCTTGAGTTATGAAACAGTTATATATAGGGATCCCCAGCAGAGCACTGCACTTGAAGCTGATTCTGTTTTGTTCAAATGAAATTCAGACTCCAGGTACATAATAATGGCACCCCAGAGCTATTATCAGTGTATATTGTGTCTTTGGTGTTGATAATGAGCATGTTCAAGTACATTCCATTCCTCTCTCTGTTTTAATCTCAACAGCATTCTGGTTACAAAGCAGAGAGCCTGACCTTATCTCTTCTTCTTCTGTCTGCTTTGGTTCTTTTCAGCATATTCTTGGGTCAAGGGTGAGATTCCATTCCTGGCTCTCAGCTGTAACTCACCCAGAACAAACCCTTCTTTGCTTTTCCTGTCCCCAATTGTGCTTTCAGAAAAGACAGGCTTTGGGACGACTCCACGTCCTGTCCCAGAAAATTTCTTTTCACTCAAGTCTGTAAAAGGAATGTTCAAAACGTGATAACTATATTCCTTTTGGTCACACCCCACCCAGCCATATGTTGTTGTTTTTTCGGCACACTTAGATTTTTTTTTGCAGGGTGGCAATATGTTGTTTTTTTTGGGTTGCCGCTTGTTTTGGAGTGCTTGCTTTTTTTTTTTTTTCTTTTTTTTTTTTTCAGTCCTGTGGTTGTGAGAAATATGCTACATTTCTGGGATCAGCCCCTTGACCAGACACCACATTTCATGAAAGTTGACTAATATCTGCCCCCCAAAAAACTGAGGTAGAGGGAAGGTACTTCTTTTCTTGACCTGATAAATCTCCAGATATAGAAAAAGAAGTCACTTGGCAAAGCAGTTACATTTTTATTCCTTAAAGTAAAAATGGTCTCCAGCCCCACCCACTCCCAAGACACAGATAAAATATTTCTGTTTTTGTTACATGCCTGAGTTCATGTTCATGTTCATGCACAAGCATGTGTGTATTTGTAGAGGCAAATTTTCCTTCTTGTCTCAATATTTCAATTTTTTCCTATGTTATCTTTATTCTTAGGTATGCCCTTAAGTAGAGCATATAATTTACCCCTAGCTACCTGGAGAAATCATAATAGCACCTTTTATGGAGACACTGGACATGCATGATCTCTAATGCTCACAATCCTTCCACCAAATGTCAGAGCTGGGAAAACAGGTTTCACTGGCGCCTGATATGGCATTCTGTTGACCTCGCTGGACTGTGTCTCTCTCCATCCCCTACCCTTGGTTCTGCCCAGTGGAACCAAGAATCCCTTCTAGGACCAGATGACAATAAATTCTATCCTGATCCCCCACATGTGGCCTCTCTCCTTTGAACCTTGGTGAAAGAAATTCCAACATTTATAATGATACCTTCTTGAGACCTTTACTGTTTTGTGTTAACTTCCACCATTTACATAGTTGTCTTCACTTGCACAGTTACTCTGATAAGCACTTTAAATGCAGAAATCTTGGTCTTGCTCAGGGCTTTATCCTGCTGAGGGGTAGTTATACGGATTCTGGAGTCAGGAAAGACTGATTGGAATCCAAAGCAATTTGCTTTTCCATGCTAAGGTACAGTGTCCTCAGACAATCTGTAGAGTTACTGGGAAGAGCAAATTAAATAACTGCCTGTAGACTGGGAGTAATATATTAGTCCTTTGAAATCCGCCATTTTTTAGGAAATTTATATGGTTCTCTAGGACTCTCACTTCTAGAACTGTCGAACTTTATTAATGCATTGCCACCCCAATATATTTATTCCCCAACATGAATCCTGGCTGTTGTGGCGTCTGACCTGTTCCTGTCTAGGTCAACACTCCATATGGGTACTTCATTCTGAATGGAATTATTCAACAAAAGAAAGAAGAACCTTTTTGCTGGAAGTGGCTAGTTGCAAAATTTAACTTATCCACTTTTATTTTCTGAGCACCTTCTGCATCCCAAGACCTGTACTAAATAATTATAACATTTAATTACCCAACAACTATAACAACTATTCTTGTATTATTTATATGTATTGAGTTTTATGGATGCATGTTCTAAGCAGCTTTTTGTGTGTTGTTTTCATCTTTACAGCAACTCTATGCAAATGGCACTATTATTATCTCCATTTTGCAGATGAGAAAACTGAGTTTTAGGGGCCTTTACACAACTTGTAGAAGTTTGAATGCTCAGCTCGAGACAAAGCTGGAATTTGAACACAGGTAGTCTGACCTGTCCACCATGCAATACTGAGCCTTTTTAATATCTCTGGTAAAGGTGGATTCTTACTACGAGTCTTGGAGATAGGTGATGATGAAGCAGGCTGAGAGAGGCCAAGGGCTTGTCCAAACTCACTTGCCTTGAAAGTAAAAATGCAGAGCTCTGAGCCAGGCTCATGCATGTGGCCTGTCAGACTCCAGTCTAGCGCCCTCTCTCCTTTACCCTGACTTGCATGTTTCTTCGGGGGTAAAACGAAGGGACAGGGCATAGAGGGAAGGACTCCGTTTATTATTCCCTAATCACATGATCAAGAAGCAATCAATCATCTTTTTCTAGACCCTTATTAGAGATGGTAGAAACTCACTTATTTTCATTTAACTAACAACCTTAAACTTTTCTGTCAAAGTCCTGAGGATAAAATTTTGAACTTTACAGACATACCGACACATACCTCTTTGACTAAGACTTGGTTTTGGTTAACAATATTCATATCCCATGCCTTAAAAATATGTATTATCCCCCAGCCGTCATGGATCAGTGGTTGAGTATAGACCTATGAATCAGGAGGTCATGGTTCAATTCCTGGTCATGCAGGAGGCAGCCAATCAATGATTCTCTCTCATCATTGATGTTTCTATCTTTCCCTCTCCCTTCCTCTGAAACAAATAAAAATATATATTTTAAAAATATGCTTTATTTTCCTTTCTTTGAGCAAGCTGTGGTTCTGGTGAAGTGGGTAAGGTGCAACACCAGACCCTAAGCTGCACTAGCTGTCACAGGTGAGTGTGACAGTTGCCCTTGTGGCCTGCAAATCACACCAGTAGTTCCAGAGACCACCTTCCTAATTATATCAGAAGATCTTAGGCAGTTAATCTGTGATTATCTACTCTGTTGATACATTTTCTTTTTTCCTTATAAATAAAAACAGAAAACTTCTCCAATCATTATTTACTTTCCCTGCAGAGATGCTATTTTGATATTTCCAGGCTGTCACTATGTTCTGGTTTGGAAACAGCCAGAGCAGGGCCTGAGGCTGCCGCTGACTGGCCTCACACACAGGAAGCAAAGCCCTGGCCACAGCAGCATGTGTCCTATGACACAGAAACTTCAAAGTGCACAGCTGGCCTTTCATGTTGGCTCCAAGATGACCCGAGACGTTTATTCCCTATTCCTTTGTCCACGGTGTTCCCATGGATAAAACGGTCTTTTCCAACCTAGTTTCGTTTTTATTTTAGTGGTCTCACTCATCCTCGAGGATCAGCAGAATACATAACTATATGAAGAAAAATTAATCAGGAAAGCAAATCGGAATTGTAGGTGAGGTTAAGATTCCATTTTAATTTGAGTAATTGAGGTGGACCTTATGGGGAAGGTGATTTGTAAACAAAGGCCAAAAGGAAGGAGTGAGCTGGCAGTAAGGATAGCTAGCAGATGAATATGTCAGGCCAGGCACAGGCCAGTGTCCAGTGGGAGGAGGTCTAGCCTACATCAGAGCATCAGCACACAGGGTGGGTTGGTTAGAGCTGAGGGAGCAATGGGAGGCTTGCAGGAGTTGAGGGGAGAGAGGAAAGACGGTGATAAAGAAGTGGGGCCAGATCCTGTAGACCACTGCTAAGAATTTGACTTTCCCTCTAAATGAGATGGGAGTTACTTACCTAATATTGATTAGAGGGTTAGTTATTTAGTAGTTGACAGCCTTGCAAGTTACCTCTTTGCTATGAATTAAGAAGCATGTACATGCTACTGTGTTCAATATATCTCTCCATGAGTCCTTTGACTATAAGAAAATTAATAACCTTTGAGCCAAAGACTTGGGTTCCAATCTTATCTGTGTCATTACTGTTTGGGTGTCCTGGGGTAAGTTACTTAATCTGTTATTGCTCAGTCTTCATCTGCAAAATGGGGTGATAATGTCTCTAACTTATTTAATGGGACATGCTGGAGGAATAAGATAATGTTCCTGCAAATGCTTTAAAATATAAAGTATTATCAAAATAATACACTATTTTCATTCAGGCAGGAAGATCTCCAGAGAAATGCAAATGCCATCCATAATTAATAGACAAGCAGATAAACCTTGGTTTATTGGATGGCAGAGCTATTCACCCATGTGGGTCCATAAGGAATATCACCTGGAGAGTGGAGCTTTGGTGAGGTGCAGTGAGGAATGAATTTAGAATATAAGCTCTGCTCAGAAGAACATCACAGGAGGTGTGTTAATTTTCTACAGCTGCTGTAATAAATTACCACAAACTGGGGAGCTTAAAATAACAGAAATGTGTTCTCTAACAGTTCTAAAAGCCAAAAGTCCAAAATCAAGGTATCAGCAGGGCCTGGCTATCTCCAAAGCCTCTAGGGGAGAATTCAGCCTTGCCTCTTCCATCTTCTGGTGACTGCAAGCATTGCTTGCTTTGTAGCTACAAAACACTAATCTCTGCCTGTCTTCACAGGACCTTCTCCTCTTCTCCCTGTGTATCTTCAATAAGGACATTTGTCATTGGATTTAGGGCCTACACAGATAATCCAGGATGATATCATTTTGAGTCCCTTATTACATCTGGAAAGACATCCTATCTAATAAAAGAGTAATATGCAAATTGACCTTACCTCCACTACACCCACAAGCCACGCCCATCAGCCACGCCCACCACCCAATCAGGAGGGAATATGCAAATAAACCCAACCAAGATGGCTGCAGCCACAGAGAGCAGGAGGGAGGCTTGGGTTTCCCCGGCAATGGAGGAAGCCAAACTTTCCACCTGCCCTTGCCGGCCCAGGCCTCCACTCAATGCTACAAAGTTTCAATGATAGAAGATACATAAATACAAGCAGAAATGGCGGCAGCCACGGAGCTGGAAAGAGCAGGAGGCTAGGGTTGCCCGCGGCGATGGAGGAAGCCAAGCTTCTGCAGCCCTGGCCTGCTCTGGCCTCCGCTTAAGGCTACAAAGTTTCAATTATAGAAGATACATAAATCCCAATAGAAATGGCTGCTGCCATAGAGCAAGCAGAAGGCTTGGCTCCGCTCCAGGCTACAAAGTTTCAATTGTAGAAGATAAATAAATCCCAGATACCAGGGCCTCTGCTTGGGTTGCCGAGGGCGTGGCCAGCCTGCAAACCACCACAGGCCCCTCACCCAGGCCACCCCACACCCCAAGGGAACCCCCACCCTGATCCGGGACACCCTTCAGGGCAAACCAGCTGGCCCCCACCCATGCTCTATCCTATCTAATAAAAGAGTAATATGCAGATTGACTATCACTCCAACACACAAGATGGCTGCCCCCATGTGGTCAAAGATCCTGCCCCCATGTGGACACAAGATGGCCAGTAAGGGAGGGCAGTTGGGAGGAACCAGGCCTGCAAGGGAGGGCAGTTGTGGGCAATCAGGCCAGCAGGGGAGGGCAGTTAGGGGTGACCAGACCTTCAGGGGAGGGCAGTTTGGGGTGACCAGGCCTGCAGGGGAAGGTAGTTAGGGGCAAACAGGCTGGCAGGGGAGCAGTTAGGCATCAATCAGGCTGGCAGGGGAGTGGTTAGGGGGTGATCAGGCTGGCAGGCAGAAGCGGTTAGGGGCAATCAGGAAGGCAGGCAGGCGAGCAGTTGGGAGCCAGCAGTCCTGGATTGTCAGAGGGATGTCCGACTGCCTGTTTAGGCCCGATCCCACTGGACATCCCCCGAGGGGTCCCAGATTGGAGAGGGTGCAGGCTGGGCTGGGGGACCTCCCCCCCATGCACGAATTTCATGCACCAGGCCTCTAGTTTTTTTATAAATAAGGTCATGTTTACAAGTTCTGGGAATTACAATGTGTATATATTATAATGGGAGCTGCCATTCAACCTTCTACAGAGGAATGCTTGGCGGTGAAAGACAGCTTGAGGACAACAGCCAGTCATGATAGAAAAGTTATACAAATTAAGTGGAAGAGAAATTGACGTCAAATAAAAGCCACACAAAGTAACTGGGTTCAAATGGATATTTGGCTACAGCATATTCAGAATTGAAGACTCAGTTCTAAAGCTTTTTTCTTTCAGGAAACTCAAATTCTCTCTCTCTTGCTCAAAATTAAAAACAAACAAACAATAAGCTATTCTATGCTTCTCTCTCTCTCTCTCTCTCTCTCTCCCTCTCTCTCTCTCTCTCTCTCTCTCTCTCTCTCCAGCATGCACAGCACATGAAGTAAGCCCATAACAAGCATTATGAATAATAGTAGTAACAAACTTCCACTAGGGATACAGAGGCTCTGACTATGACTAGGGCTCCCTAGGGTCTAGGTGACTGACCCTATAGGTAACTTACCCTATATTCAATTTGAAGAAATGTTTTTTGAACATTTCATGCCATTGATTTAACAGATGTTTACTGAGTTCCTGGCATGTGCCAGACACTGAGCAAGTTGACCCACTCTCAGGCAGCCAGTCCATCATAAGCCAAACTCAGCAGGCTGTTTCAAGAGTCAGGGCATGACAACTACTGTAAAAACATTCAGCCAAGTGTGGCTATCTACAGCTGCTCCTTTACATCCAAGTACTCACTTCTATGTCAAGCCATTCCCCAACTCACTGTTGTCACCTAGTGACCTATTTATCATTATATAAAAGTGGAATAAGTATAAGTGGAAGAATAAAGTGACCCTATTGTTTCCCCCTCCCTAGACAAGTAAAAGAAGACATCAGCTAAGATTTAATTGAGTCCTTATAAAGGGTAATCTTTAAGCTATATTTGGGTCATTGTGTAGCAATGGTAGTGGATATGTAGAAATTCAGTTATAGGACCCTTGAACTTATCTGATTTCTGATAATTATATGCAACCACTTACTCTTACCTCCACTAGTTTATGAATAGGCACATAAAACTTAACAACCTAAACAGAACTCTAGAATTTTCTAACCCTCACTGTGTTGAGAAGTATATTCAGCTTTTTATTGTTATTGTCTTGAAGACTAAGGATAGAGTTAGATTAACTTTTGAGTAGTTATATTTTATGCTGAAATGAAACATGAGGAGTTATTTTCACCCAATACCCTGAATGTGGGGACACTAATGAGGCAAGTACTCTCAACACACCAGACCCTTAGCCTGACCTCGTCTCGGGACACCCCACACAGTCAGTTTCAGATAGCTTCTCCAACCCACGTTAAGTCCACAGGGCTGTGCTCTCAGAGCAGTTTCCTTCCCCATTTACTTGTGGTGACTTTAGCCTAACATGCTTATTGACTAAGTTGGAACACGGATATAAATGAGACTCCAATCACAGTCTTAAAGGTCCAGAGAGAGCAGCCCCTCAGTGATATTCACTGACCTGACAACACACTGATGTCCTCCTTAAAAATGCTCTGCTTCGGAATTCAGAGAATATCTGAGGCCATCATCACAAAATGTTCCGGAAGAGGAGAAAGACCCACAGATAAGTGTGGACTCTGTCTCTCTACCATTCAAAGCTTCTTGAAAAAGGAACTCTTACAATCTCATTCATAGATTAAAAACCAATCTTCTTAAAGACACACTGCTTTACTGTTTACCACACTCTTGGAGAGAAAATTTCCCTCCGGCTTTCCACTTTCGACAAATAGCATGCATCTCAGACTTTCCTTTAGTCATAGCAAGGCCACCCTGTCACTGGGAGTGAGGTTGTTTCCTCCCTGTCTCTCTCCTCCTTATGTACGTTCCAATCTATCCCTGGGCATTAAGGCAACATGACATAAGAATATATTTTCTAAATTTGCATAAAATGAGAACTTCACAGATGGGCAGCACATGCTTCCCATAAGTCCAGTGTGAAAATGGCTCGATAGCACTTGTCGCTACACACATCCTTTCCACATTTCTGGCACACGTACATCTTACACAAACAGGAATTGCGACAAGCAAAACAGATGGGCAACAAAAAAAAAAGTTTCCAAGGCACGCATCCCAAAATTCTTCCTTGAACATGATACTGTATCACTTGTCACAATAAATCTGAAAGTAGTTGGGGTATTAGCAGACAGTCTTTGCTGGAGGGAAAAGATCAAGATATTAATTTCCATTCCTCTGGAAGAAATGTGGGGAGCCACCATTGCCTCCCCTAATTAAAGAGAGGTGGTTCTCCAAATCACCCTCCTGTATATTGGGTGGCTTGCTAAGTGTGTAGAAAGCTTCCTTTGGTGTCCTTTGCATTTGTCAGTA
Source organism: Plecotus auritus (assembly GCF_963455305.1). NCBI lineage: Eukaryota > Metazoa > Chordata > Mammalia > Chiroptera > Vespertilionidae > Plecotus > Plecotus auritus. The sequence goes on from NC_137777.1 coordinate 36,271,438, forward strand.
CACAGAAATAGAAGTGGTATAACTAGAGAGCAGGAGTGGGCCAAAGCATATTTCATACTGCACACATTGTCAAGTATAGCTCCTGACTTGTTTCTCTGAAGCTACACTCTACCAGGTAGCCTCTACCCGGACATGTGGACATCCCCATTGAAGAAGACATAGTACACTGACAAGGTTTGCAGCATTAGCATCTAACTAAATTTTTATTAAAAGTTACCAGCACTGCCCTAGCTGGTTTGGCTCAGTAGATAGAGCATTGGCCTGAGGACTGAAGGGTCCCAGGTTTGATTCCGGTCAAGGGTACATGCCCCAGTTGCGGGCTCCATCCCCAGTGGGTGGCATGCAGGAGGCAGCTGGTCAATAATTCTCTCTCATCATTGATCTTTCTCTCTCTCTTTCCCTCTCCCTTCCTCTCTGAAATCAATAAAAAAATAATAATTTTTTTAAAGTTACCGGCACCATAGATGGGTACTAGAAATATTGGGGAGAACTCTTTATAAAACATATGACTATCTAACCACTATGCTGTATACCTGAAATTAATACAAAATAATATTGAAAGTCAACTGTAATTGAAAAATAAGAATAAGTTACAGGCACATACAGTTCTAACAAAATTTCTAAATTTCTAGAAGTATCTGGAAGGAACTGAAAGAACATTTGATGAGAGGTTAGAAACTAGAGCTTTGGTTCTACCTTTATTACGGACTGCCTGAGCAAATTTGGCAGGCCGCTGAACCTTTCTGGACTTCTGTTGTCACCTATCTAGTTGATCCACTAAAGGGATATTCCCTATTGCTATCTCTGCAGGTTGTCAGCATAAACCTAAGAACTTAGGGAAAGCTGGAACCGATGTCTTTTCAACATCACTACTACTGCTCAGAGCACTGATTTCTCTGGGTGCTAGTTCAAGAGACATGTTAGCACCTGTGTCAGGAGCAGACCTCCCCCACTAGCTTGCCCCACTCTTTACACAGTCTTCTCCTGAGAACAACTCCTCAACCCACCTCTGACTAAAGGCAGCTTGCAGAGTCTATAGAAGGCAACAATAATAATCCCCAACCCCATTTTTTTAGATCTAGGATATTTAGCTTGTGTGGGGCCTCAGAACTGCAATCTAAATCTTAACATTTTTAGAACAATCATTTTTCTCCTGCCTTGAAAGCCCCATGCTCTCTGTGCCTACCTCTCTAAGCAGAACAAGTGTGAGTGAACCCAGGCCACAGCTTCTCAGCGTTCTTCAGGAAGCCTTATTTGTTTGACTAAGAGGCTTATCTTGGAGAGTTTATCAAAATGAAGTAATAATATACTCACATCCAGAAATTAAAAATTGCCAACAACCTTCTAAAAGGTATTTTCTCTAAAAGGCTTTGTTTTTTAAAAATTAAAGTTACTAAGTTACTCTACTTTGGGCAATTTACTATACACGTTGTGCTTACAATTTAAATAAATAAAAACTAACTAAAAATCCCTAATTTATAATAGCTAACAATTTTTATATTAATTGACTCATTTAATCCTCTTAGCACCTCTATGAGATAGGTATAATTATATCATTCCCATTTTATAGATGTGGATATTGGGCACACAAGGTTTAAGTACATGCCCTTGCTCTTTTTTTTTTTTTTTTTTTTAATCTCTCCAGCCTCATGATACGGCAATGAAAGCGAAGTCTTTGAAGTCAGACAGACATGAATTCTATTCTCAGTTCTGCTGTTCTTCAGCTTCATGACCTTGAGTAAATTCCCAGCTTCCTTTAAAGCTCAGTTTGCTTCCCTATAAAATGGGAAAATAACTACCTATCTCTTAGGGTTACTATGAGTGTTAGGTGACAAATTCATGGTACAATGTATGGCACAGAATAAAAAGTAGATATTAGCTAGTGTTAAGATTTTCCATAGGCTAGGGCAGGAAGAACAGCATCCATCAATCTAGACCGATATCATTTTTATCTTATTGGTTGGGTTTCATATTTGTTGACTTTATTGCTTTTAATGAGATGGAACAGCCTGTGTTCTTGAGACCCTTGGGTCTATGTATAACATGGTGTCAGGCAGGGCATGAATACATAAAAATTTATTACATTTCTATACACTAGTAATTATTAGAAAGAGAAATTAAGAAAACAATCCCACATGTAATTGATCAAGAAAAATAAAATACCTAGGAATAAGTTTAAGCAAGTAGGTGAAAAACCTTCTTACTGAAAATTATAAAACATTAATAAAATAAATTGAAGAAGACACAAATAAATGAAAAGCTGTTCTGTGCTCATGGATTGGAAAAATTACTATTGCTGAAATGTCCATACTACCCATACTATAGATTCAGTAAATCTCTATCAAAATTCCAATGACATTTTTCACAGAAATAGAACAGACAATCCTGAAATTTGTATGAAACTATACAATACCCTGAATAGCCTAAGCAATCTGGAGGTAAAAAATAAAAATGCAAAAGAAAACAAAACAACAACAAACAAATCTGGAGCCATATGCTCCCTGATTAAAAACTATATTATAAAGCTATACTAATAAAGCCAGCATGATACTCACATAAAAACAGAAACACGGATTAATGGAACAGAATTGAGAGCACATAAATAAACTCATGCATTTGTGATCAATTAATTTATAACAAATGAGCCAAGAATATGCAATAGGGAAAGGACAGTTGTTTCAATAAAAAATGTTGGGAAGGGAGAAACCAAGATGGCGGCATAGGTAAGCACCTAAACTGCTGCCTCGCACAACATTTTCAAAACTACAACTAAAAGACAGAACGGACACCATCCAGAACCACAGGAAAGCTGGCTGAGTGGAAATTCTACAACTAGAAGGAAAGAGAAAAGCTCACAGAGAATTGGAGGTACGGCAAAGGGTCTTTGTGCACGCAGAGAGGAAGGGCGGCTGAGAGCCTGGTTGACTTTCTCTGGCGGGGGGGGGGGGAAGGAAGCCCCCGACTGCACTGAACCCCAGTTCCAACTGCACTGAACCCCAGTTCCGGGCGAAACCCCGTGGACCCAGGCTCATACAGGGGGAGTCTGGACTGTCAGCTAGAGAGAAAGGCACCCGGAGACTCGGAGACCCGGGGGAGACCCGAGGGAGCCCCGGCGGGCAGGGGTCTGGGGGCGTGCGCGCCAGTGTGCACAAAGGCTGCGGAGGTTGCCACAGGCTTTCCCTAGCAGAAGGGAGTTGGAAGCTCCTGACTGCACTGAACCCCAGTTCTGACTGTACTGAACCCCAGTTCCAGGCGAGCTCCTGGGGACCCACGCTATTACGGGAGGTGGGGGGGGAATCTGGACTCTCGGGAGGAGGCTCAGGAGCCAGGGAAGACAGAGGTCTGGAGGCGCGTGCATGCCAGTGTGCACAAAGATTGCGGAGCTTGCCACAGGCTTTCCCTAGTGGAAGGGACTCAGAAGCTCCTGACTGCACTGAGCCCCAGTTCTGACTGCACTGAACCCCAGTTCCAGGCGAGCTCCTGGGGACCCACGCTCTTGCGGGGGGGAATCTGGACTCTCAGGCGGAGACTCGGGAGCCAGGGAGGGCAGAGGTCTGAAGGCGCGCGCGTGCAAGGGCAAGGCTGACTGGAAGCCAAGACTGTCTGCTCTGCCCTGAGACTCCACCCCATCCAAGCTGAGCACAGAGGCTTTTGCAATTTGGCAAGTCTAATCCTATAAGGCTGTCTCCAGCACCGAACTTCTCCCAGCGTAGACACAGCTGATCCTCACAGCCAACTGGCTTGCAGGTCAATTCCTCCCAGTGATACCAACAACAATCAAGACTTAACTACAACAAGGCTGTACACACAGTCCACAAAGGGGTGCACCAAGAGTATCTACTTCAGGTTAACTGGGGAGGCCGACCCACTGGGCCATATAGAAAACCTAGCACACAAACCTACCCTACCAACTCAGGGAAGCAGTGAAAATGCGGCAACAAAGAAACAGATCACAAACAAAAGAAATGGAGGAAAACAAATGACTGGATATAGAATTCAAAACCACAGTTATAAGGCTTTTCAAGAATATCCTAGAAAAGGCCGATAAATATAACGAGACCCTTGAAGATATGAAAAAGGACCAACTAGAAATTAAACATACACTGACTGAAATAAAAAATATTATACAGAGACCCAAAAACAGACTAGAGGAACACAAGAATCAAGTCAAAGAATTGAAATACAAAGAAGCAAAAAACACTCAACTGAAAAAGCAAAAAGAAAAAAAAATCCAAAAAGTTGAAGATAATGTAAGAAGCCTCTGGGACAACTTCAAGCGTACCAACATCAGAATTATGGGGGTGCCAGAAGAAAAGAGAGAGCAAGATACTGAAAACCTATTTGAAGAAATAATGACTGAAAACTTCCCCCACCTGGTGAAAGAAATAGACTTACAAGTCCAGGATGCGCACAGAACCCCAAACAAAAGGAATCCAAAGAGGACCACACCAAGACACATCATAATTAAAATGCCAAGACAAAAGACAAAAAGAGAATATTAAAAGCAGCAAGAGAAAAACAGTTAATTACCTACAAGGGAGCACCCATACGATTGTCAGCTGATTTCTCAACAGAAACTATGCAGGCCAGATGGGAGTGGCAAGAAATATTCAAAGTGATGAATAGCAAGAACCTACAACCAAGATTACTCTACCCAGCAAAGTTATCATTCAGAATTGAAGGTCAGATAAAGAGCTTCACAGATAAGAAAAAACTAAAGGAGTTCATCACCACCAAACCAATATTATATGAAATGCTGAAAGGTATTCTTAAAGAAGAAGAAAAAAGTAAAGATAAAAATTATGAACAACAAATACATATCTATCAACAAGTGAACCTAAAAATCAAGTGAATTAAAAACCAGAGGAACAGAATAAACTGGTGAATATAATAGAATCAGGGGCTTAGAAAGGGAGTGGACTGATAATTCTCAGGGGGAAAGGGGAATGGGGGGATTCAGGAAGAGACTGGACAAAAATCATACACCTAGGGATGAGGACAGTGGGGGGGAGGTAAAGGCAGAAGGTGGGGTGGGAACTGGGTGGAGGGGAGCTATGGGGGAAAAAGGAGAAAGAATTGTAATAATCTGAATAAAGATTTATTTTTTAAAAATGTTGGGAAAATTTCACAGCCACATGCAAAAGAATGAAACTAGACCACTACACCACACACAAAAATTAACTCTCAATAGATTAAAGATTTGAAACCCATAAAACTCAATGAAGAAAACATACATAATAAGCTCCTTGACATTGATCTTGGTGATGATTTTTTTAAATCTGACACCAAAAGCAAAAACAAATAAGTGGGACCACATCAAATTAAAAATCTTCTACACATCAAAGAAGATTATCAGCAAAATGAAAAGGCAACCTACTGAATGGGATAACATATTTACAAATCATATATTTGATAAAGGGGCTAATAACATTCAAAATATATAAAGAACTCATAAAACTTTATAGCAAAAAAAAGCAAACAATCTGATTTAGCGAAGGACCTGACATTTTTTTAAAAGAAGACATATAGGTGGTCAAGAGGTACATGAAAAGATGCTCTATGTCATTAATCATCAGGAAAGTGCAAATCAAATCCACAGTAAGTACCACCTCAGGCCTATTAAAATAGCTATTATCAAAAAGACTAGAAATAATAGATGTTGGCAAATATGTGGAGAAAGGGAACCCTCGTGTATTGTTGTGGGAATGTAAATCAGTGCAGCCATTGTGGAAAACAGTGTGGAGGTTCCTCAAAAAATTAAAAATAAAACTACCCTATGATCTAGCAATTCCATTTCTGGGTTTTATCTCAAGAAAATGCAAACACTAACTCAAAAAAATATCAGCACCTGTATGTTCAGTACAGCGTTATTTACAGTAGCTAAGATATGGAAACAACCTAAGAGTCAATGGATGAATGAATGGATAAAGAAATAGTAGTGTATATACACAATGGAATGTAACTCAGTAATAAAAAAATAATGAAATCTTATCATTTGCAACAACACAGAGAGACCTCCAGGGCATTAGACTAAGTGAAATAAGTCAGACAGTGAAAGACAAATACCATATGATCTCTTTTATATGTAGAATCTAAAAATATAAACAAACCCAACCTCATAGAAACAGAGAACAGATCGGTAGTTGACAGAGGGGGTGGGTTGGGGTTGGGAGAAATAAGTGAACTCTTTTTTGTTGTTTTTCCTGGATAATTTGAATTTTTTAAAGTGAAAAAAGAATCCACTGCTCTCCCCGCCCCCCAAAAGAAGTATTTTAGACTGGATGTTGGCATGTAAATAGAGCTTTAGACTTTTTTCCCTTTGGTCATCTTAGTCAATTAGAATATTATTTAAATTGCTAAGGTCCCCTCAGATAGCTTTAAAACCTAGATACAGTCTTGCATGTAATTTGCTAACTACTGATGGAAGCATACATACAATTGAAAAATATAAGAGAGTTTGGATTTCTGTGCAGAAGTGCTAAAAGAGTATGGGTGGATGATCTACAAAAAGACAAAGATTATTGCAAACAGTTATTATTTCATCAGAATTAGTCAAGGTTTTGCTGAAGGTCAAGACTTATAAATTGCAATAATTCCCTTCTTCATTTTATCCTAAGCAGAACCTACTTTCTTCCTAAACATTAATAGTCCTTTTTTCTTCTTTTATCACCAAAACTTTCTCATGTTTGTTTCCTGCTTAGATCCCTGTAACAAGCACAAACTGTCCAGAATTGTATCTTCCTTCTTATCTAATAAAGGAAGTTTTTATACCCAGCATTGGTGATTGAAGCTATTGCTTGATTTTTCCTAAACTCCTAGGTGAATGTTCATGTAGTTTAATATAGCTGTTGACCATTGTGAAAGGGAAAGAGACAATCAAATATTCTCCAGATAACCAGGAATGGTGGAAGCATCTATATTTTTAACACTCTAATGGGGCTTCATGTGAATTAGAAAATGTCTAGAACTTCCAAAGGGAAACAAACACATAATTATTCTTTTTACCCTTCTATGTATATGATTTTTCATATTTTATAATATCAACTAAGTTGTCAGTATAAGACCTAGTTTAGAAGCCTTTGGCAAAAATGGAAATGAATGTTGGGTAGGGAAGACTTGCTTAATTATGGGAAATATTTACTATGTGGTCTTGGTTTTAGATTTCAGATATGGATAAACATATACACCACAAACTAAAGGGCAGAATTAGCAACTAAGTAAAAGGTCATATAACGCATTTTAAAGGCATAGAGTAATTAATCCTGATTGACATGTCAATGTCTTCCCAAAGATTGATATTTTCAGGTTTAACTCTCTAGTGAAAGGATAGTTTAACTCAAGATTAAATTATAAAACTACATTTCCTGCTTAAGAAATCCATCTAAATTAAGGCAAAGAAGGCTTAAGTATTGCTCCTGGTCACACAACTAGGAAGTGGGAGAACCATTTTCAATCCTGGGAAGTGTGGCTTAGTAATTAACATTCTATCTAGGTTTTGTTGTTGTAGCTGTTTTGCTTTTGTTGTTAATCTTACTTTTTTGCATGTCTTATGACATAAAAAAATCTTTCGAAGACTGAAATTGGTATACATTTGGTCTATTCATTTATCTTGTAGTCTATGATGAAAATTGATGTTGAAGTCTCTGGGATTCAACAATATTCTTGGCCATCAAAGTAAGATATTCCCTATACTTTACTTACTAACAAAATGAATTATATGTTTTGTAAAATAATCTATAATAAGAATTAAAAACAAAAGAAATGTCTAAGTAACTTTTGCATAAGGTTTAGATATGCATAATATATTCTATATTTTGGTTAAAAATTACATTTCTCGCTCTAGCTGGTTTGGCTCAGTGGATAGAGCATTGGCCTACATACAGGAGGGTCCCAGGTTCGATTCCGGTCAAAGGCACATGCTCTGGTTGTGGGCTCGACCCCCAATAGGGGGCATGCAGAAGGCAGCCGGTCAATGATTCTCTCTCATCATTTATGTTTCTATCTCTCTCTTCCTCTCCCTTCCTCTCTGAAATCAATAAAAATATATTTTTTAAAAATTGTATTTTTCAGTGCAGTTTTGTCTTGCTAATGTTGAATGAGTTTGTATTGCTGATGAAGGTGGGCCATGATATAGGAAAGCAACAGAAGTACATTGGGTGGCAAAGAAAGTCAGTTGAGACAAATAGCATGTCATGAGCAGTAGTTAACCATGGAAATAATTAAATATCCTGAAAATAACATTTTCCAAAAACCTGCATTTCTGAAGAATTCATTATAATTAGAACATTCAGATTTATGGTACTTTAAAAACCAAGTCATTTATTTAAGCCATTGGGTTAATTTTCTAAACTCCAAATTCACCTCAAAAACTACTTGTGAGAAAATGTCAGTGTGTCCACGTGGGACAAATTCCAATCATTCAGAACACTATGGTGGAATCTTTTCTTCCTGTTTGAAAAAAAAGGCAAGCTCAGGGAGCCAAATCACTCATCCAGATAATTAGCAACGATCCAATCTGTTAATTGAGGACATGTGTGCCAAACCTTCTTGGCAACCTCAGACAGACAGTTGTACGGTGGTCAGTCAGTCAGTCATAGCTACCAAGTGCCAGAGTGTGCTCGGCCCTACACTAAGACCTTTGCATTAAAGACAGATCAGATGTGCTCTTTGACTTGGAAGAATAAATGTGCTAAACTGTTAGGAAATTGGCTGTTCTTATTCCTAAATTTGGTAATGCTAAGCACAAAATGATTTCACTAACCCAAGCCCTTTTTATGGTCTTCTTTGAGAGAATGACTCCCTTCTCAATTTTCTCTGTAACTTGGGAGAAATGTTCAAGAATCAAGTGCTGCTATGTCTAAATACAAGTAAATAAGCACAAGTGGAATGTTAATGGGAAGAAGACAGTTCTGGGAGAGGGATATTGGTATCACTCACAATAGATTTTCTAGAAGACTCTTCCAGGTTTCTGGCATATTTCTACAGACTTAGATGTGATAATCTGGGTCTCTTCCTACTGACCATGCACACCCATGCATGCCTTAAGAGTGTAGACATCTCCAAACAGAAAGCTAATCTGAGAGGAGAAAGGCACTAGAACAGCCGTGGGCAAACTACGGCCCACAGGCCGGATCCGGCTGTTCTATCCGGTTCTCTTGCTCTCCCCTCTGCTCCTTTACTTTGAATTTATATTAGTTCACACCAACACTCCATCCATGCTTTTGTTCCGGCCCTCCGGTCCAGTTTAAGAACCCATTGTGGCCCTCGAGTCAAAAAGTTTGCCCACCCCTGCACTAGAACTAGGGAAAGAAGCAAGCCTGAGTGCAGAAAGGTAAATGACACCAAGAAGTATCTGGCAGACAAATTATGGACCAACATCAGTTTAGAGAATAATAATTATCCAATTTTTTGCTACTCCAATAAAAATGTAGATCTATCTTGGTCGAAACAAACACCTTTTCTAGTGGTTAGAGAGTGGTGTTGCTCCAATGACAAAAATGCTCATTGTTTGCTTAGAAATGTGTTTCTAAAAGTCAGAAATCAACTTGGCTCAGTTTGATTTAAACTAATGATGGAAAAAAAAACACACTGGAATTGAAACTGCAAAGGAAAGCTGAGGTTTAGAAGTGTCCTAAACAAGAACAGAACCCTTGTCTGCCAGTTGTGAAAAAAAAGAAAGAAAAACAATTGTATAGCTCTGTGTCCATTGCACGAAGACCCATTGTGAAGAAATGGGCATGGAATTCCTTCAAAATTAAGGTCAGTTTTAGTGAGCTGCAACTTGGTAAAAACCATGTTTGTCAAAAATGTGAAAAGTGAGTAAGATGCAGCCACAACTTACGTGTGGGTGAATACCTCAACTATAACACAGTGGAAGGATTTACCATTTTTCAAAAAAAAAATAGTACTTGACATTTGGAAGTGAAATGATAATGTGAAAAACGTTAGTCAGATGGTGCTTCTTGCTTTGTGAATGAACTGTATGTAGTCTGAACAAATTGCATGCAAGGTTTAGTGCCATCAACTTTTTAGTCAGGGGCCCACAAGCAATTACATTCCCATTGCACCTGATAGTTTAACTGCATAAACCTCCCAAATTAGTAAAATTGTTGATGGCACATTGGGAATGAGAGACAGCCCACTAAATGAAAGGAGAAAAAAAATACTAGAGAAGGAAATGACAACTTGTACTGCAATGGTTGAACTTGCTAGAATGCAAGCTCCAACTCCCTACATGTCCTCTGCCTCCTTGTTCACTATGGTACTTCCAGTACACTGTAGGTGCACAATAAATGTTCACGGGCTCTGGAGTCAGAATACCTGCTCAAATCCCCACCGTAGCATTTACCAGCTGTCAGATCCAGGTAAGTTACTAACCTCACATGCTTGGCTTTATATGTCCGCACTTTCCCCCTAGGTCTGTGGTAAAGAAGAAACGAGTTAATTTGACTCAAGAATTAGCACATTGTGAGTCCAAATAAGTGGTTGCCTTTGTGATTTGGGTAATAATTTGGATTTGTATGTATCCTTTGTTTGAAAGAATCCCAGATCTCACATATACAATCTTCCTTGGGAGTTTTATTTCATCTTCACAGCATAGAGTTAAGGATATATTTTTCTTTTTGTTATTCAAGAAACAGCCAATTTGGGGTTCGGGAAATGGTGTCTAATTGGTTATTCTTCTTGCACATCAACACTTTGAAAACCCATCGACCATAATGACACTATAAAACAAGGCAATAATATCAGTAAATTCTATCTGCCTGAAATAATGGTGCTATCTCATCTTTAAATTACACCTCACAACTAATTTTAGCTGGCAAATCATCAAGTATGTATTGAGCCCTTACCGATAAGTGGGATGAGTTACAAAGTGTGGCTACCCCAGCACAGTCTCTCCTGTTCTCTGTTCTTTTTTGTTGTTCTAAAATAGTGGTGGTTATTTTTTTGGCCAAAAATATTGTCATAATACTCAATATATATGTACTCAATCCTATATAATAAAGATGTAATATTCAAATGGTCGTTACACTGTGAAGCATAATGACCGACTGTGTAACGACCAGATCTTGGATCAGCAGGAGGGTGGGGCAGCGAGCTACAAGCGGGCGGCGGAGAGCTACAGGAGGGGGCAGGGCAGCAAGCTATGAGGGGAGGTGGGGGAGCTACAGGAGGGCGAGGCAGCAGGCGGAGAGCTACTGGAGGGCAGCAGCAAGCTACTGGCGGCTACTGGTGCACAGATTCATGCGCAGGGCTACTAGTAAATTAATAAACACTTCATCTCAGTAAAATATTTTCCGAACTTCTTTTAAAATCACACCCAACACATATTTTGGGGCATCTTCTAAGTCCAAATCTCTACTCCAGACACTGTTTATGGACATGATCCCAGTACCACACTTGGTCTGGGCACTTCTCACACATCAGTCTTCAAGATTGACTTTGTAAGGCCTTCTGAAAGGCCTTGTTGGCTTCAGAGATATGCTAGTATGTGGACAAGCAAATCTAAAGAGACACTAAATGGACATTTCACCATTTGTGAACGTGCTGTAGGGCTTTTGATTCCCACAACTATCAGATAGCAATCCACGAGAGCACAAAGTTATGTCATTATAAAACAAACTAGAGGCCAATACATGAAAATTCGTGCAAGAGTAGGCCTTCCTTTTCCCGGCTGCTGGCACTGGCTTCCCTCTGGCACCCAGGACCCAGGCTTCCCTCCAGCTGTCGGCAGGCACCCGTGACCCGGGCTTCCCTCATAGCCCCGGCTTCGTCCGGAAGGTCTGCTGGAAGGATGTTCGGAAAGATGTCTGGTCTAATTAGCATATTATACTTTTATTATTATAGATTTGCTAACAAATGAGGAAGAATGTCCTTTAGTGCTATTTGGAAAATACTGAATACATCTTTATTTGTATAGTATACATGGTGAATCATTAATTGTAACAAACTCTTGCAATAGTTCTCCAACTCATACATGGGTATACTTTTAAGCAGTTTTAACAAATTTCTATTGTTCTAAAGATAGTTGTATTCATTTCTTAGGGCTTCTATAACAAAGTACCAAAAACTGGGTGGTTTAAAACAATAGAAATTTATTATCTCATAGTTCTGGAGGCTAGCAGTCTCAAATCAAGGTGTGACAGGATCATGCTCCTCTGAAACCTATAGGGGAAGATCCCTCCTTGCCTCCTCTTAGCTTTTGGGGATTTACTAGCAATTTTTGGTGCCGCTTGGCTTACAGCAGTAAACTCCAATCTCTTCCTTCGTCATCATGTGATATTCTCCCTGTGCACCTCTATCTTCACATGGCCATCATCTCATAAGAACACCAGTTATACTGGATGAGGTACCCCCAACTCCAGGATGACCTCATATCTAATAAAAGAGTAAGATGCAAATTAACCATCACTCCATTACACTACCAGCCAATAGGAGTGAGTATGCAAATTACCCAACAAAGATGGCCACACCCATAGCGGCCAGGCAGTGGCACCCAGCAGCTCCAAGACCGGCCATGGCGAGGCTGGGGCTGTGCTGGGCCAGATGGGGACACAAACATGCAGGGAGTCCGGCACCCCACAGGCCCAAGCCCTGCCATGGCTGTGCTGGGGCTGCGGGGGCCAGATCAGGGACACAAACCCAGATTGGGGACACAAACCTGCAGGGAGTCCGGCACCCTGTAACCCCAAGCCCCACCATGGCGGCGCTGGGGCTGGGGGGGAGGGGGCTGGATTGGATACACAGACCCTCAGGGAGGCCGGCACCTGGAGCCCCAAGACCCGCCATGGTGGCGCTGGGGTTGCGGGGGGCCAGATTGGGGACACAAACCTGCAGGGAGGCCAGCACTCAGCAGCCCCAAGCCCTGCCATGGCAGCACTGGGGCTGGGGGGGGGGACAGATTGGGGACACAGACCCACAGGGAGGCCGGCACCCCGCAGCCCCAAGCCCCACCACTGTGGTGCTGGGGCTGCTGGGAGGGGAGGGGAGGGCAGCAGAGACACAAACCTGCAAGAAACCTGTGGAAAGGGAGATAAACTATCATAACTTTATCTTCCTTTCCACAAAATGAGAAAACTGCCCCTGGTTTATTTAGGGATGCGGCCCACACCTTCCTACAAGCACAGGGTATGTTATGACCACTCCCAGGAAGGTCTGGTCAGAATACCGTCTCCAGGGAATAACGCTACTGTGGCAAATCATCTAAGAGAGGAAACAAGCTTTTGTTGGGTTTATTCTGAAGGTCAGAGAACATGCCACCCCAACATATGCTGTGTTGTTATATTGATGATCTTGACCTGCAGATGCTTGAAAAACAGCAAATGCATGCAGAGGCTTTCACTGGAGTCTCCTGATCTGCCTAAAATCGGACCCCCCAAAAGGAGCTCAAATGTCATAGGTCCCCTTCACAGGAGAAGTGTCATCAGGCAGAGAAGACTGACTCCTGTCACAGGACAGGAGAGTGAAGTTGACATCACACCCAAACTTTGTTACAAACTATTTCCCCCTACTCCCATTCATCTTTCCTAAAATTCATTTACTCTCCTCTAAGAGGCCTATAACTCCCGTCCCCTTTCCCTAGGAAGAAGGTATTTAAAGCTGCATTCTAAGCCACCTTGAGGAGTTACTCATTTTTCCATGGGACCTCCCACATATACACGAGGTACATATGTTAATGAACTTTAGTTTTTCTCTTGGTGATCTGTCTTTCACTACAAGGGCCTCCACTAAGAACTCAGAAAGGTAGAGGAAAACTATTTTGCCTCCTCCATAATTCTATCTCGTGAAATCAAGGCCCCAGCTGAACAATGAGGTTGGCTCAAGTACCAAGCAATCCCGGCTGATGGGAGGGAAGCTTCTAGGGAGAAATCAATGATATTGGCATCAAAGTGGATGGAGGGCACATGCATGGTTGCTGGTGGGAGTTTAAAGTGGCTCAACATTTTTGGAGGATGATTTGACCAATTCGATAGAAATGTTCAAGGTACATCCAAGAGTCTTCTACTAGGAATCGCATCTGCTGAGATAAAGCACAAGCGCATAAGCCCTGGTCAGAACCCAGGATGCTACTGTGGGCTCCCCTTCCACAATAGGAAAACCTGGGAACAACCTGCATTTTTAGGACAAGGTGGCATCTATACTAATAAAAGGGGTTTATGCTAATTAGACTGAACATCTTCCGGATGACCTTCCGGACGTCCTTCCCAACAAAGCCATGTTGGCAGGGCCAAGGCAGAGGAGGTTAGAGGCAATCAGGCAGGCAGGGGAGAGCACTTAGGGGGATCAGGCCAGCAGGGGAGAGCAGTTAGGGGGATCAGGCTGGCAGGCAGGTGAGCAGTTAGAAGCCAGGGGTCCTGAGGGCTCCCAGATTGGAGAGAGTGCAGGCTGAGTTGAGGGGACCCCCTTCCCGTGCACAAATTTCGTGCACTGGGCCTCTAGTCTTAAATAATTATATCTGCAATGACCCTATTTCCAAATAAGGTCACACTGTGAGGTAATGGGACCTAGGACTTGAACATATCTTTTTTTGGGGGTAAATGCAATTCAACCAATAACAAAAGTAAATCTCAAAATAGGTCCACATGTATTGCAAAGTCAAATAGAGACAGAATGGCCTTGATTCTATAGGCCAGTGGTTGGCAAACTCATTAGTCAACAGAGCCAAATATCAACAGTACAACGATTGAAATTTCTTTTGAGAGCCGAAAACCGACTTCTGCGCATGGGCCACGAAGTTTCAATCGCACTGTACGTGCATGCCCGCACGTGGTATTTTGTGGAATAGTCACACTCAAGGGGCCAAAGAGTCACATGTGGCTTGCGAGCCGCAGTTTGCCGACCACTGCTATAGGCTATCTGGCTATTTGATCAAAGTGTTTGCATTTGTAGACATTTCTTAAAGTATGCATTTTCTACAATAATTGTCAACAGCTACCATCTGTATTTAGGAATTGATCTGGGTAGAAAATACAGGGTAGGACCTGACCGGTGTGGCTCAGTTGGTTGAGCATTGTCCCATGTACTTAGAGGTTACTGGTTGGATTCCAAGTCAGGACACATGCCTGGATTGTGGACTAGATCCCCAGTAGAGGGTGTGCAGGTGGCAGCCGATTGATGTTTCTCTCTCTCATCAGTATTTCTCTCTCCCTCTCTCCTCTCTTCTCTAAAATCAATAAAAACATTAAAAAGAAGAAATACAGGGTTGGGCAAAGGTAGGTTTATAATTGTATGAAAAATAATAAAATAAATAATAATATAAGAATTCTGTGTTTCACATATTTTTAACTATAAACCTTCTTTTGCCTCACCCTGTATTTCTAAACAGCAGGAAATAACTTTAGGATTCTCACATCTCCCAGAAAGAGTTATTTATGAAATTGTTGACTACAATGCTATGTTGAGCCATATGGTTTTTGGGTTTTTTTAACGACTGCCTGACAGGACTATCTTTTTGACATGATCTAGTAGAAAAATCCTGAAGGGTGATGAGGTGATTTTAGCTTAGTTTTTTCTGATCTATAGTTATAGTTGAATGTGTATTTTATTTTTAGACAGTTTATTAATTTGTAGAGTGTGGGTTTGCTTTGCATTCATCCAGGGATTTTTGTGGTGTGTTTCTTATAAATATAAACACTAAATACCAAGTAACTGAACAAGCGGAAAGGAAGCTGAAGAAAGACATTTTTGTGAATTAAAAGATTTTGTTTTAATTTTGAAAGAAGTGCATCCGATTATTGTTTTCTTCCCAGGATCTAAAGAGAAGTGGGTCAGAAATTTCACTGTGTGCTTATGGAATATGCTTTCTTCTCAAACACTTCCATGTGAAAGAGCCTGCAAGTCTGAAAAAAAAAAAAAAATCATCAAAACTTGCGATTGACTATTCTCTGCCTGACACTTAGTGGTAACTTGGGAGAACTGCAGCTTTTGACCTAGGGGAGATCTGTGGGAAAACCATAAGAAGGAAAATACATCTTTGAGTTGATTGTTTTCCGCATTCACATGAGCCCTCATATTTTTTTAAGAACCTGAATGGATCTAAGAAGTGATTCTAGAAAGTTGAAAGGCAGACTGTGATAATAGAGCTTGAAAAATGCCTGATTCTCTTTACACTTCACAGAGACATCCAAAAGTAGGAGACAGAAAATATGCCTTTATATTTGCTATTTTAATGTCACTTCACTTTACTCATATTATTATTTTATAAAGAAAACAATGAAAATAACTGTAGAGATTTGCAATGAGAAAAAAATTAGGGCAAGAACTTAAAAAACAAACAAAAAAAATATACATCAAATTGTATATTGGTACCACTCTCTTGAAGACCTGGTTAACAATCTGCATTAAAAGAAATTTTTTTAAAAAATTGCCTCCTTGCTTGTTATGGACTTAATGTTTGCTTCCCACCTCCACCCCCAAATTCACAAGATGAAAGGTAATCCCAGGGTGATGGCATTAGAAGGTTAAGGCTTTGGAAAGTGATTAGGTTATAAGGATGGGGCCCCATGGGTGGGATAAGTGTCCATATAAGAAGAGAACAAAGAGGCGGCTCACATTCTTTCTGTGAGGATTCAATGAGAAGCCAGCACTCTGCCTGAAACAAGGCCCTCACCAGAACCCTGATCTTTGGCTCCCAGCCTCCAGAACTGTAACAAATAAATTTCTGCTGCTTATAAGCCACTCAGTCTGTGGTTATAACGGCCCAAGCTGACTAAGATATTGCTCAATCGGAAATTCCACTTCTATGAATTTATCCTGATGAAATAATCATGCATCTATTTAAAAATTTAAGTATTTGTACTTAAAATTTTAAGTATTTGTATTTAAAAATGTTCATTATCTTGCTATTTGTTGCCAAATATTGGATGAAAAAACAAAAATGTCCAGTAACATAAGAAATGATGCAATTTTCTTTATCATTGATATCATTAAAGTAATATTGATGAGATTAATTAATGACGGAGGAAAATGTTCATATATTTTTAATAACAAAAAAAAATTGACTGCAAAAAATTGGCCAAAAATTTTGTAAGAAAATATGTGTGTAGTGTAGGCAGAAAAAAACTAAAATTATAGAACTCAAAATATTAACAATGTTTATTTCTAGGGAGTGAGATTGTGAATAACTTGTCATAATGAACAGGAATTCCTTTTTAAATTATAAATGCAAAAATAGATATATTTTTATTTTATTTTTATTTTTTTTATATTTTTTAATTGATTTCAGCGAGGATGGGAGAGGGAGAAAGAGATAGAAACATCAATGATGAGAGAGAATCATTGATCAGCTGCTTCCTAGCACACCCCACACACTGGGAAGCAAGCCCGAAACCCTGGCATGTGCCCTGATCTCGGAATACAGCTGGGTTCATAGGTCGACCTCAACTACCGAGCTACACCAGTTGGGCTAATATTTACTCATTTTAAAACTCTCCTAAAACAGTGGTAGACAACAAAAGCCCAGTGATTTGTCCTCATATTTTGGATGCTGGTCTCATCCTGCATTATATGTATGAGTTGTCCCTTAAACATTTTCAGGGACCTAAAGGAGGAGACTTTATTTTTTTTAAATAAATCGTTATTGTTCAGATTATTACAATTGTTCCTCTTTTTTTTCCCCCATAGCTCCGCTCCACCCAGTTCCCACCCCACCCTCTGCCCTTACCCCACCCAACTGTCCTCATCCATAGGTGTACAATTTTTGTCCAGTCTCTTCCCACACCCCCCACGCCTTTCCCCCCGAGAATTGTCAGTCCACTCCCTTTCTATGCCCAATTCTATTATATTCACCAGTTTATTCTGTTCATCAGATATTTTTAGATTCACTTGTTGATATATATGTATTTGTTGTTCATAATTTTTATCTTTACCTTTTTCTTCTTCTTCCCCTTCTTAAAGAATACATTTCAGCATTTCATATAATACTGGTTTGGCGGTGATGAACTCCTTTAGTTTTTTCTTATCTGTGAAGCTCTTTATCTGACCTTTAATTCTGAATTATAGCTTTGCTGGCTAGAGTAATCTTGGTTGTAGGTTCTTGCTATTCATCACTTTGAATATTTCTTGCCACTCCCGTCTGGCCTGCATAGTTTCTGTTGAGAAATCGATTCTTGCAATCCTCTAGTCTGATGTTGGATCTCTGTATATTATTTTTTATTTCAGTCAGTGTATGCTTAATTTCTAGTTGGTCCTTTTTCATATCCTCAAGGGTCTCACTAAATTTATTGGCCTTTTCTAGAAAATTCTTGAAAAACCTTATAACCGTGGTTTTGAACTCTATATCCAGTAGTTTGCTTTCCTCCATTTCTTTCATTTGTGACCTGTTTCTTTGTCTCCGTATTTTGGCTGCTTCCCTGAGTTGATAGAGTGGCTTTGTGTGCTAGGTGTCCTATAGGGCCCAATGGCTCAGCCTCCCCAGTTACCTGAGGTGGACACTCTTGGTGCACCCCTTTGTGGGCTGTGTGCACAGTCTTGTAGTTAAGCCTTTATTGTTGTTGGTATCACTGAGAGGAATTGACCTCCAGGCCAGTTGGCTGTGAAGATCAGCTGTGTCTACAATGGGAGAACTTCTGTGCTGGAGACACCCTTATGAGGCAAGACTTGCTTCAGTGGGGCTTTGGTGCTCACTGAGTCTGCTCCTGAGTGTGTCCTTTATGGATCTGAGGAGTTGTAATCTGGATGGTCCCACTCTGAGCCCTGGGTACACTGGCTCTTGGCTCTCCAAGGAGGTGCTAATTTAGCCTCTGCCTGAGGCCACCCAGCAGGAGCTACAGAGAGATCTGCAGATTCCTCTTTTTTTGTTTGGGTTTTGGAGGTGCCCAGATGAGGCCCAGCTGTGAAGCAATGCAAGCTGCTGTGGGGCCTTGGGCCTTCTTTTGGATGTTCTGGGACTCTCTGACTCAGCTGCAGTTTGTTAGGTAAGTTTAGATTTCAAAGGACCAGGCCATTCATATGCAAAAGCCTCTGTGCACAGCTTGGATGGGGCGGAGTCAACAGCAATGGCTTCCTGTCAGCCCTGCCCTAAGAGGCCCCCGGGTCTCAGTGTTCCTTGGTAATTGCTGCAAGCACCTCTGAGAGAAAGCTGCCCTCGAGTTCGGCCCGAAGCCAGACAGTCCAGTTTCTCCCAGTATGAGTCTGGGTCCCCAGAGTCTCACCTGGAACTGGAGTTCAAAGCAATCGGGAGCTTGTGTCTCCCTCCGGATTGAAAAAGCCAGCCACGTACTCAGTTGCCAGCCCTTCCCACCCGCACGTGCCTCCATACCTCTGCACTTTACTTCCGCACCTCCTCTGAGTCTCAGTGTGCTTTTCTCTTTCCTTCTAGTTGTAGAATTTCCACTTAGCTAGCCTTCCTGTGGTTCTGGATGATGTCCGTTTTGTCTTTTAGTTGTAGTTTTTAAGTTGTTGTGCGAGGCAGCAAGTTCAGGTGTTTACCTATGCCGCCATCTTGGTTTCTCCCAAAAATAGATATATTTTTTAAACAGCAGAACTCTAAAGTAGAAAAATCACTACTAAAGGTAATGACCATTGGATGGACATAAGAAATTACTGATCTATAATAACAAAAGGGTAATATGCTAATTAGACCTGATGTCTTCCAGGCATCATTCCGGACGAAGCCAGGGCCTGAGGGAAGCCAGCCTGGGTCCCAGGTGCCTGTGGGCAGCCTGAGGGAAGCCAGCCAGGGTCCTGGGTGCCTGTGGGCGGCCTGAAGGAAGCAGCCCAGATCCTGGGTGCCAGAGAGAAGCTGGTGCTGGCAGCTGGGGGAAGGGAGGCCTACTCTTGCACAAATTTTCGTGCATCAGGCCTCTAGTCTATATATATAAAATCCTAAGCAACTGGTCAACCAGTCAACTGTTTGACTGGTTGCTATGACATGCATTGACCACCAGGGGGCAGATGCTCAATGCAGGAGCTGCCCCCTGGGGGTCAGTGTGCTCCCACAGTAGGAGCACCGCTCAGCTGATCGACGGGTGCCAGATGCCAGGCTCGGAGCTGGTGAGAGCAGCTGCAGTGCACGAGCCTCTCCAGCTTCTGTGGCAGCACTACCGGAGCAGCAGCGTTGGCGGCAGCAAGCAGAGCAGTGTGGGAATGAATGGGAGTGGCACAGCGCCTGGCCCAGGCTCCTCCCCAGCCACCTGCCACTTCGCGCACTACTACATCCCACTAGGGATATTGGACTGCCAGTTTCAGTCCGATCCCTGGGCCCAAACCAGCAGTCCGACATCCCCCAAGGGGTCCTGGATTGCGAGAGGCCGCAGGCCAGGTTGTGGGACCCCACCAGTGCACTAATCCATGCACTGGGCCTCTAGTTAAAACATAAAACTACAAACACATAGGGGTCCTGAATTCGGTTGTGTAAAAGGAAATATAATTGAATCCCAGTTATCTAGGATTTGGAGGGCCAGTGAGGAAACAGGAATCATGGAGACATTTGTAATGTTCTATTTCAACTAGATTGATTATTTAAAGCGTCTTCTCCCATTTGATTTTTAATTAAAACTAATAAGCGACCTGGGAGCCTGTCTCTGTGGGATCTGGGATAACTTGCTTAGGTATTCAGAAATTTACTAACCTAAGGTTTTGAATTGCATGTACCACCTGAAGCCACATGGGTATTCTCTTTAGGAATGCTCCTGCTTTCTAGAAGTGCTTATTACTCAGCCTGCCCATGACATCATACTCCCTTAGACACTGTAACTTGGATTGGCGGCCACCTTTTACAGTTGAGTCATTGTCTCTAAACACCCTTGTGCCTCACTGATCCACTGGGGAGGTTCCAGAATTTTTACAGCTAGATCATCTGAGTTATGACAAACATGTTAATTTTGGAAATTTTGTGTGACTTATGTCCCCAAATTCTATAGGATTATAGTCACCTATCCCAAAGGAAAATAACCCTAACTCCCAAAGTATTTGGGAAACAAGTATAAACTTATAAACTCATTTCCCAAATACTTCTAAGAATTCTTAAGGACTAATATCTCCAAATCCTAGTTGTCAGTTACCACCCCTTGCTCTGGACCACTGCTATATGTTTTCCCTATCTCTTCTTCCCACTTTCTCACATAACTATAATTCAGATTCCAGGTTTTTAGTAAAATGCTAGCATTTTGAGACAAGGGAAACTGAAGCAAAGGGAAAAAAAACAAAACCAGCTTTTGTGTAGAGAGAGCCTTCAAACAGTGCCGCAGACATTTGCAGTGGAAAGTCGTTGGCATCTATGGGAACATGAGTACCAATGGGATATGGGTGAGGTGCCTGCAGCATCTGCCATGCCAGGCGCCCAGAATGCATTGCCTTCATTTTACCGATAAGCATCTGAGAGGATAGGACGTATACTGAGGGTCACATCACAAGTAATTGGCAGAGCTGGAAGCTGAAATCAGAGCTACCTTTTGTTTTGCCATGTCTCCTTCCCCACTCAAAAGTAACATGCTTTGGGAATAAATCCCATGTTGTAGTTGATTTGAACAGAAGGAAACCTAGGAGAGGAAAGGGTTGAAGGCAGCATGGATGGAAGACTCTCACAGTCTGAGCTCCAAAACCCGAAGAAGGAAAAGAAAGAGCACTTCCTTCGTGAAGATAGCTGGCACTGAATGTGGGCTGGTTGAATAAATGAATAAATTAGAAAGATTACTAGATGTCTAAATAAATAAATTGGTGGCACTAAAGTAGATCAGAGAAAATAACATTTCCAAGCATTAAAAATCAGTGTCAATACATTTTTTAAAATTCTTTTTAAATATATTTTATTGATTTTTTACAGAGAGGAAGGGAGAGGGATAGAGAGTTAGAAACATCGTTGAGAAAGAAACATCAATCAGCTGCCTCCTGCACACCCCCTACTGGGGATGTGCCTACAACCAAGGTACATGCCCTTGACTGGAATCGAACCTGGGACCCTTCAGTTTGCAGGCCGATGCTCTATCCACTGAGCCAAACCGGTTAGGGCCATTTTTTTAAAACTTTTTAATTTAAAATTTAAAAATAAGAGTTAAAGAGAATGGTAGAGTTAATTTCTACAAATCTATGATCTACATTGAATAATGATTAACATTTTTCTATGTTTACATTTTTTATCTGTTGAAGTAGTTTAAGGCAAATCTTAAACATGATATTTTATTCATAAGTACTTCTATAAACATTTCTAAAAAATAAAGATGCTTTCTTATGTAACCACAATATTGAAACTAATAAAGTGAACAATAATTTTTTTTTTAATATATTTTATTGATATTTTACAGAGAGGAAGGGAGAGGGATAGAGAGCTAGAAACATCGATGAGAGAGAAACATCGATCAGCTGCCTCCTGCACACCTCCTACTGGGGATGTGCCCGCAACCAAGGTACATGCCCTTGACCGGAATCGAACCCGGGACCCTTCAGTCCGCAGGCCGACGCTCTATCCACTGAGCCAAACCGGTTTCGGCGTGAACAATAATTTTTAATATCACCTAATACTAAATCATATTCAAACTCTCCTGATTGTCCTACATCTAACTCTCTCCAGTTTGTTTGTCTGAAGCAGTGTCAGAAAACAGCCCACATATTGCATTTGTTTGTTATGTGTTCTAAGTCGTGTTAAATTTATAATTAACTGCCCCCACCCTTTTTTATGCACTTGCCTTGTTAAGGAGACAAAATCAGTTGCCCTGTAGAACATGTGGAATATCTGTAATTCTGAATATGTTGTATCAGTATATTTTACCTTTTAGTATTCATAGTGACACATGCAATTAAATGCAACTAACTTATGTTCATCACGTTGGTTACTGATATAGCCATAGGCAGTGCAATCAGGTGTTTCTGAGGGGTCTTCATAAGTTCACCCACACTGCTTCTGCGACAGGTAAAAGAAGCATCATGTCTGGAAAGCTTGTAAATCACCTCACCCAGATCCAGCTATTCTGGAAGCCCACACATTAGGAGCTGTCAGTGCAGCTTTAGGCAAGTCCCAAACTGATGGACGGTGGAAGGAAGGCCAAGAAATAGAGATCCAAGTCAGACCAACATCTGCTTTATCTACATTGTGGCTCCATTCCCTACTTCTGTCTTTTAGTGGCAATGTTTACACAAGGTTTGTGCAAGGGCAAGTCACAGTGGAGCTTCGGGAGCAATCCTGTCTCACTCCAATGCAGTAATGAAATTTTCATCTTTAGTCATAGTTTGAGAAATACACTTTTTCAAATCCTGAAAGTCAGTGATTTTAGAGATATCAAAGTGACTTAAGAAGTATCAGCTAATGAACACCATCCTATATAATAAAAGGCTAATAATATGCAAATTGACCAAACAGCTGAACGACAAGTCACTATGACATGCACTGACCACCAGGGGGCAGACACTCAATGCAGGAATGGCCCCCTGGTGGTCAGTGTTCTCCCACAGGGGGAGTGCTGCTCAGCCAGAAGCCAGGCTCACGGTTGGCGAGTGCAGCAGTGGTGGCAGGAGCAGAAGGAAACCTAGGAGAGGAAATGGTTGAAGGCAGCATGGATGGAAGACTCTCACGCTCCCATGGGGAGCGAGCCTAAGCCATCAGTTGGACATCCCTTGAGGGCTCCCAGACTGCAAGAGGGCATAGATCGGGCTGAGGGACACCCCCCTCCCCCCCAGTGCACAGATGTCATGCACCTGGCCTCTAGTAAACTGATGGACAAAAACAGACCCAGAGTCATAGAAGCATCAAACAGACTGTCAAACCTCAGAGGGAAGGCAGGGGAGGCGGGAGGGTGGGAGGGGCATGAGAACCTGCAAGTGAGATCAACCAATGAACTCATATGCATATATACATAACCCATGAACACATACAATAGGGTGGTGAAGGCCTGGGGTAGGGGACACGAGTGGGGTGGGAGAAATCAATGAGGGAAAAAAGGGACATATGTAATACTTTCAACAATAAAAATTAAAAAAAAGAAATGGTCAGTACCTATATCAGGCTTTTTTAGATACTCCCAGAGTTGGGTTCCTCTGCTTTTGGTGGGATGTTAGTGACTCTTACAATTTTGGGGTCAAAATTAGTTCAGCTCAGCCCCTCAAAATACAAAGGAAAAGATTTCCACACCATCCAGACTCCATCTGACTCCACTCCCTGTAGTTGTCCAGGATCTACCCACTTCCCCTTGGGATATGGTGCCCTAATAGTGAGAGAGGACCTGTCCACAGTGAGTCATATAGGTAAAGACCTCACCATTAATGCACTGAACTCTTCATTGGACTGGAGAAAAGGGAGCTCTAGCAAGGTTCCTGGTGCAGACAAAGGGAACTCCACTAGAAGTCTTGCAAGCCTTTGCAATTTTTTGTCATTCAAAGACTCTCCTCAAGACTGACTTGATCAACCCAGTGAACCTCAAACTCTCCAGTCCTCTCTGGACTCCTGCCTCTGGAATGGTGCTCCCAGGACTACAGACCCACGAGCTTCTCTCCAACATCACCCTTCTCCCAAGTCCAAGGAAAGCTCTTTAGTCTGGGAGGCAAGGGTAAAACCTTCCACTCCTCGCTGACTCCCTAAGACATTGTGTCTCTGACACATAATTCCTTTTTCTCTGTCATCTGCTCCCCAACACATGCCACTCTATTCTTCCCAGTAGGCTTTGAAGGTCCTTTAAAGCCCCCCAAAACAACCTAAAACTAATTCTCTTTTCCTCAAAAATAGAGGGCATTTAATCTTTGATTCTCTATTATGTAGCAAAGAAAGGATGAAGACATTTTTATATTAAAATAGGTCTGAATATTCATACCAGGCTACATGCTTATAGATATTCCCTTCATTTTTCTTCCTGGAAATATGGTTCCTGTTTCTTTCCATGGGAAATTAGGGATATAATCCCTGCAGTTGTGGTTTTCACACAGGCTATTGCTACCTTGGAAAACATAAAATCTGATGGGCCTACAATTAGTATAAATAGCTTATAACTAGTAACAATTTTACCATGGCTCCTGCTTCTTCTTCTTCTTTTAAAAATATCACCTCCACCCCCCCAAAAAAATCAGAAATTGGGATATTTTGACTATACCTAAATATACTAGTAGAGCTATTCTTTTTATGCCACTTACCGTAAGTCACAAATGTGGTGTGACTTTGTAGTTTTTAAATTCTTTGTAGCTTCTTTTCCACCTGTAGAACGAAATGACTGGCTCCATTGATCTAGAACTTACCCTTCCTGCTCCAAAGTACTCTGCATTTCACCAAAAAAGCTGGTGCCACATTTCCTGGAGTGTTCCCCTCATGCTCACCCAAAAGGCAGCCTCTCGACCACATACACACACACGCACACACACATGCGCACACACACACGGACACACACACACATGCAGCTCCTGACAAAAAGAAAAATATAAGGTATGCTTAATCTTATAATTGCCCCATTCTTTTTAAATCCTCACCGAGGATATTTTTCCATTGATTTTTAGAGAGAGGAAGAGAGAGGGAAAGACAGAGAGAAATAGTGATATGAGAGAAACACATTGATTGCTTGCCTCCTACACACACCCTGATCAAGACCTGTGCCAAGGAGGAGCCTGCAAACAAACCGAGGTACGTGCCCTTGACCAGAATCAAACTCGGGACTCTTTGGTCCACAGGCCGATGTTCTATCCACTGAGCCAAACAGGCTATGGCCCTATTGCCCTATTTTTTTAACAGTTTGATTTGTGTGTGTGGTTTTTTTTAATTGTCAACTCGTCAAAACCCAAAGAATGATATCATAACCCTGTAAAAGATTGAGGTTACTGGAAATAAACTGACAAAAGTTAGGCAAAAATTACTTCTGACAGAAGAAGCTTTGTTAAAAGCATGGTTGAGGGTCAGTCCCTCAGTGGTAATGGGCAATTACAGATGCCCTTCATTTTGACTAATTTCACAGTCTTATCACTACTGACACACTTTATTACTTGGTTCTTACGTTTTTCATAACCCTACTAATGCTAAATAAATGCTGCTTTAAAGGTTCACACCTCTATGAACCCCAAAATGCTTTCATAATGGCCCTTCTTAACTGAGTGAGAGAATGTTTTCTCTAGACTACTTACACTTAATCATCTCCACAGAGTACAAGCTGTTTACTTGGTTGCTGACTTTCTTGAAACACAAAAAGACTTCATTATTTGAATTACTGTCTAAACATCAGTCTCAGAAATAAACTCCACTGGGCATTATTTGTGAATGTTGAGGTCTTAAATGATTCAAACTCAGCTTCACGCACATCCACAATAATTATTACCACCGAAGAGGACATATTTTAGAGAACAAGATGTTAATGTTCTGAAGAATTTATCAAATAAAATCTGGGCTGTTTTTTTCCCATAAGTTCTCAATGAGTCACTACACACTCCTATCGACCTTATTAGGAAATTTCTATTTGAGGTGGGATTGATTTGGGAACAATTTATGGTGATATGCGGCATAATATTTGGAAAACATAGAAAAAACCCCTCTATTGCTTCATTGAAAAGGCCTCATGAACTTCAAGCAAGTGTTTCAAATCATAGGAGGCTGATTAGCCACTTCTGAACAATGTGTGAATCTTGAGCTCCCTTTTGAATCTAAATAGAAGCTTTGCTATAGCTATTCAATGTACCATGTTTATAAACTTTGGTAAGATGAGCATGTTGATGCAATGTTAGCTACCACATGGAGAATGGAGCACATTCAAGCAAGAGTAGATGCAAGTGATGAGCAAGTTGTTGAAAAAGTAGCATATATATTTTTTTAATATATATTTATTGATATTTTACAGAGAGGAAGGGAGAGGGATAGAGAGTTAGAAACATCGATCAGCTGCCTCCTGCACACCCCCTACTGGGGATGTGCCCGCAACCAAGGTACGTGCCCTTGACTGGAATCGAACCTGGGACCTTTCAGTCCGCAGGCTGATGCCCTATCCACTGAGCCAAACCGGTTTCAGCAGTAGCATATATTTTAAAGTTCTTATATGCCAGTTATTATTCCAAGTGTCTTATATACAGTATTTTACTTTTTCTTTTAACACCTCATCAAGCAAGTACCATTACCAGTGATACCTCCATATAACAGATGAGGTATCTGAGGCAGAGGGAGGCCAAAAAACCTCCCCAAGGACATATTTATAAGATGAAGATCCAGGGTCCAAACTTACATGTTCTGACTCTAGCCTGTGCTGACCCACATGTGGTACTGCAGTCACACATGAGCCAGATGGTAGTCACTTGGACCAGGGGGTGGCAATGGAGAGGGACAGAAGCTGATAAACTGCGGATACATTTATGTTTATACTCATCTACCAGAGAGGACAGTTGGAAATAATATTAACGTCCAACATTAGGTGTTTGACAATACATTTTAGCATATTTATATAAAGCAACATGATGTAGCTACTCACATCACTTTTCCAAATCATCCTATATAATAAAAGAGTAATATGCAAATTGACTGTACCTTCACTACACCCACAAGCCACGCCCACCAGCCAATCAGGAGTGAGTATGCAAATTAACCCAACCAAGATGGCTGCAGCCACGGAGCTAGCAGGAGGCTTGGGTTTCCCCAGCAATGGAGGAAGCCAAGCTTCCTCACACCCTGGCCAGCCGTGGACTCCACTCAAGGCTACAAAGTTTCAATTATAGAAGACAAATAAATCCCAACAAAAATGGCTGTAGCCACGGAGTGAGCAGGAGGCTTGGGTTTCCCCGGCGATGGAGGAGGCCAAGCTTCCCGCAGCCCTGGTCTCCCCTCAAGGCTACAAAGTTTCAATTATAGAAGATAAATAAGTCCCAACAAAAATGGCGGCAGCCACGGAGCTGGACAGAGCAGGAGGCTTGGGTTTCCCCAGCAATGGAGGAAGCCAAGCTTCCTGCACACCCTGGCCTGCCTTGGCCTTCGCTCAAGGCTACAAAGTTTCAATTATAGAAGATAAATAAATCCCAACAAAAATGGCTGTGGCCACAGAGCAAGCAGGAGGCTTGGCTCCGCTCAAGGCTACAGTTTCAATTATAGAAAATAAATAAATCCCAGATACCAGGGCCTCTGCTTGGGTTGCTGGAGGGCATGGCTGGCTTGCAAACCACCACAGGCCCCTCGCCCAGGCCGCCCCAAACCCCAAGGGAACCCCCACCCTAATCCAGAACACCCTTCAGGGCAAACCAGCTGGCCTCCACCCATGCACCAGGCCTCTATCCTACCTAATAAGAGTAATATGCAAACTGACCATCACTCCAACACACAAGGTGGCTGCCCCAATGTGGTCAAAGATTCTGCCCCCATGTGGACACAAGATGGCCACCACAAGATGGCCAGCAGGGGAGGGCAGTTGGGAGGAACCAGGCCTGCAAGGGAGGGCAGTTGTGGGCGATCAAGCCTGCAGGGGAGGGCAGTTAGGGGTGACCAGGCCTGCAGGGGAAGGCAGTTAAGGGCAAACAGGCTGTCAAGGGAGCAGTTAGGCATCAATCAGGCTGGCAGGGGAGTGGTTAGGAGGTGATCAGGCTGGCAGGCAGAAGCAGTTAGGGGCAATCAGGAAGGCAGGCAGGCGAGCAGTTGGGAGCCAGCAGTCCTGGATTGTGAGAGGGATGTCCAACTGCCCGTTTAGGACCGACCCCACGATTGGGCCTAAACAGGCAGTCGGACATCCCTCGAGGGGTCCCAGATTGGAGAGGGTGCAGGCTGGGCTGAGGGACACACACCCTCGTGCACAAATTTCGTGCACCGGGCCTCTAGTTTCTTAATAATAAGCATGAAAGGCACTATTTATTCTTGACTGAGAACATCATGTTAAATAAAAAATATAAGCATACAAAATAAACATTTTTATATTTCCATTTCTTATAAGTGTGTGTGTGTGTGCATGTACATGTGTTTATAAGTGTGTACAACACTAAACAGTCTGAAAAGCCATACAAAATGGGCTGGGAGTTGGGACTTTGCATGATTTGTATTTTGTTTTGTACCCTTTATTTCTGCAAGAGCATGAGTTGTTTCTATAATGATAGCAAAACTGTTTGGTGTGGGGTGGGACGGGGGGGCAGAATAAAAGGATGACCAAACCATAGTTCAATCATGAGGACTAGAAAGACCAGTGGGGATTCAAGACATGGCTGATGGGAATGATGGCAAGAATGTGGAATGAACACTGGGTCAGCCCTACAGCTACAGGCTCCCAAGTAAGTCCCCCAGGCTTGGGGAGCACCAGCCCAGGCACCTGGAGAACTGGGTTTGCAGAGAGATGATCCTCAGCATCTGCGCTCAGAGAACACTGGGAAACCACCTATCAACAGGATCAGAGAGAATAACAATAAGCACCCAGAGCCCCACATAGAATCTAGAAGTTTGTGCATTGAAAATGGGGACTGGAGGAGACAAGGAGAGGAGGTGGGGAGGGCAGGGAAGAAAGGGGGGTTGGAGTAGAGCTGGTGGACTTTTTCCATAATTTATCTGGGTAGGGAGCCCCTATGTAATAAGATCCTATGTGTGCTGGCTGCAGTCAAGATTAGCAAGATGAGCTAAGGCTAAATATAGACCCCTCTGGAGTTCAAGGTCATCAAAGGTAAAGACCTATAGTTGGGAGAAACTACTGAGAGAGGGGGATTTGAAGGATGGCTAGAATTCATTTTGAAGAAGTGGGTAGAACAGAAAGCATTCTTAAAGTTGGGTAAAGATAAATTTAAATATCGAATTCAAAGTGGGGTCAGTCATTGGATTAAAAAAAAAAAACACTACTGAGGTAACAGTTTTTCAGTCCCAGAACCTCTGGTCTTTAGCCTTCCAGGCATAGACATACTAGCACATGACAATTACATAAGAAACGATCACTGTAACTGGACACCCTCTCCTTCAAAGTCCTCCCTCCTCTTGCTTCCTCCCAAACTCTCTGCTCCTAGGCTCTACACTGACTTTTTGGACCTGACATCCCAATTCAGATTATCTTCTTTTGTGGTAAAATTAGAACTCCAATAAAACACACATGCCACAGAGGGACCACATTCCTCAACTCAAGCCACACTGAGACCAGCCTTTCTGTCCAGGGAGCTGGGCTGATCAGATAAAAATTTTGTTCGTCATTTCAAAGATGTTCTGCTGTGAATATGTATGTTCATTTCACCTGGTGCAGGTTTGAGCAAAGTTAACTTTTCCTGGACAAGTGCAATTCCTAGTCCATTTGCATGCTATTAGTCTTCCGCTTTTCTGCAGAGCATTTTATTGCCAAGCACGTTTCAATGATTTATTAGCCAGTTCTCCACTAAAGGCTGAAAACTTGTTATTTCTTCTATGTTTACGGATGATAAAAAACAGAGCTACAGAGTCGTTAAATGACTTCCATAAGGTCATCCCACAAGTCTGAAGGACAGAGCTGGGGTTAGAACTTGTACTGTCTGATTCGCCCCGCCCTGAGAGGTCCACTGGGCCACACTGCCTCTCTGCAGGACAACATAACATGCTGTCAGGGGCAGATGTTGCCTGTCACCCTGACCATCCATCATGCCCATAAGAAAGTGCAATTACAAAGAGAGATTTTAAAAAATAGCCCTTATCAAGGTGGCTAAAATCACTTCACTGAAACAAAGGCTTAAAAATCAATGTCTGAATAGTGGTAACATTTTAATCCTCACCTAAGCTTCTTTCTGCTGGCCCACCCAGCACGATCTGCATCGCCTTCCCCTGACATCCTGACATTAGTGACAGGTACTCAAAGGATGAAAAATAAGATCTTTTTAGCATTTGTCTAAGCAATTAGGAAAGGAAAACTTTGGGAGGAGGCAAAGTCATCTGTTGAATTATAAAAGCAAGGAGTAGGATTTAGGGATTGTCCATTGCCCCCAATTTACCAGAACCACTTCTCAGCCCTGCCTCCTCCTACCTGTCCTTTTTCTTTGTGAAAGAGCCATTTATCATAGGTGATTAGGGAATGACTTTAAATGTCATGAAGAAAAATAGGCCATAGAATTGATCTAGAAGAGAACAGCTACTCCAACTTCTTTATTATACCAGCGAAAAAACTGATAGGAAAGTTATGTAAATTCCTGAGAATTACAAGGCTAGTACTGACAGCATCAGATCTATGGATCCATCATATAGATCTGTAGATCTACCGACCTCCCAGCCTGGGGTCTAATCTACTACATACCCAGGACTCAATGGATTAATAATATTCAACACAATGGATTAACAATAGTCAATCATTTGTTCAATAAACTCTAAGGGCCTGCTATGTACCAGAAGTTTGACAAAACACAGCTTTTGCCTTCAAAGCACTTATAGTCTAAAGCCATGGTCGGCAAACTCCGGCTTGGGAGCCACATGTGGCTCTTTGGCCCCTTGAGTGTGGCCCTTCCACAAAATACCATGGCCTGGGTGAGTCTATTTTGAAGAAGTGGCGTTAGAAGAAGTTTAAGTTTAAAAAATGTGGCTCTCTAAAGAAATTTCAATCGTTGTACTGTTGATATTTGGCTCTGTTGACTGAGTTTGCTGACCCCTGGTCTAAAGGAACGACAGCAATATAGTATCCAGTTAACAACTATCATAGAATTTTAAAATGCTTTCATAGATAATAGAGTGAGGGGATAACATCACCTTTGACTGGCTTAAGAGATATCTTCTATTTCTAATTATTTAACACTTAAGGGAAATGTATTTTAAGAGACACAAAGAAAAGGGATTTGGCTTAGTTCAGTGGTCGGCAAACTCATTAGTCAACAGAGCCAAATATCAACAGTACAACGATTGAAATTTCTTTTGAGAGCCGAAAACTGACTTCTGCACATGGGCCACGAAGTTTCAATCACACTGTATGTGCGCGCCCACACGTGGTATTTTGTGGAAGAGCCACACTCAAGGGACCAAAGAGCCGCATGTGACTCACAAGCCGCAGTTTGCTGACCACTGGCTTAGTTCATACAGAGCCTAGATTTCACTATACTCTCTCAATTTGTGCTCCACTTTTGAATGCTAAGACACTTAATGATTCTGAAACTAACTGTGAATAGGGCAGGAAGTAAAATTTAGACACATAATAGAATCTATATATATAAAAGCCTAAGCAACTGTTACGACCGATCGACCAAATGACCAGTCGCTATGATGCGCACTGACCACCAGGGGGCAGCTGCTCAACACAGGAGCTGCTCCCTGGTGTTCAGTGCACTCCCACAGCCAACCTCGCGTAGCTGGCCAACCTCCCACGGTCCCTCCCCCCCAGGGAGGTTGGTGGGCCAGCCCAATCAGACTGGGCAAGATGGCCCCAATTGGCCCTGATCGCCAGCCAGGCTGAGGGACCCCACCCATGCACGAATTCGTGCACCAGGCCTCTAGTACAATATAATACAATACAATACAAATCAACATCCTAAGGACACTGAGAAGATATACAGGATTAAATTCTTCCATGTTGCACTGCTGCTTAACCAGGTACATGATAGTGTTCCTTGATTCTTGTACTTGTTTCCATTCTGAACAAGAGTTTTAAAAACTCTATGGAGAGTTTTGGTTCTACTTTGTGAATTTTGACTATCTGTTCTAACTATGCCTCACAGTTCACTAATTGCTGGTCTCTTATTTTAGGTGACGCTGACCAGATACATTGCTGAATTTAACTTCTACTCAGTTCACTTGGTTTCTGTTTTTGTTTTGTTTTGTTTTGTTTTGCCTGCAAAATATTTAAAGAATTTAACACGTAATAATAAATGGATAAATGAGTCACTTAGAAAGACTGCATTGCTAAATACATTTATGCAGATATAAGGAAAAATGAAATATAAACTTACATTATTTAAGAAAATAAAAATAAGTGTAGGTCCTTGTTTACATCTTTAAGGATGGAGAAATAGATATATGACATGCATAAAATATTATCAATCAGCCATAGCACCTTAATTTAAACAGAATTTTAGAGGTCATCTAGTCCAATCCCCTGCCAAATGCAAAAATAAATTCTCTATAATCTCTCTGAAAATAAAATTTCAATAAATAGCAACTAACTCATTACCCCATAGTCAATGAATGCCGTTTTCAGAATGTTATAATTATTTTAAAACATTCCTTTAAAACAAGAATCTACCGTATTTTTCCGTGTAAGACACCCCCATGTATAAGACGCCCCCACTTTTCCAACCCAAAATTAAGAAATCAATATTTTAAACATAAAACAGAACACATTTTTATTTAGTAATTACCGCATGCAATGTTTACATACCAGCCCTATGATATTATATAGCATATCACTTTATTCAGCCTCTGTTGCATCACTGCTCTCTTCTTCATCACTATTAGCTCCAGACATATAAATTTCTTCAACTTCTATTGTATCACTGCTGTCTTCTGAGTCACTGTCCATATATGTGAGATCATCCTCATAAACTGGTGGCATTTTCTGGACTAATTTTGTTCGTGTTCTCATGGCCAACCCTTCTCTCCTCATGAAATTGAAGCCCCATTTTGCTTTTCCTGTAAAATCAACGATGTTCATTTCGCTCGCAAGCATTCTTGCCTGACACTGAATAAACCACTCTGGCATTGCTCCATAATCCAAGTCTTAAGCCTAAGGTCCAAATTTGCCCATTCAGCTGGTTTTCCTCTTAAGGCTTTCTTCTTTTTTGGCATCTTAAGGAGTTGTTCTTCCTGTTTTCCCCACTGTCTGATCACACACTCAGGGGGAGGAGGTCCAAATTGTCTCTCTGCTGCTCTATTTCCATGTTCTTTTGCATAGCTGATTACATTCGATTTGAATTTTGCAGAGTAAGACAATCTCTTAGCAGTATTTATCTTTTTATTTTTTGACATCGTTATGGGCTCAGAATGCTCCAGTCCCTGTTACATCTGTGCACTCTCCACCTCCACCTCCAATAACAGCATCAGCTGACATCAGTAACAATAAGGCTCGTGATTGGAGGAAGCCTGTTTGGCAAGGTATGGACAGCTATGCACCCACAGGGCTCCCTCTTCAGCTGACTTCCGTGTATAAGACATCCCTTAATTTTCAGTCTAACAATTTTAGAAAAAAAATAGCATCTTATTCGTGGAAAAATATGCTACTTCCATCTAACTTCTAGCTAAGTTCTTTCCCCTGGAATAAACAAGAATAGTAACTCCTCAGGTATCTAAGACATTCCTGTCGTTTTATCTCCTCTCCTAGACAGTTTAGGATTATGATCGCTCTCCTAACTTTCTTCAGTTTGTCAACAGCTCCCTACGTTCATCCAGTTGTACCTGGGACTGGTGAGTGAGGTGGTGAACTTCCTAGGCAAAATCAGCAAATACCTTGTCTATGACATTCCTCAGGACTACCCATCCAGTAGCTTTATTAGCAGACATAAATGGTAATAATTTGGTATTTCTTATCCTTAATACTTTAGTGATGACTTCTCCTGATCACTGTTTCTTTTGCAAAAAATGCAAAACTCACCTGTTTGGGAATTCAGTTGTATTATTTTGCTGATGATAGAATGCAACTTCATTACGATACAGTAGAAATAACATGTT
The DNA here is from genome assembly GCF_963455305.1 of Plecotus auritus. Taxonomy (NCBI): domain Eukaryota; kingdom Metazoa; phylum Chordata; class Mammalia; order Chiroptera; family Vespertilionidae; genus Plecotus; species Plecotus auritus. Next base: position 36,305,879 of record NC_137777.1, read on the forward strand.
TTTTCACTTTATTTAAAATTAAGAAAAATAATTTTCTCATTGCACGTTTTCTAGCAATTTTCCATGATTTGCTTTTAAGATTATTCATAATTTTATCAGGATCGCCTTTTCAAACTTTCATAATTTCTGTGTGCCCTCAGCTTTCTCATCAATAAATGAAGCTAAGTAAGAATCACCACCCAGAGTCCAAGGAAAGATGAAAGGAAACTGTGTATATAGCTCCTAGTTCCATGTCAAGGTCATGAAAGTGACTCAGCAAACCGTCCCTTCTCTGTGACCTGGACACCATTTCTGCAACTTCAGACGAAGTAGGAGGTGTCCTCAAACTCCCCTGCTGATAGGTACTCAAATCTGCCTGGAGACTGTGTTGTCATCTGCAGGCGGCCTGTAATAACTCGCAGCACTGGAAAGACCACAGCACTGATTAATAAAAGTGTCAGGTGTGCGTTAAAATTCCTGTTGCAGTGAAAACAGCTAGTGACAGCATTTGTAGAAGAGAATGATTGAAGGCATCCACTGGCCGTAGCACAGCCATATTAACATGCTACTTCTCTAGAAAAGTCCATCAGAAAATGGCCTGGTCACAGCGGGCAGGGCTCCTTTCTTTCCTTCCACCTCATCACTCCCCTTACAAAGTAAACACAACCAAAGTGATTCAGGTGTTGCTTTTGTATTCTTTATGCTCACACTTATGTTGCTGCCTGACCTGAAAGACAATTTGATCTAACTAAGTTATAGATCATTAAGCTGAAGGAAAAAAAAAGTTTGCCTGTTACTGCTGTGTTACCATCTTGCCCCATCTTGTCTCATTAGCAGGAACTGATTGAGCATGAAGGTGTTCCCTGGCTGTCAGTAGATAAAGTAGGTGCTCTTGGCTTTCATCTGTTCTGAATTCTCCTTGTCTCATTATCTTCCCAAGGTCAGATTCTCTGACACAGCGGCTGCTTGCTTAGCACTCCATCCTGGCAATTACTGGCCAGGCAACCTTCACCAGAATAAGATTTCTAGTCTGTGGCATCAAGGCAGGCATGGATGCCAGAATCTCTGTGCCTGGTCCAAGCCCACCCTGATTCCCTTAACACCCCTTCTCCAGCACTATGGTATCGAAGAACCAGGTGGTTGGTTCAGGGTTGCATCCTATCACCTCTAAGGTGCCATCCCACTGTGATGTTCTAATTAAGCTGCAGTCTCATTCCAATCAAAGAGTGATGGCCAGTCTTATTTTATATTGGGACAAGTTGTTACATCACAGACTTCATATGTTGGGCCCCATCCTTCAACTTCCTTACTCTGCTTCAGGGAAAGACAGAGCATCGCAGAGCTATGCAAACTTGGTTCTTAAATGCATCATCTTTTCTCCATCGATAATTCCTGCTGGATTACCTGCTCTTTTGAGAGGTTGATAAAAGCATGTGAGCAAGGAATGTTCCAGGCTAAAGCCCCAGGAGTTCCAGCCAAAGCAGTTTGTGAAGGTGAATTTGGTCACAGCGGCTTTGCCTAAATTATGTGTCTTCTTGCCTAAAGCTGGCAAAGCCCTTTTGGGTATCATTTTACTTTGTAAAGAATACATGTAGGTAAAACAAGGAAAGAGATCTCTAATCTGATTAATTTAAGGGGAGGTATGGTTAACCATTTTCTTTTGAAAATTTGGAGAAGAATCTTGTCCATTTGGATTGCATGAAGAGGCACACACCTGCTGGGCAGCATTTTGCTCAAAGAATCAGGTTTTTCTCAGATTAGATGCAAATCCACTGGAAGTATCTGCATCCTTTACCAGATTGAAAAGACCATGTACAAATGCACATCCATCTTTGTGGAATGGGAGTGACCAAGTCATCCGGGAGGCTTCCAGATAGCCAGGCAGCAGGGCAACCAGGTGCGAGCCTTTGCCGGCCGAGCAATCTGCCACTGGGAAAAATCCAGCCATCTGCCCTCTTTCTAACACAGACCCTTATTTCCCAGACTTAACATGTGCAAACAGAATGATCCTTGGCCCAAGAATGGATACCATTATACTTACTGCACTCTCCAAACTCACAAATTTCAGGCCACTCAGCTCAAAACGTAGCTGTATCCTACAATGGCATCTATTTTATACTCATCACAAAAATATCCAAAACAAGGAAATTTGAAATATTTTCCTGCTTTTTGCCCAGAAGTTATATTTCTCCACAAACTTTGGGCCAGAAAAACAACTCCCAAGAACTTTCACATGGTAAGCACAATGAGTGATCCCAACAGCTTGGTTATCTACACAGGAGTGGTGTGGGTCATAGCCTTGTGAATTTCTAAAATTCCGCAAAGTTATGAAGACTCAGTTTTATTTCCTGACCAGCGTCCTTTGGGTCTTCAACATTTAAGCCTGTAAAAATGCTCAAGGCTATTTGAGCCACTATCCAACAAGCCCAGCAATGAAACTTTAGGAATGAACTCTATAATAGCTACTCTCTTCCCTCAAATCAAAATTTTGTTTACTGAAATTATGCATTCTTGTCTGCATGGCTCCTAAGGTCTTTGGCTTCTTAGGGAAATATATGGGAAATGTGTAAAGTATAAGACAAGCTTCCATGCCTCTATATCTGGAAGGGACAGACTTCAGATACGGGTGGCATCATTCTTTGCACTAAGAAAGGAATATGTTCCTCTGACCAATATAAAATCTAAATGGGTTGGTTCTAGAAGGGTGGAGAATCTGGGATCCCCTCTTTTCTGGTATTTTCTCCAAAGATGACTAGATTCCCAGGAGTCCAGTTTTGTCCATCAAGATACATGGCAATAATTATAGCTAATATTTAATGAATATTTAATTCTACCCCAGGCATTGTGCTAAGTGCTTAAAAATATTTAATCCTCCACATAATCCAATGGGATAGGTGCTCTTATTATTTCCATTTTTCAGATTAAATAACTGAGGTTTTGTAACTTGTAACACATCACACAAATAGTAGGTGTGAAAGCCCAGTTTTAAGATGGTGCCTGGTATAAGGAGCAGGTTTAGAAAGACGTAAGCCTGGCAAGGTACCTACAGAATTCTATCAGGCCTCCAGTGCTGGAAGTTGCTAAGATAAGAGTAGAAAACTTTTCAAAGCTCACTATTGTAACACTCTATTTCTTCACATTGTTTGTGCCTTGATTTTCTTTTTTTTTTTTTTCTTTGAAAATTTTATCTGTCTTAAATCAGTTAAAAGAAACCAAGGAAGGAACTTATAACAAACACTATAGGGCTAAGGGGTTATAGAAATGAAGGGGTTTGTATAAATGTGACCATACTGACAACCCCATGGAAGGAAAAACTGGGTAGACTGGACATCATTATGATTCATTTTGTAGGTTTCATCTTCTTACATAGAGATTCTTTTTCTAAAAAAATATTTTCTGTGTTTTAACAAAAAATCAAAGGTTGGGATATTATTTGTTTGTTTTAACCAAACTGGAAAAAAAAAGGAGACATACATACCACAGATTTCCTTCTGCTGTGACTCCCACAGTTTCTCTTTGCCCTTTAAGGGGTGGGGCACCATCTCATGATCTTGGAAACGGAGCCCAGAGATAATCTATTACCATAAAACATCACTCTGCAGTCTTATCATAGCACTTGACAGTATCACTTTAGTTAATGTTGAGTTAGTGTTTCTATTATAAACCCAATTTACTGAAGGGGGTTGGGGGAGAAGAGAAGAAGGAGAGAGGGGCTCATATGTCAACCATGCAAAATGACATGAGGCTGAAAGCAGGTTGCCAATGAGGATAGGACTTTTAAACCATGACAGCTGAGAGAGAAGGAATTCATTTATGTTCCATACTTATATAGAGTAGCACACACACCATCCAAACAATTAGTACAATACAGAGTTTGCCTATCCTGCTGTGGGAGGTATGTGCACAGCCCTACATATATGCATTAACTTCCAGATTTCCAAAAATATGTCACAACTTTTCCAAGCTCCCAATGAGCATTCCTCAGTTTTCCATTTTAAGCTTTTGGTTAGCCTATTTGCCCCAATTGTTATTTGCCATCTCAGGCAGGCACAATGTTAAACAATTGCCACTGATCATTTTGACAAATGCCCTTGGGCGTGGTCGGCAAACCGCGGCTTGCGAGCCACATGCGGCTCTTTGGCCCCTTGAATGTGGCTCTTCCACAAAATACCACGGCCTGGGCGAGTCTATTTTGAAGAAGTGGCGTTAGAAGAAGTTTAAGTTTAAAAAATGTGGCTCTCTAAAGAAATTTGAATCGTTGTACTGTTGATGTTTGGCTCTGTCGACTAATGAGTTTGCCGACCACTGATCTAGGGGAAAAGGCTATCTGCGCTGAGTGAGCTGCGATTAGAAGCTGTTGCTTTTCAAAGCTAGCACAGACCTGGGGAGGGAGAATGGGAACGGGCAGCTTAAAATATCACAAAATTCACTGCTCTTATCCATGTCAGCCATTTTTCTTTAATAAAACTCCCCAGATTGCTCCAAGCTCTTTGTTAATAAGCAGATTTCTGAAAAAGTTGATTTTGACTATTTTTGCCAGTGTTGTCATTGCTTTGGTAGAGAAGAAAATTTTTGGATTACTGCCTCATTTTCATTGAAGTCCCCTCACCATCCCCCAGTACAATGCACATTCATTTTATTCCTCTGTCTGAGCAAAATTTTTGTTCAGTTTTGAAACCCTAAGTTTTCTTTGGCATATCATTAAGTACATATTACTAATAATGTTTCCTTTTATGCCTATGCATAAATGCAGTTTTTCACAAATAGTCACAAAAGGAAGGATTCACAAAATCACCTCATCATTATGCACATACACAAATGCAAACCCCCCCGGAAAATTCCCACTGTGCCCCCAGTGTTTACTAATTTCTCTTCCTATGTGCTTATCAGCTGGTTTTCCTGAATTATTCAGGAGAGAAACAAATAGGGGATAGAATTTTGTAGAAGCAGCAATTTCTGCAAGGATTATGACTTTACTATCTCATGCCTCCACTCTTCAACCTTCATCAGAAACGATGACCTTCAATAGCTGACGAGAAACTGAAAATGCAGTAAGGCTCTCTTTACATCAACACCCACCTCCCTTTAGTGAGAAATGGACACAAAAATCTAGGACTTGAAGATACCAAGAGTAGCTTCTGACATAGTTTATGCATTTTCAGGTCATCCAATTCTTGACCTGCCCAATGTTGATTTTTCAAATTCTAGACTTCACTGAAAACCTAGGAAAACTTCCCTTGCACAAGGTATAGATTGCACTGCTAACAGGCCAATTTTAGTTGTGTGAATTACTAACAAGGAAAAGTGTTAAACCTTGAAATATGCAAGTGAAGAAAAAGTAATATCCATTTACATCAAACCTACCTTTCAAGTATTATTCCTCTTGAAACAGCATGATGTTATTCTATAAGGATTGGGAAGCTTTGATGCAGTGATCTCTGTTTGTAAAATGGGGAACATTTGGAGTTTTCGTTTTGAGCAACAACTCTAGAAGGGCCTTGCATCAGAGCTAAAAACACACCAATGAAGATCTCTGGCACTGGAAGCAGCCTGCCAGAAGCTAAGTCGTATTCATTTTAAACACAATAATAACTTCGTGGACTAGACAGTATTCATGCAACTGAAAACAACATATGGTATTCAACAAAATGAAAGGTAGGAAAGTCCAGCTCTAAAGATTATTTTTAAGAAGGAGGCATAAAAATTAAATTCAACATTCCCTTTCCTAATATAAGAAACAACAACAACAACACATGTTTATCTGCCTTTTTTATTCTAAGAAATTCATGAGGGGGGCCCTAGCCATTTTGACTCAATGGATAGAGTGTTGGCCTGCAGACTGAAGGGTCCTAGGTTCGATTCCAGTCAAGGGCCCACACCAGGGTTGCAGGCTTGATCCCCCAGTAGGAGGCATGCAGGAGGCAGCTGATCAATGATTCTCTCTCATCAGTGATGTTTCGATGTTTCTATCTTTCTCTCCCTCTCCCTTCCTCTCTGAAACAATCAAAATATATTTTTAAAAAGAGGTTTTAAAAAAGAAATTCATGAGGGGAAATTTTATCTACTGCCCCTTCTCCCCCACCTCACTCCCCAAAATAGTGCTGAGAGCATTACATACAAGTTTACTCTCACCAACCCATATCTGTCATTTGAAGTTTTGTATCTCCAAATATCTCTAGCCTGTCAGAGGATTCATCTTAAAATTTTGAGAAATCAGATTTTAATGTATTTCTCATTTGTGTCCTACACAATCCCATACAGGGTTGTGGAAGTCAGCACACAGTTTTCCTGTAAGAGTAAACATCTCTCTCTTTCTTCCTTCTGAAATTCTACATAGGGTTTTTCAGTAGAAACCATTTACATTTACGATGTAAAATGGACCTGTGAAATGTAGTCATGGAAACCATGACAGTAGGAAGAGAAAAAAGAGATTTGGGAATTTAGTGAGTGTTTTTGATTTTTCAAATACAATAGCTCCCTTAGAAAAATCAGTTGTGCCATATGGTGAACTGTGTGAGATAATTTTCTAAGCCTGCAAATAGGATTCTGCAAAATGTGATCAACTGCTAAGTCATTGCACTCCAAGTGAGCCCAAATTCCACTCCTGCTCACTAGTCCCAGGGATACTGGATGCCAACACTTCACATACTGCAGGCAAACAAACAACACTTAGCATTTCATTTTAGGAAACCTCAAATAAAGAGGTATGGGGCAGAAGTTCACTAAAATCATTCAACTTTAAAAGTAGATAAAAATGTTGGTTTCAGAAGGCCATAGACGTCTTTGAAAACTCATTGCTGTTCATCTTTCTGAAACCTAAACTAGCCTGGGATTTAGTTCTTCCCTCTTACCACCATTCACAATCAATAATATTGTCATTATCCTCTTCTAAAAATGAGCATTTTCTGTCATTAAATGAAGCCATATTTTTCTACAAAGAAAATAATCATAAAATCTCAGCGGCATAACAAGGAGAATTAATTACTGTCTCACACATCTGCACACTGGCTAAGGCAGTTCTGCTTTAGATTGTAGTTCTGTAGGTTAGAGACAGCTCTGCTCCATGTATCTAACACTGGAGTCCAGGCCAGAGGGCCAGCAGCTACTGGTTATGTGCTACTCCATAGCAATAGCCAAAGTGCAAGAGAATAAGTCCAACCATGCAAACACATTTTAAAAAATATTTGTTTTAGTGCAATTCCTATATCATTTTTTTTATTTAGAGAGAGAGAAAGGGAGAGAAACATCAAAGTGAGAGTGAAACATCTATCCATTGCCTCCCTCATATGCCCCAACCGTAATCAAACCCACAACCTGGGTATGTGCCCTGATGGGGAATCTGTTTATATGTCTTAAAAAGGGATGTTAAATTCTGAGCTAATTTAGCCTTTATAATTATCACATCTTTGCTTTGATTTAAAAAAAAAAAACTATTTTATTTTCCAAATCTGAGATTTCTGGGCTCTCGATAGTCCCTTTCAATCTTCCTTACAAACCAACCAATTGTGTTTACTGAGTTTATCTTTTCCTTATAGCATTTTATTAAGTGTGATGACTAGCTATCAGCTCATGCTTTTGAACTTAACCAAATGCTACAAGTTTATTAGGTACATATTTTCTGTCTTCTGAGTTACTGCAAACAACACTGTCATCAAATATTTTGTATTTTATAACACAGGTCATCATTTTTTCAACCTCCTATACCTTTCTCATTACTCACGATGCGGTCCCAAAGCCAAAGTCAAGCCAAATATTTAAGTTTTTAATATAACATCACCTCATTTCCTTTCCAATTTATGTATCATTCAGTTATTGCTACAACAATGCTACATAACAAACCATCCCAGCCATAACCATTTTTTCTCATATTTATGCATTTTCATGCTGACTGCTGTTCAGATGACTCAGGATGAGTTTAGCTGTGGTAGCACTATGTCAGCCTGTAGCTTGACTGAGCTTGACCCACATGGCAATAGATAGTAAAAATTTCAATAATTCCAGCTTCTATAGTGTTTATTCTTTTCTCTCTCTTATGGACACCCAAGTTCTCCTTACCTATTCTGCAGATTTTCTTATTACTTTCCCAAAGACTTTTCTCAGATCTTTAATACCAGGCTGAAGTTTTTAATATAGGCAGTATTTATAAAAGTCTTTAAGAATTCTAAAAATGGCATTTGGATTGGAGTTGAGGGGGGAAAGCCAGTGGGGCTTTCCGGATTTCTCTAAAACCAAACCAGGGAGGTGGTAAATGTCATTCCTCCTAACACAGCTGCCACCATTTGGACTCTACTCCAGCAGCAGGTATTACACTAAAGACAGCATGGGGAAGGATGAGTTCAGTTTCTTTTGTATAATATGTGGTGACCTTATTTACTCAAACTATGATTGTTAAGTCAACAGCTTTTGTAACAAATAAAGACTATTTCCTTGAGGTCATATAATGACAGTGAATTCATAGGGCACTAGAAGGAAACTCACCCTCATGGACAAGCTGTACTAGATAGGCACTTCCTACTAGGTTTTAGTATTACATGACAAAAGGCTTACAAACATGTGACAGATTAGATTCTGGAGTTAAAGTTAGGTGACTATTTCTAATCAACAGGCAAGGTAATTGAAACTAAGAATTCAAGCATTATGAAAAATAAATTTCTTACAAAATTAGGATTAAAATAAAAATTTTCAGACCAGTGTTTCACCTCCTATATTTCCAATCTACCTATTGATCACACACATCTCTATGTAAGAAGCATAAAAAAAAACACACAAATCAAATCCTCAGCTCTTGCATAATGTTTGGTTTTTAAATTGTGTGTAGTTATTATTATAATCTCAATATTTGCCTTACATTCTCACTGAAGAGGTATCGTATTGAAAGCCAGCTGCTGTAAGAGAGAAGGGACTGTTTTAGGCACTGTGGTAACCAGAATATATCCAACACCTGCTTACCTGATATGTTTGCTTAATGTTACTCTTATTCTTATCTGAGGTTCTCAGCTACCAATAGCTTCAGTTTATTCAAAGGCATCATCCCAAACTGAACAAAAAAAATACCAAGTCATCTGGTTTTACACTCACCTTTACAAGTGTCATAGACAGAAATACAGACTGGTGAAAGCATGGTAGGTGGGCTGGGGGTAATTGGGCTACTGTAACTGGAACCCAATGTCCTACATTGGGGAGAAAAATCAGAGAGGTAAATAAGAGCTAAACTGTGGAATTCTTTGAATGCTAGGTTAGCAAGTTTAGACTAACCTGTTTTAAAGCAGAAAAAATGACATGTTGTACATTTTAGGAAGACCTTTCTGGGGCAGAGTCAGGGGTGGCTGGGAGAAGCCAGGACAGTTAAGAAAATCGTCACCGAGTCCCTGGGAAAAGGTTACCAAAAGCCTGAATGGGTGGGTATTAGTGGAAGGGGCATCACTGAAGTTGACTTGACTAAACTTTATGACTGATTTTATAATTTTATGATTTTTTAATAAAATTATAAGAATTCTTAGAGGCAATGAAACATCATAATAAGCCTTGGATTTTTTTACAAAATATGAAAACTATGTCCTAACCCAGTGGTCGGCAAACTCATTAGTCAACAGAGCCAAATATCAACAGTACAACAATTGAAATTTCTTTTGAGAGCCAAATTTTTTAAACTTAAACTCCTTCTAATGCCACTTCTTCAAAATAGACTCGCCCAGGCCGTGGTATTTTGTGGAAGAGCCACACTCAAGGGGCCAAAGAGCTGCATGTGGCTCGCGAGCCACAGTTTGCCAACCATGGCCCTAACCGGTTTGGCTCAGTGGATAGAGCGTCAGCTTGCAGACTGAAAGGTCTCAGGTTCGATTCCGGTCAAGGACATGTACCTTGGTTGCGGGCACATCCCCAGTAGGTGTGCAGGAAGCAGCTGATCAATGTTTCTCTCTCATCTATCCCTCTCACTTCCTCTCTGTAAAAAATCAAATATATATATTAAAGGACACTTCTTTAAAAAAATAAAATAAAATATGAAAACTATACAAAAAATTATGAATATCCATTTACCTATTATTCAGCTTAAGATATAAAATACTACAAATGTAAATAAAGTTCTTCCCCAAACCCAGTATCTCCCTCCTGCCCAAAGGCTACTTCTCTTCTAAATTTAGTATTTATCCACATTCTCTTTTCTCTCTTCCCCTTATCCTTTGCTGTGGCTGCTGTCACCAATATCTTTGCTCAATGAAGCAATATTCTCTTGCAAAACCACAAATTTAAATATTTACTTGTAGCATGTCTTCCCTATAGAGGAATTTTTTAACTGGTCTCTTCCTGTTCTTCACACTGGATTCTCCCACTACTTCCAGAGCAATCCTCTTCTTCACATGTCACAAGACCACATACTTTCCCCACTTACTCTTTGAACAATTATAAACCAATTATATGCCAGCTACTCTGCTAGGAACTGAAAATACAACAATAGACATAGTAGGCCCATTGTAATTGCTTAGTAAGTATTTGTTGAATGAATGACTGAATGATGAAATCTAATCCTGCCCTTGAGAGCATAGAGAATAATAAAGAAAGATACAGAAACTATTTGATAAATTGCATTGGACAGAGAAATAAAGAGGTATGGGAATTGCAAACCCAGATAGCCCCTAAAGGTATGCCCCTGGCTTATTCCATGGAATATCAGAATCTTGTCAGTCAATCTGACGTGCTACTTAAACATTTCCAGACTACAACCATTCCTGCACATTTACGAAGTAAAAGAATTAATAAAATATAATTACTAGCCAAGATGAGAGCCTTCTTGACAGTAGTCCAGTACTGGACACCCAATGTCCACTTCCCCCAGAATGGCAGTGGACAGACAATGCCACCATTTTGTCAACTCAGATCCCATCTTGACCAATCCTTAGAAGGCCTATCTATACACGGCCACTCCAGAGAGATTTTCCTGTCTTCCCACTCCCAATAGGATACCTGCCTTAGCTATGAAATGGACAGAGATTATTTCCTTGCCATAGTTATCCAATAATAAAAATAACCATAGCAAAACTAATATTGCCTACCATATATTGAGCATTTATTATGTAAGTGATATGTATATACCACTTCACATGCAATATCCTATGTAATCCTTACAATTTCTCTTTTCAACATCAGGTCTTATTATTGCCCCCAAAACCTCCTGTAAAGTTTCCCAACTCACTGTCAAGTATGTTAAGTAATCTGTCCAAGAGCACAGAGTCAGAAATGGCAGAGGTACATCTATCTGAAAGTTACCAGTCCTTTAGAAAAATGTTATGCTAATAAAAGGAAGTTTGGGTGCCATTAGCAACTGGTTACTGGCAAAACAGTAATAATTAAAATAACATAATTTGTGAAAGTGGACAGCCTGGGCAGAAAGTGAAGTTATCCTTGGTGGAGGAGGCACCTTGTTAAAGGCAGGGACTATATTGGTAGAATTGCTCATTTGTTTAGACGACAACAAAGAATAACTAAGGATTCACCTTTTCACTTGTCACACTGTGCAGTGGTTTCATATTGCCTGAGGCAGGTCCTTGGTTGTGGTTTGTGTTAGTAATGGAAGAGTCATTTCCATGGTCCCCTTATGGTTTCTAAAGACAATTATATATGTTTTTAAAGCTTGGCTGATTTTATTCATGGAATTCACCCAATAGTTAATACATTACAGGTGGCCTTCTTTTTAATGTATCAACATCTCACCGTTATGAAGTGTTGCATTCTGGAGTAGAAAGGTCTTTTTAAGATGATATACATCTCTGACAAGCCTGTTCAGAGTACCCAGCTGCAGGCTGCTGTTGCTAATGGGAACCAGGTATCCTCATGGTTCCTTGCTGGCCACGACCTCACGGAGTTCCCCCAGGCCAGCACAGATGCAGAATGGCGAGTGGTCTCACCTCAGGTGCCATGGTCAGTGGATGGTAGAGACAAATGCACTGATGGAGAGGGACTTGTAAGTAAATTCCCAGTAAATGTGGTTTGTTCTTTTGTATTTTTTAGGACAGAATGATTAACTCCCCTTAGGCACTACCTTCCCAAGAAAGGTAACCACAGAAGGTATAATATGTGAGCTGAATTTTTTAAGGAAAAATGAGGATAATTCACCAGCTGGAAAGTTGGTTAAGGCCTAGGAGATGCGAACACATAGTATCGGAATGTTTTCAGCCTACACCTGATGAGTCGGGAAGTATACATGTATTTTTATGTGAGATCGTACTATTGACCAGTTTGTGTAGGGCTTTTCTACAATGTTATATCAGGGTCATATTTCAAATTCTTGAAAATAACATATTTTCTTATATAGAAGAGTCCCAATTAATTTAAACATTCATTTTTGTTGGGACAGTTATATATTTTTGCCAACTTTTCTGTATTGTAAACAAGGTTCCAAAGAATATCACTGTGTATAAATTTCCATCTGATTTTCTGATAAGTTATGTAGTATCTATTCCCAGAAGTATAAGTACTCAGCAAAGGGGAATGGAAATACAGGAACTTTTGGATTTATTCTGACAAATTGCTTTTCAGAAAGGTTGAATCATCTGACTTTCCAGCCAGTTATGTAACAGCGCTGGTTTCACTAAACCATTTCCACTTTGATGTATCAATTGTATCAAAACTTGCTCATGTAATTGAGTTGTTTTGGTTTTTTTTAAAGCGTTGTTGTTTGAATTTGTATGTCTTTAAGCGTTTTCTTCCCAATGTAAAACAGTCATTTGTTCATTGTGTGTAGTCACACCCCTTCTCAATTTCTATATTGCTTCCATCCACAGAATCTAGTCAAAAGGTATGGGGAGAAGGAGAAGAGGGGAGGATTTAATCCCCCAAATTCTGCCTGGCGTTAGACTAACTAAAAGTTGCTGAGTCTGTTGCTTGGCACATCCCTGGTATGGAAGCAGAACGAGAAAAGGAAAATTGATGTTGCTCTGCATTATAATGTAACGCTCTGCATTGCCTGTGGAAGTCTCCTCTGCCTTATTTTCTGAAAAGTACTGTCTCCCAAAACTGAAGAATACACGTTTTTCAATTGTACTTAGAACGCTAGACAATTACAGGCCAATATCCTTGATGAACATAGATGCAAAAATTCCCAGAAAAATATAAGGGAACTGCACTTAACAGTACATTAAAAGGAATATATACCAGACCAGGTTGTTTCATACAGGTGAGCACATTGGGAAGAGGGCCAGTGGCAACGTGGAGATGCATGTTCCAGTGCCCACTGGTCTTGCTGGTTGTGAAAAGTCAATGTCCTTCATGTCTCCAGCCATGTTCAGAATGAGTGTCTATGCTGAATTCCCCTGCTAAGCCTGGCCCCACAGTTCTGGAATGACACCATTGGGCATCCATGATTGATAGATGCTTTCTCAGCAGACTTTGCTCTTGTGCTCTCTATGTGCTAAGATGAACCAGTATTTTTTCATCTCAGTCCTGTCGTCAGTGTTCCTCAATTATCACTGATGCTTCATTTCGTTTATACATGTGATGAGAGGCCTGAGAGCTGGAGACCACCCTTGATCTGGCTTCATTCATGCTGTGATTTCTCACCTACTGAAAACTATTCTATTTGGGTGTCTTTCCAGCAGCTGGCTTCCTCCTGCTCTTTTTATTTCTGTTGTTTGCTTTACAAATTAAGAGAGAGAAAGTCTTTCCCTGTTTTTTATTTCTGTCATGGGGCTGGGGCTGGGGGCTGGGAGGAAGCTAGTTTTCAAAAATACCTTTTTAGATGCCCAGAAATTAGGAACACTAAGGGAACTGTTGAATTTGCTTTTAAGATTAAGTACACCAGAGATTGTACCTGTTGGGTTTCTAGGCTATAAATAAATACTTAATGAGTGGTTATTTCATCAGGATTTTACATACAGGTTCATTTGCTTCTGTGGAATTCTAAGTGAGACTCAGTTTTGAAATGACGGGTGAAGAAAGACTACAAACCCTGTATACTAAGCAAATGGTATAGCCTCCCAAGGCCATCCACCATCTGCCAGCCAAGTGTCTAAATTGCTACAGCTCAAATCCCACTCCAGTAAACAACATTAACCAAAAGGTTCACTTTGCCGAATCATTTTCAAGTCCTGAAAAGTGGCCCACACTGACATTCAGTGTGGCATAGGGAGGAAACATCATTTTTAGAGAATGGATGACCTGAGTTTCAGTAATTTGCAGAAAAGTGTGAGGACTACAAATAATAAAATCATAGTAGATTCTGCTTATTGGGAACTTGCTCCTTCCTGGCCCTGGGCTGAGCGCTTTACCAATATCATCTTGTTGACTTCTCAACATGATTTTTGAAGTAAATATAACCATAGCCTAGTTTGGCAGAAGTGAGTATTTGAGAACTTCAATGACTTAGCTAAACTTACACAGATTGGAAATGCTAAAACCAGGATTCAAACCCTGTCCTGCCTAAAACCCCAAACTATGTTCCGAACCAGTGGTCTCTCCCAAGCCAAGACTGGACAACTGTCCTTCTGTAGCTGCACACATATCCCCTGAGGAGCTCGTAAACACCAGAAACTCTTGGCTTCACCCTAAGTGATTCTGAGGGTGTCAGATGTGAGCCACGAATTCTGACAGGGACCACAATATAGCCTCTACTCTGCAATGACCCCTGGATTCTGGATTAGTATGAGAAGATTACAGAAATATTCTTTAGATTGTAGCTGCAGAAGACAGACAGACCACTGGGATTGAAGTTAAAGACATAGGTTTTCATCACTTGAGTAAGCTGCTTGATAATATTCCTTAATCATCATACCTGTCTTCTAGTATCTTCTAGGGTTGTAATGAAGATCAGAAAAGATAATGTGGCAGGGAGAACACTGAAAATGGTGGAATGCTATATACACACTTTTTATACATTTATTACTATTGTATTCTATTTCCTGTTCCCTGGGTAGAGCAAACTGTAGTGCTCTATTCAGAAAAAAATCTGGATCCTATTTTTACTATTTTTTGTCCAAACTTCACCCTTATACCTAAACCCACTGCCTTTGTTCCCAACAACCAGCACCTGCGGCCCTTCTGAGACAACCGAGGCTGATTTGTCCTCAGAGGTTTACTTGTGCAGAGCGAGGGCCTGGCTGGCTTAGGCAGGGACAACTCTTGGGCATAATCTACTCTGCAGGATCAAGACTGTAGGAGTCAATCTGAGATGGCACCTTGCATAGTTCCCCCCCCCCCTTTTCTAACCCACCTTCTCACTTCCCTACCGCTATCTCCTGGGAGCTCTTCCTCAATAAAGCTACTTGCACAGGGATTTCCACTTACAATGGGCTCCTGGAGAAGCTCATCTCCAGGGTTTTGCCCCAAAGTCTGAGGGCAGTGCTCTTCTATGTAGGGCCCATCAATATGGATACTTTCATTGCTTTCCCTCTGTTTTTACTTCTCTCCAAGCCCAGAGTCACTTTCTCGTTTGAGGTTGTGATAAAGTTCTAGATCTAGACTCTCAACCTGCTCTTCAAGATTATTTTTCCTGCTGTTTAATTGATGAAAAGAGCCTAGGCCAATGGGGAAGTTGGTAATTGACCATCTCTTCTGCTTAAGTGGGAGGAAGGTAAAAATAGGAAAAATTGATGGGAGTGATACTGATCAATGTTTCCAAAATATTACTACACCACACTACTCAGTATCACAGTTGCTTTTTAGTTTTTATTCATTGTCAGTTTGCGTTTTACTCATTGGCTCTCACTGGCTGACATTTTGGAAATGAAGAGTCCCAAAAGCTACTTCTGACCCTTTTCTCTTTTGTCCGCTCCTATTCTCTTTTCAGTCGCAAGTTAAGGGGCCCTAGCAATATGGGCTTATGCCATCTGATGCCTCTGACTCTCTTATCCTGCACTGGACAGAATTGGCAGGGTGTGAGGGAAGTCAAGACTGAAATTCCTGAATAAAATCTCTGAACACTGGGAAGATTAATCTTTTGAGGAACCAAATATTTTTCACAACATGGCTATTTCAGTATGGCTCATTTATTCGAGCAACAATAGGAAATTCTTGTTTAAAAATACATAAAAACCTGAACTCTTAGAGTCAGTGTATCCTTCTGCCTAGTGAACATCTGTAGACCCCCAAATAGCTGTAAGAAACTATTTTAGGAGAAGTATTGACACATTGATCCTAAACTGAATGTTACCAGCTGCTTCATATCATATATTTAGAAGGAATCTGTTTGTGTTGTTCTACAGTTCTGAGGAATAAAACCTGAATGGTTTCATCATCTTTCAAATATCAAAGTATCTTTATCTTGACAAATGTCCAAGGTTTCAAACCCAAGTGCCTACAGGGAGACAACACAGTTATAGACCACAAAGGAAGTCACATTATTTTTCCACATCAGAACTCTCAGAAGTAATTGGGGATTTAAAAAACATGATTGCAGAACTCAGGTGTATAGAGTTTATTTCTGACAATAAAACACTTTGGGGCTTGTAACACTGAATTTTAAGATCTTCACATCTTTTTTTAAAAAAAAAACAAAAAACCCTGCATGTTAATATTATCCCTTTAAGGTCACTTCCACTTATTGTTATCATTTTTTCCTCCAAAGGAGGGATTAGGGGGTAAGGGAGGTGGGTACCACACAAATGATGTGCCTGAAACCAGAAAATGGGGGAGAGGGGTCAACTGTGTTCATTCAACATGGGCAGAGTATCCTGGTCCATTCTCACTGGGGTACACAGCACATATTCCTTAAGGTCAAGCAAGTACAGAATCTCCAGCATGAATAATTAATAAGGATGTACAAGATGTCAGAACTCACATTCCCTGGGTTTGCTAAGATCCAGATAAATTGAAATGTGACAAAAACAAATTGTGTTTAATAACCCTTAAAGACGTGATCCCTGAAGCATTCCTCATGGCTCTGGTGCCCCTACTCCAACTTCTTCTATCTTAATTTGTAGTTGACAAAGACTAGCAAGGAAAAAATGCTTGAGCTTGAGTAATAAAATCAGTTACAAAACCACTGACTTTATCACATATTTATGAGCTTTTCTAGCACTTTTTTTTGTAATAACGTTCTAATCTCTCTATTTAGGGAAGACACATAAAATATCATTTAGTTTCAGCTGAGAAAGCATCTTCCAGAGTCAGCTCTGGGCTCAGCGTCATGGAATGAATCATCCTTGTGCACTTCCCTGATTAAGTGGAAGAAATGGGTGGGTGGTCGAACTTCGCCTCCCTGAGAGCAGGAGAAGAAAACACCCTCTGGGACCGCAAAAGCAGAACTTCCCAAGACTGGACACAGCGAACCTGGGACGGTATCATGAAGCCAGGGAGAAATTATATTGCTGCAAGATTCTATCTTCCTCCAACTTTTTATTTATCATTTTCCCTTGGGGGATCTTCAAACTTCTCATTAGTCATTGGCAAATATGATGCATTTAACTTTTTTAGATAGTCCAAATATTTTTTTTTCAAGCACAGGTGAGACTAGTTGGAAAACAACTGTGTCTCACAACTAAAGGAAAGAAAACATCTACCTCCCTCCCCCACAAAGGAAAGCATCCCCAAAGCACCAAGCAGCATCCGAGCTTAAGTCAGCCCCGGTGTTTTTAAAATACTTAAATCCAGCGAGTTAAACTGTGTGTTCAATGTGTGCCTTTCCTGGTGCTGTGTGTGTGAGAAAATAGCACTAATTACACAACTTTTCTTCAGAGCCTTGATGCAACATCCAAAAAATAAAGTAATAATCCTTTTTAAACTCTCAAATAGTAATTTAGGTTGATGTTAAGAAAATTACGGGACTAAAAGTGGGGGTAGGAAGGCCATGTAAATTAAGGGAAAGGGGGGAAATACATGTTACAAATTACCAACCACTGAGTACAAACATTAAAAATAACGTTTTCTCACAGTGCCCTCCGTGGTCCCGGCTCTGTCTCCTGCTTCAACAAGTGTTTGGATGGAACAGACTCAGGGGCACCCCTTCTTCCAGCCTCTGACCACGCTCCTGCGTCTCATCCAGTCACCACCTCAGAACCACCTCTGAGACCAGCCAACACACCATTTTTTTTCTACCTTAACTCCTTATTGCCAAACAACCACGAGCTCCCAAATTCCTCAGCATTATTCCACCCAGGTGGAGGGTGCTGTCAACCCCCTGGCCAGCCTGCATCTGCGGGCCCCACACCTACCTCTCTCTCTGGGCTTCATTCCCACCTCCACGATGGGCTCTGGAGGCCTCCGAGCGTCTCTTAAAGTTGCGAAGCCAGCGCTGCAGCTGCAGTCTCTCCAGGACGTGCTGAGGCCTCCCCAAGGTGAGTGGGCAAAACTCAGGGGGCCCGGCCCTTGGAGAGGAACCCGAACCAGGCCCTTTGGGAGCTGCATGCCCTGGGTTCTACCCGCGCAGACCCTCAGCTCTGTGACTTCCTGGAGAACCACTTCCGGGGTGAGCAAGTGAAACTCATCAAGAAGATGGGCTACACCTGACTCACCTCCGCAGGCTGGCCCGCCCCCAGGCTGGGCTGGGCGAATAGCTCTTCCAAAGGCTCACCCTCCAGCACGACTAGGAGCCTTTGGAGCCCTGAGGCCTTTGAGGGGCCCCTTTGCACCCCTGGTGTCTGGTTTTTACCTGAGCCTCTCCCCGAAACTACTAGCCATTCTTTTAACCACCCTGAAGCCCTCTCCCATGCATTGGGCCAAATGAAACAATCAAGCTTTTTACAGCAAAATAAATGAATACGTTTTTCTGACAAAGCTGGAACTTCTAATCATGGAGGAAACAATGTATTATTCACTAACTGGTATTGGAACACATTACCAATCATTTGTATGACAAATTACAGTAGCTCATATATTATACAGCATCAAAATAAGTTCCACTTAGATTACAGATTTAAATATAAAAATTAAATCATAAAATATTAACAGAAAGTAGCAGTGATGATTTACATAATTGTGGTGTGGAGGCCTTTTTGAGAATTGTGCCCAAAGCAAAAACCACCCAAAGAAGATACTGTTAAATTTGATCACATAAAAACTAGAACTTGTGTATATCAAAGATCACTATGAAAAAAAATGGAACAATACAAAAAAGTCAGTAAAAAATATTTGCAACAAAAGTCTCTCACAAATAAATTTTAAAAATAAAAACAATAGTAGGAAAAATTAAAAATGAAATGAAAAAGCACTTTACAAAAGATGAAATCAACCAGTCTATAAGCATATGGAAAAGTGTACAAAGCACTAGTAATCAAAGAAATGCACATTAAAACAATAATGAGATATGTTTCATCCATCAAGTCATCAAAAGTGTTTTAAAGTTAAAATTCTAGGGATTGGCAAGTGTTCAGGAAAATGGTCCTTCTGAGAAGCACAAATTAATATACTCTTCTGGAAGTCAGTTGAAAATACCTAAAATTGTTCTTGCCCCTTTTCTCAAGGATCTCTCTGGAAGTCTTCCTTATATAGTAAGCATAAGTAGCAATTTAATAATATATATCTGAGAATCACAGAGCAGATTGGCTCAGTCAAATCCATTTGTATTCCCTTGTAGAATATTTCTGCCGGTAAATATAGATCTACATAATCAATTCTGATGACTTCATAATATTGCATTGTGTGGTTGTAAGATAACTTATGCAGCCATTTCCATGCTGATTGACATTGAGGACATTTCTTATTTAAATAAGATTTCTTAGTTAAAAAGTGCTTCAGAGAATGTCCTACTCAATACATCTTTGTACACATCTCAAATTGTTTAATATCAGTTCCCAGATGTAAGAATGATTGAGTCAAAGTGTGCCCATTTAAAATATAAATACGTAGATTTAAAAACTTGTAGCAATCTATTCCCATCAGTAACACACTGGTGCCATTTTCACACACCCTTGTATAAGAGCATGTTAACAATCTCTTTAAACATTCTCTCATAGATTTTTTTTAAATGTATTTCATTGCTTTATTCGGTAATCCTTATTTTACATGTGTAACATGAATTTGCCTAATCCTATTCCCATTTTTTCTAATTTTTTATTCTTTCCGCTTAAAAAAAGTTTTGTGATAATAAAATATTAACTTTGCATACTAGTATGTGCTGCAAATAGTTTCTCCAAATATAGTTGTTTTTTATCTTATATACGTGAACGTTTGAGTACAAAGTTTTTAAATCTCTACATGGCTACACCTTTAAACATTTCCTTTATGGTTTCTATACCTGGTGTCCGTTTCAGAAAGTCCTTCCCACTCAGCACAACCAGGTAGGTCTCACTGGCCTCCTGCAGGGCGCCCATAACTGCACCCTGGAAGTTTGGCGAATCAGAAGTTCAGTGGACTTCCGATAACGTCTGATTTCACCAAGTGCCGAAGTACCAGGCCTGTAACAATGAGGCCTGTTTGCCCATCCAGTTGAGGGTGCGCTCTTTCCAGGGGCTTTGGTAGCCAGTTGCTTCAGTCTGCTCTGAAGGAACCATGGTATAGCAACCTCGTTACTTACATCCCCCTCACTAATCCCCCCGCCCCACCCCCACACACACCTCTTTTTAATAGTGTGAATGAGGTGGGTGATGTCAGACATAATACCTCAAACTACCTAATTGGGATACTGTGAAAATTAAAGATTTAACCTTTGTAAGGTGAAATCCTTTGTAAGGTATTTACTGTGATTTCTGATGTATTGTAGGACTTCAAGAAAGCATTGCTAGTATTTTTGTCACTATAAACTTCCACTGGTCTTAGACCAAGGGGAAGGAGTTTAGCACAGATGCACCTGTGAAGCAAAGTCTGTCCTTTTGTCTTTCACTGAGATGGGCTACTTCTCAAAAGAAAAGCATATAATTAATTTACCTCCCGGAAATGTTGTGACAATTTACTAATTGATACTATAAAGTGCTTTGGAAACATCAAGTGAAATAAAAATGCTAAATATTGTATGACAGCTTTCCTTTGAATAACATCTTCAATACACAGTCATGTAACCTGATTTAATTAAACATTACAAAGTTAAATAATAAAGAGCAAAGGAAGAGGTAAATTAAGAGGCATAATCCAGGGAGAAGGGAATGTTTTCAGATGAGATTTAAAAATAGGGTGAGTCAATAAGGCAGAGAGACACTGAAAAGCTGTTTTACTTGAGAGAAGATAGAGACAGGTCTCTTCTTAGACAATCTGCTACATTCCCTGGGACTTCATTAGGACATTAAATGCATCAGCATCTCAAATAACAGTGACTGTTAATAGCGATCATTGGTGAGACACGGAAGGGCACTTAGTCACCCTTTGGGAGAGTAAATGCAATCATTACCCAGAACTGTCGAAGTCAGATAAAAGTTGAAAATGTAATAAATTGTGTCTGGCTAACAATGAAGATCTTCGAGTCTCTTCTAGTCTTTAGAGTTGCTCCCGGGAAGCCCTTGCTCAACCAGGAACTCCATTTCCGGGCCACCTGGCATCTAAGGGAAGCCACGTGGCTATTCTGGATGCTGGAGGGTTATTAGAAGTGATGCGTGTCCCTTCCAGACTGACGCGGATAATTAGTAGTTGTGCTCTGGCCATAATCATTTCCCTTCCCACGGCACCTTTGATACCCCCATGTTGAAGTTGGTGGCATCCAAACACGGAAGAAGCCTGCATCCCCAAGTCCCTCCTTGAAGGGAAGCAACCCAGGAGAGTTGCCCACATCAAACACCCACCTTGGGCCAAGCATGGGTGAGAAATAAAACTGTGTTTGTTAAACCACTGATATTTTAAAGTTGTTTGTTACCATTCCTAGATACTTTTTACCGTTCCTAGTAATATATTCTTACTTCTAAAGTTTAATTTTTAACCAAAACACATATTCATTAGAATAATCCGTTGTCACAGGCTATGCAAAGGATAGAGCAAATGGGGCAGGGAAGAAATAAAAGCTCTTGCTGGAAGAATACAGATGCGATGTGAGAAGTGAGAGAGATCGCAGCAAATTGGTCAGTATGGCCGAAATGAATAGCTGGGCAATGGTCCACTCTTAAATTCAGCACAGAGGTCAATAAGACAAGAAACATTCCGCAAAGTGGTTGGATTTCAGAAACCAAATGTCATAAAAGCCTTTAGTGAAAGCAATTTTCCTTGAGTGTTGGTTGAGTTAGTCAGACTAGAGTGGATGAGGACGAGTAAAACTGAGTAGAGAAAATAAATTTAAAATGCTTCTTCCAGAAACTTGCCCTTAAAGGGAAGGAAAATGTACAAAGGTAGCTAGAGGAAGCTGCAAGAATGAGGGAAAGACTTGTTTTGTTATAGGATTGGAGTGACTGGTAGATATTCCTGGAAATGCTGCAGCAGAAAGGGATGATGGGAGAGACAGGAGAGCTCCTCAGAAAATGGGAGAGTGTGGTATAAAATCTACGTGGATTGCCTTGCTTTGGATGTCAGGAAAATCACCTCTTTCTCTAACAAACAAGGGGCAAGCACAGGTGCAGATTGGAGGAGGGATGGCTGCCTACTCTCACTATGAGGGTTGTAAAGAATTTAAGGGATGTGGACAATAATGTTTCAGTCAATCATAAAAAAAGAAATGGGAATTATGTCGAAACAATGTACAATGAAATAGGAATGAAAATATATAATACCAAGGAAAGAGGAAGACTGGCCCTAGCTGGTTTGGCTCAGTGGATAGAACATCAACCTGTGGACCAAAGGGTTCCAGGTTCAATTATCATCAAGGGCACGTACCTTGGTTGCAGGCTCCTCCCCGTCCTGGGCCCTGGTTGGGGCTTGTGCAAGAGGCAACCAATCAATGTGTTTCTCTCACATCGATGTTTTTCTTCTGTCTTTCCCTCACCCTTCTACTCTTCCTAAAAATCAATGGAAAAATATCCTCAGGTGAGTATTAAACAAACAAAAACAAAAAAAAAAAAGCAGAAGACTTCAAGGGTACAGATATAGAGATAGATTCACATAAAAGAATACAGATGTGAAATATAGTAAAAACAATGCATAGAAGGAAAAGACAGTCTTTTTATAGATACTGCAATATAGTTGATAGTTATCCTGCAAATATTCTGAGTTAAATGAGGAAAAAGTAAACTAATTATTATCAAGGGTGTACCAAGTAATGGACAGACTAGTTTGACAAATATTTTCTCATTCATTCCACATCGCAGTGATATTATTTTCATTTTTTCCTAATGAGTTAGCTGGAATTCAGGTCACAGCTATCGAGTAACAGAGCTACTATTCAAACTCATGTCGTGTGACTTAAAAACTCACCATCCCTTTACACTTCCAAACTACTATTGCTTTAAGCAATGAAAGAGCATTCACTTTGGAGACAAATAAACCAGAATTGAAATATATTGTTTCCACATCTCAGTTCCTATATTGTCAACTTTCTGAGAACAAGGTTTATGTCTTTTTCACCTTTGTATCACTTACGCATAACACAGTGCTTAAGTATATGAAAAGTGTCCAATAAGTGCCCTGGCCAGGTGGCTCGGTTGGTTGGAACACCATCCCATACACCAGAAAAGTTGCAGGTTTAACTCCCAGTCAGGGCACATACTTAGGTTGCAGGTTCGATCCCTCATCATGACACTTATGAGAGGCAACTGATTAATGTTTCTCTCTCCTTTCTTCTCTCTAAAATCAATAAAAATATATTCTCAGGTGAGGATTTAAAAAAAAGTGTCCAATAAGTGATTGCAGTACTAAATTTCATTTCCTTATGTCTATTTCCATATTCACAGCAGGATAAAATAAAAATATTACAAAGGAAGACAAATGAAAGTGAAAAATGTTTTTTAAAAAACTTGTAATGAGATAACCAAGAAACAACTAAGATGGGAAAGTAATCTATGGTGTAGATTGCATAAAATAGTACATGTAATTGCCAGGGTTATTTGAGTGATTTGCACATGTTGATGGCAGCGAACCTATGTCACTGTCAATAGACAAGGATAGCACATTCCTGCTCTATGCCAGATCCTAATATTTTTAAGTGGGTTTACTCAAAAAGTCTAAAGAGCGTATTGTCAATTAAGTATTATCAAATATTCCAAAAGTGCTTTCTGTGTTCCAAAACCTACATTGAATTTTAAAACTACATTTCTATGTTCTCGCAGCAAATAATTATTTTTTTTGCTTAAGTTGATTTTAACCCTTTTTTGGACTCCATTTGAAGAAGCCCAAAGAGCCCTCATTTTAAAGACCAGATTTTAATTTACACAATTTTAACAACATGGAGTTAAGAGTTTGGAAGCAAAATAATGCATATTCTAACAAAAGTTCACAGTTTTTGATATCAAAGGAAATCATAATATGCATAACGCACAATAAGCAACATTTGCAAACTATATGTATGGAGCGTGGGTACATCTGGCATAATATTTAATTTGAATATTATATTTGTGTTATGCACTCAGCATGTCAAATAGCACCACTCATTTCAGTCCCCTAAATTAACAACATATTTAAATGCTTCACTTCAAGTCTATAACCAACCAAGCCCCAAACCAAAAATCATATGAAAAGGGGATGGTCTGAGCCAGGGGTGGGCAAACTTTTTGACTCGAGGGCCACAATGGGTTCTTAAACTGGACCGGAGGGCCGGAACAAAAGCATGGATGGAGTGTTTGTGTGAACTAATATAAATTCAAAGTAAAGGAGCGGTGGGGAGAGCAAGAGAACCAGATAGAACAGCCGGATCCGGCCCGCGGGCCGTAGTTTGCCCATGGCTGTGAGCTAATGTTAAAACATCAGATTTTATTTTTATTTTGAAAAAATAATTTTATAAATAACACATGATTTTTAAGTGAAATTCAAGCCAAAACACAAGGAAATAATGATTTTAGGTCCAACAAGCCAGAAGTTTTCCTTACTAACCATAAATGAACATCAGCTTAGACATCTCTAGGCATAAATTCAGATAAATAATAAATATGTAGAGAGAGGTATAAGTGACTATAAAATATGGGTTGTTTTTATGCAGGTTCTAAAATTATTTAATGATATTTTCACTTAACAAAGCAAAATAAAATGTAAAACATTCTAATTTTGGATAAATTTTTAAACCAAATTGATAAAAGTATTAATATTTCCTCTAGATTCTTTTGCTCTCCAGTATTTTGGCTAGATATGGAGGTTTGAGTAGAGGTGAAATACCCTGGGATGGGGTTGGGGGGTTCTTGAGACACACAATCCAGTAGTCACTCACTCACTCACTCAGAGGTTCTAACAGACCCTTGAAAGGAGTAAATATGATAAGTAATGCTTTTCAAGCCCCTCAAGTTGATAGCACTTGTTTTACAGGTAGTAAAATACTATATTCTTCCTAAAGTTCATAATAGAAATGCAGGAAAATGCTAGGGTTAGCTAGCTATGCCTTTATTTTCTTATTTCCCAGGAACATCATGCTTGAATGGGTTTCTGAAGAGGACCATCTTCCTATTTGACCTGCTGCTCTGGAAGGTGAAGGGGCAAGTAATGGAGTAACATGCCTTCCTGTATATAGTTCATAGACTCTGGCTGCAGCACTTTTTTTCTCTTTGAGATATAAAATAAAATGTGTAATTATTCACATCCACAAATTAAAGTCACAATGAAAATAAGATGAAACCTAAATATGAGGAACATAAAATATCAAATATGTGTTTACAGATGTATTAAAAACAAAGAATCAGTGAAGGAGAAGAAGCTATGAAGATGTTCACTAGCCACCCTTAAAAATCTTCAATAATTACAAGGATGTGAAGTGTTGAAATTATGTTATGCATTTGAGCAAATAGAAAATCCATAAAATCCATTTTTATATTATAAAATATTTTAAGAAGTATCTGTTTGTCTATCTAATGGCCCATTTGGAAGTAAGTACCTTTGTAATCACCAAATAAATTTACAAGCCCAGCAGATTATCATTACTTTCCATCTCTTTTCTAAAATAAACTCTCTATATGCAATTATAAGGGCAATGGAGTGTGTGTAGACTTAAGAAGAATGGAAGGTTGTGAAGTGAGGGGGTGTCCTTCCTTGAAGTAAATAAGAAGGTAAAATTTGCTACTTTCAGTCACTAGTAAAAAATTTCTTTTCTATTTTATGATATCTGAAAGAATGGTTGCTGCTGCTGAAATTATATTTAATTAATTAGATACTGCTCTATGTACCTGAACCATGTCTACAAATTCACTTGTGTACCACTAGGTGGCAGTAGTGCTATCTAGGGCAGCATTGACCTTATCTTGATTATCTAACACCTTCTCTTTACAGCTTCTGGAGCTTCCCAACTATTACATGTCTCATTTAGAAAATTTTTGTTTTTGTTAAAATACAACTGAGTTAACAAATAAGAATTAATTAGATATCTGTTTCCAAAAGAAATATTAGAATCCGGATTTAAAGAAAGATGGCCTCGAACATTGTTGAATATTACTGTATGGCTCTGCCTCCCATTGAGTTGAGTTGTACTGCGCAAACTGAATCAAGTTAGATAGATGCTGGAATGTTTAAATAGGTTTTGTCACCACTTACCTTAATTTAGGTTACAAAATTACTCTGACATGCTTCATAGAGGCAGGAGCTTTCCTCATTCTGCTCCTTCAGGTGAGTTTTAAACTGGCTGCTTACTCTTATCAAGATGAAAATTACATTTTATCCTGCTAATGAGCTTTGAAGCATAGTTTCTCCTTGCAGGACTATTATTCCTCAAAAATAGACTGAATAAATTATTGCTGGATCCCTCTGCTTTTTCTTTTACCGCTTGCAAGCCTAGGCATGATTCAAAACTGTCAACCCTGTCAAGAGTCACACTCAGTAAGAATCAGTACTTCCTTACTTATATCATCATCTGTAAACCTCTCTAATATATTCCTCTTTGGAAGCTTCTTTTAATATGGGAGGATTTTTTCCCCACACGTTCACTTAAGGTATCTTATTAAGTTGGCAGTATTCAGGATCTCCTCACACCTCTCTAAAAAGAAGCTTTGCTGTCTTGTCTTTCATTGTCCTTCAATATATTTTGAAGTTGGCAAAAGAGATTGATATTAAAGCTTCTATAGACAACAATCATGTCCTCCTTCATACCTTAAACAGCATCAGGATCTATAAAAACAAAGAAACAAAAAAACAGATTTCCTCTTAACTGTAGTCTGAGATTGTTTTCAACATGTCTATTTCAACATGTAAATTTTTTTAAAAGTCCATGCATTTAAAAGAAAACCAGCTGTAACATTAGTATTAGTGATTAGAAAATATGGGGAGCTTGATGGTACAAAAAAAAAAAAAAAAAAAACAGTGAAGAGCAGCTCTGACCAAACTCATATGCAAATTGCTTTCTTTTAAAATGGTAGCATGTATCAACACAAATGACATTTCTGGGTCGTGGCACATCAAACTACCCACAAATGAAGGATGACTTAATTGCTTCAACCACAAGTCAGAAGAGCTCAGTTGGCAAATATAAAAATATATTGGTGCTATTTGCATTTGCATTTGAGTAACCGGTGATTTCATTTTAATGCCGAAGTCTAGGTAACAAAGAAACCCACAGGTAGTGAAACACATCTTGCAAAGCAATGGATACAATCCCTGACCAGGGTGTCTAAGGGTGCAGAGGACACATTGATCTTGTCAGCTACATCCGTGGGCATAGGAAATACCGTTGTCAGCTCAGCACCTTCAGATCACAGTATTTGAGAGTTTATGTCTTTTAGGTTAAGCAGTTAAGCATTTACAGAGATTTGCTGCCTGTAACCATCACCTTTAAATGACCTCCTAAAAATCTTTTAATAATTATTATTCTAAATATCTAATGTTACTATTAATAGCTTAACTTGCTCCTCATAATTTCACCTAACAATGTATTTCCAATAAATAGTCACAGCAGAGTGAGGCTTGCTATATTTTAGAGTTTACTATGTAGCAGCCCAAATAAAGTAAAAATATATAGAAGAGAAAAAAATATGACACAAAGAATAGGACATATCTGTAGGCCTTGTACTAAATGTGATTCCAAAACAAGTAATGATAAAATGTAGACTATAGACTCTCCATTTCTTCTAACCCATTATCTTTAAGATGATGTTACTTTCATATTTTCTCAACTTTGTAATCTAAACAGCAAACTTAATTCAGGAAAAATAAAAACCTGCCATTGCTGATTACCATAGCCTGGATCATAGACATTTAAATCAAAAGTCACTTGAGTTGGAAAAGGTTTAAGTTTTTTCAATAAATTATTTTTTATAATGACTATAAAAGTTATATAGTACACAGAGGCTAGCTGGAGCTAGATACTTTACTGTACCTGAATTGTGGGGAACACTTTCTGAGACATAAAGCTGACAATCAGACATCCAAGTGTGACCGGGAAATAGCAGCCCCTGAAAGATTAAAGTGTGAATTTAGTAACCTCAAAGGCAAAAACCATTGTCCTTTCACTCCTGGACCAGGAGACAGAATGGGCAAATGACAATACAAACACATGTAAGGAGACCAGAAAGATAAAATCATACTCCAAAATCACTTGTCAAAGCTGAAAGCGAGAATTTTCGCCCCACAAAAATCTTTATTTCTTATGCTATTTAAAAAGCAGTTCTATGAGCATAGTAAAACATATGCATGAAATGGCTTAATTTACAAAGTTAAACTGAAAATTATTCATTATTGAAACTCAATAAAGTCACTAACATTGCAATATAATCATCAAGTATTTTAAATGGTATGAGTTTTCTTCAAAAATAGAATTACTAGTAGAAAAGTTCAAATATCTGTGATGAAGCAAAAATATATATTGTTCATGAATATCATCATTATTTTTAAATGCATTCTTGATCCAAACAACATGAAAAAATATGAAATTTGAGGAGCAAATAATGGAGAGCAAAAGAACCTAGAGGAAATATTAACACTTTTATTCATGCAATCTTTTATTCTTGACTTTTCTAATTGTAAAAAAAATGCTATACACATAATAAACAGTAAATATCTGTCTGTCACCTATAAATCTCTTAACTTTTTATAAAAATATTTAAAGTAACTTATGAGAAACCCCACTCTTGACCCTCCTATCCCAGTTAAGTGTTCAGTAAACTTCTTTTAGATTTTTTCCTGCATGGACCTACCCACATACCTTTTTGTTTAATAACAAATATGACTGTGGCATATGCTAAGTTGCTTTTGAACTTAATTATGTGTCAGAAGTGTCTAATTTATTTTTATAGCACCATTCTACTTTATGGAATGAAAACACGATAATTTATTTAATTGTTTGTTTACTGAACAACATTTAGGTTGTTTTGTATTTTCTGCCATTTCATAAAATCCTTATACATATATCTATTACTTATGTCACTTTTTCCATGGGGTAGATTCTTAGGTGTCAGAATCCAAGCCACCTTCCCAAAAAGATTGTACCAATTTTCACTACAACAATTTTCCTCATAACTCTGCATATTGTTAACTTTTTAAAATGTGGACTATTTTAAAAATTTGTTTTAATTTCTATTTTCTTTTTAATTTTTCCAACAC
Source organism: Plecotus auritus (assembly GCF_963455305.1). NCBI lineage: Eukaryota > Metazoa > Chordata > Mammalia > Chiroptera > Vespertilionidae > Plecotus > Plecotus auritus. Next base: position 36,335,297 of record NC_137777.1, read on the forward strand.
CATTTATGCCTTCTATCACCTCCACTCTCTGAATATCTTTGTATGTCATTTTTTGACATTTATATTTCTTTTGTTAATTGCCAGATTAAATTATTTTCCTATATCCAATAGGAAAATAGCTTCTTGTTGTTTTGCAGAAGCTCTTTGCATAGTTGATGTATTTATTTCCTTCTCCTAATCTATCATTAGTCTTTTAACATGGTTTATGGTCTCTTCCTTTGCAGAACAGGAATTTTAATTTTTTACGTAGTTAAATATGTCAACCTTATCCTGTGTAAGTCCTTCAATTTTTGCCCTGTTTAGGAAAACCTCTCCACCTCAGTTTCTAACACTTAACTGGGATAGGAGGGTAAATATAGTAATGCTATCATTGTGTTACTTTAAATGTATTTCTAAATCCACATAGAATTGATTTAACTCTGATTCTAATTAAATAATAAAATATAAGTAGAAATACTCTTCAGATACTTACAGAATAATGAAACCTGTGGGCAATGAATAGCTGAGGTTTAAAAAGAAAAAAAAAAAAAAGAAGTTTCGACAAACCTGATTATCTTTTTTGATAAAAAGAAAATGCCACAACTAAATGAATTGGTCAGTGAAGACAAGATGTGTAATAAAGTTAGAACTTTGACATATGTTGGCTCTATAAACGTTCATATAAAATTAATTCAAATTGGCTTTAAGGTGAAACTATCCATCAACTGAATTGACATAAATTGGACCATAAACAACAGAAATAGTAATAATATCGATGTAACCAGCTATAGGAAGGAAAAAAACAATATCACACAAAGATCACTGACAGATCCAGATTCACAAAGCTTTTACATAAACAATCTAGAAGGAAGAAAAATAACATAATCATCAATTTAACAAATGTCACTGAACTGAAAAGTGCACTCCACACATTCAGAAGCGCTGTAATACAAGAATTCTTCTGAAGGATGGAAACACAGTGGGATATCCAAATCAGAACTGACTTTGGGCCAAATCACAGCCATTCTTCTCTCCGTATACCAGTTAATTCATTCAAATCGCACTTTGTAACTGGCTAGAGACAAATCTATTCAGTTTGAGACAGCAGAGGAAGACTTCGCACTCCACAGTTTGGCAGTCCTGGCATTCAGGAGAAGGGAGAGGCAAAGAAGGGTATGGGTGCTGATGGCCTGGGAACATAAAAAGTTCCACAGTGACGGCCCCCCACTTCCTGTGACATTCGAACATGGCCCAAGCAGTGAATTGCTGGCCCAATATACCCGCACTTGAAAGTTATGACAGAAAAAGCAAATAAAATACAAACCAACAATGCTCATTAAAAGTGACTACACTGGTTTAGATGAAACAGTCACAGAAGCATAATAAAGTGTTAACATTAAATCCACATACCATTTTAGTGTTTGCAAAATGCTCCCACACAGTCTCCTTTGATTAATACCCTGAGGCAGTAAAAGAAGCCATGATTAATAGATCCATTTTCCTCCTGAAGCTAAGTAGGATCAAGAAAATTGCCAAAGATTACACAGCTCCTCTGCTGAGAACCTGTGTTTCCAACAACGCCTGTTCATACCTTTAAAAGCAATCTGCAAAGAAGAGCAATCAGGTTTAGACATCTGTAAAAATCATACTTCAAAAACTTCATTTTAAAAGAAAAAGCAAGTAAATACACTAAATGTATTCTTTGTCCTCAAATCTGTGTACCTACTTTTCCTCAGCCTTCCTTCCATCCTTGTATTTCCCCAGGACGCTTGTTCTCAAAACAATGGGAATATGGGAAGCAACTCCAGGGAGTAAGAGGATAGAGTGGGGCAAAAGTCGGTTTACACTTGTGAATACATGAAACAGAGTTTATTCTTGTGGTGTTATTTATTAAGTATTGTATTATTTTCCATAAGAACAACTGTAAACTTACTTTTGCCTCATCTGTATTTAAGCATGTGGATTACAAAACAATCTTCTGGGGAAATCTCAACTTCTTATTCATGAGACAATGGGAGGTTTGTGGGGGTTTTGTTTGTTTGTTTGTTTTCAGAAACACCTAAGGCCTAGGAGGTTCCCAAATCATGTTTGGGATTAACTTTTTTTTTTTTTAATATATTTTTATTGATTTTTTACAGAGAGGAAGGGAGAGGGATAGAGAGTTAGAAACATCGATGAGAGAGAAACATCGATCAGCTGCCTCCTGCACACCCCCCACTGGGGATGTGCCCGCAACCCAGGTACGTGCCCTTAACCGGAATCGAACCCGGGACCCTTGAGTCCGCAGGCCAACGCTCTATCCACTGAGCCAAACCGGTCAGGGCTGGGATTAACTTTTAAAGTCTGTCATGCCACCTGGTGATACCCATTTTCCACATGGGTATTACACTACAATAGACAGACAGCCTTGGGCCGTGACAACTGTATGCAAATGATGGCCCCTTCGGGTAGTCTGAATAAAACACTTCATTAGAGGAATATTATTATTATGTTAAGGAACTCTTCTCATGATGCCTTGTAGCTATTGATTTCCTTTTTATAATACTTCCTTAACAATGTAAATATAGCACCAATGTGAACAACTCAATCAGTATAGTTTTCAGCCAGATACAGTAATAAAATACAAGTTGAATGTTTCTCAAACATAAATTAAATATGATTATGTCCAACAATACTGCCTTGCTAGAATAGATCAAATGACCTCATCAAAATTGTTTGAGAAGGTGTCAAGCTTAACCATGTTAAATTTCAAAATTTAACTGTGAAAAACTCTCTAGCTAACCATCTGTTGATCTAATTCCTCCTAAATATAATCAAATTTCTTTCAAACAGAAACTCTTGCATTGACAGAGTAAATGAGTCCAAATATTTGGTTTAATAGATCTTCACTTTAAGTAATCAAATAAAATTAATCTTTCAACTGAAGTGAAGTTTACATTTGTCTGATCTACAATGTTTTTGAAGGGTTTCACAATATTTTGTACACTACAAAAAGCATAGCTACTTTTATTTCCATTTCAAACAGCTGGCCTGAGTATATAATCATAGATGAAAAATGTCCTTAATTGGGATGTCATCTCTAAATTTTACTGGATTTCAGTCCTATTTATAAAAGGGAGCAAAGTTTGCAAAAATACTCATATTACAGAAACATTTTAATTCCAAAAAGTGTGAGGTAGTCATGATTCTAATATGTGCATTAAGTTGTTGGGAAATGATTTAGCTTCAGGTGGTATTTAAGGCTCAGAAACCCTAAGGAAGACATGAGACTCAAAGACTATGAGATGAGAGACTGTTAATTAAGTGGAGGGCTGTTGATAAAAACAGGGCAGACTATTTACTAATGTTGACTAGTAAAATTCTATGAGGAACTAGCAAAATTTATGTTTCAACACACCATCATTTCACATTAGTCTCCTTTCTACCATATGTGGAAAGCATCATCCACAAAAAGTAAATAAAGAGAACTGCTTTTACTGAAAATACCCTTGAAAGAGAAATCTGTTGGTGATTAAAGTATCTGAATAGTAATTCAGTACTTGGTTTTCACTAGCTAAATTAATTCCTGAGCACACCGAAGTGTTTATAAAGTTACAGTATCTTTTGCATAAAATGACTGGTTCAAGTCCTGTTTTAGAAATTAACCTGTGGTTTAATGTCTTCTATCAAGTTAGGAATTTATGATAAATTAAAGAATCATGTTTATCATTAATCCCTAGAGTAATAACTATATTTGAATCTATAGAAACTATGTGTGTAGATATAAATTATATCCATTTATAAATATTAGCTTCCATGATTGTGTCTGACAGCTTGTAATGAATTTTCAGCTCATGTTTTGTAATGGTAATTGATTTATCCCAAATGATTTTTTAGGAGTGAGATAGAGTATTTGAACGTTTCCTGTTCAGCATTTCAGTATTGTTGTCATCCCCTCCACATTCTCCTCATTGCCAGGAGGTGGTGCTGTGGGTTTTAAATCGCAGAGCTGAAAATCCCACAGCAGATCAAAGCCCTTTCCAGTTTGTTTCTCCCTTCATTCGTGGAAACCAGGCAAGCCCTAAAAATGTTCCACAATTTTTCCTCGGAAAAAAAAAAAGTCGAATGTTTTCCAACATTCGATAAAGATAAGATTTGAAGGAGGGAACACGTGTAACAGAAATAAGTACATCAGCCCCTAGTGAGTGCAACTGAATGCAGAACATTCCAGTTAATTCTTCCAAACACTTTTCACTAGCTTTCCTCTATCCCCATGCGCATATCCTGCATTGTCCTCCGGGGTCTCAGCAATGCAGGGCAGGGGACAAGTTTTTCCACTTGCCTTAAAAGTCTCCATCACGTGAGAGACCCCGCGGGCGTCAGGTAAGCCCTTCGCTGGGGACCTGCCCGCGAGCTTGCGTGGGGCGCACAGTCGCGCTGAAAAGGCTGCTTCTTGGGGCGCAGAGAGTCTCTCTTCAGTCTGTTCAATCTGAAGCTAACTTGCCGCCAAACTTTCGTGAGGATCCGCCTCTTCTATTTAAAGTAGATAAGGAAAAAGAAAAATCTTTCCGAAAAAAACTTTTTATCAACAGGTTTTCACGTTTCCACGGTCGAAGTCCTTGGAATTGCCAAGCACTTCAAAGCCATTGTAAAGCTGGGGCCTTCGGAGCCGGGCAGCTCCGTTCCAGCCTCCTGGGCCCCTGCACCCTCGCAGCCCTCCTCCTCATTCGCCCCGCCGGTCCCCAAGACACACGTGCACCCATAGTATCTCTCTGCAGTGAGCTTTGTAGGACCTGGCGAACTGGGTGAGAAAATACGACAAAACGACCCCAAAAGGCTCGGGCTGGAATTTCTCCGCCACCGAGTTGACCCTGCCTTCCCAAACCCGGAGGGGGCGCAGGATGATAAACCTCAGCTGTGTGGCTTCAAGCTGACACAACTGCCACCAGACAACGCGGACTGGGCGGGGGGAGGGGGGAGGCAAATGCAAGTTCAAGGCCAGCAGGCCTCCCGTCGCGGCTGAAGGGCGGTCTAGAGTGCCCGGGCCTGGAGAGCGGCGGGGCGCACCCTGTGTCTAGGCGGCCGGGGCGGGCGCGGGGACTGCACCCCCGGGCCGTTCCCGGAGGAAGTCCCACGGGGGCCTCCGCGGTCCCCGCCGGACACGATCTTCCAGACCGGACTTCTCCGCGGCCGGGAAGCGCCTGCCGGGACCGCTCTCAGGGAATTTGCTTTTCCAGAGCAGCTCCCAAGCGAAAGTTCATGTCATTTGTGCTAAACTTTGCTTTTACTTTTTAGAATGTTCTCAGATAGATTGAATCTCCCTCTCTCTCTCTCTCTCTTTCTCTCTCTCTCTCTCTCTCTCTCTCTCTCTCTCTCTCTCTCTCTCTCTCTCTCTCACACACACACACACACACACGGACAATGCTACCTTTCAGAAAACACACAGATACCCCAATCCAAGTGTTCAGGGTTCTCCCAACTTTTTAATCTAGATGAGTAATAAACTGTTTATCGGGGCTATAGAAATAACAAAGAGGCACCCAGGCTTTGCTCTTCCCGAGTAGATTAGGTTGTGTTCCGTTCTGATTTGATTTAGGTTCCTATTTCAAATTTCAAGCGAAGATGAATAAAGATGATCACTAAGAAATTTAAAGTATGACCTAAAAAAATTAGTTTGGTCTGAAGCTCAGCGCTCTATAACTCCAGGGTGGTGCTGCTTGCTGAATATTTTAGAATCCTTCCCAAGCCTGAGGTATGTTCCTTCCCGCTGTAGCAAAACGGTATTCATCTTTGTACAACATGCTCTGGGACTGTCAGTGTGGTACCCAACGCTCGGCCCAGGATGCTCCCTGCGCCAGCGGGCCTCGCTGCGCCCAGCACCCCAGGCCAGCACCGAGCGCGCCGGGCTGGGTGTTGCTGGACCGTCCCCGCCCCGCCCTCCTCCACCCCCTCCGCCCCCAATCCCGCCAGCCGAGTGGACGAGTGGACTGGGCTTCCCTCGCCGTGCTGCGGGCAAAGGAGACAGTCCCTGCCTTTCCTGTGCCCCAGTTGCTTAGGTAACTCACAGTGACCTCTGACAATGCACCATCAGAGGACTTCACTTCCAATGCTTCATGCTCTGGTCATCAGTGAGTCAGGGGTTTTCCCCGCGGGCTCATTTCCCACCTTTCTTGCCCACTCCTTCCTGCCGGGGAACCAGAATGTGTTCATTTTGGCTTTTCCTCTGCTACTTTTCCAACTTGCTAGTTACATCAGGAGCCGAGGCCCTTTCCCCGCTTCCTGGCGGAACAAAGTTCCAGTGCACAGAGTTCCGGAGCTCCTGCGGGCAGAGGGCACTAAATCAGCAGCAGACTGGCCCGAAACCAGGTGGCGGGATCCCACTCCAGTGAGGAGAGAGAGCGAGCCTAGGCCGTGACTTAGGGCTGGCGACGATTAAACCAGGTAACGAGACACCAGGCAGATGCGTTTTCATTGCCCTGTAAGATAAATGCAGTGCTAAGTGCCTGACAACTTCCCAGAAGCAATCAGCAAAAGTTTACGAGTGCGTAAACCTCAAAGACCATTCCCCGACGGTTGTTACAAGGCCCACATTTAGAGCTTCTATAAATTCTCGGGCACAGTTCCCCAAAGCGAAATGTCCACTGTCTTATTAAGCAGCCACCTCCTCCGGGAAGACCTGGGGGATTTTCTTGAGCCTCTAAGGAAAGAGGTTTTTGCCTCCTACTGAGTGAAATAAAGTTGCGCAAAAGTTTGTTGCAGATTTTTGGATGGCCACAAGTGGGGGCGGGGTGGAAGGATGGCGTGGAGGTGGGGTGGGAGAAGGGCTAGGACGCGCTTAGCTATCTGACAGCAGCGAAGGATCAGGATCCTGCGAGGGTCCCAGTTCGAAGCCAGGCCAGGAGGCGTCTTGGCTGCTTTCTGTGGCCACCCTTGCTGGGCTTCCCGGCCCTGCAGGACCCACCTGGCTTGGGAGTGGTAGGTCCTTCGCCCTTCCAGTGCCCACTGACTGGCCGGCAGAAGTCCAGGCGTCCCGCGGGAAGTGCCAGCCCACTGGGAAGGCTGTCTCGAGGAAGAACCGAATCAGACGTCCGGGACACGTCTCCACTCCTCCCAGAGCCACGGCACACTCGACTTACCTACGTGTTTATAGAGAACCTTTGTTTACAATCCCCGGAAAAGAAAGGTGCTAATTGAAAAAACAATAACAGGAGCGTGTCTTGCACTTCCTAAAGGGAGAGGTTAACAGCTGCGAGCGCCCGGGAAGGGAAGGTGGGAGGGGAGCGGTGAGGGGGGCGGGGGTGGCGGGGGGGGGGGGGTCCCCAGCGAGACCCGTGGGCTGGCTCAAGCCTTCCAGAACCGCCGGCCTCGGTCCCAGGCTGGAAAGCCCCCCGCAGCCCGCGTGCTCTTTGTCAATCTTTGGGTTCCAGTAAATTCTATGGCGCGAAGGTAACCGACGACTGGGAAGTATTTCGGTCCCGGAGAGACTGAATCTCAGGCAATTAGTTTGGAAAGATACCGCTGGGCCCCCATTCAGCCTTTCCAGGTGACCGTGCAGGCGCTTCTGCGTCGGCCTCGCCCTTCCTTTATGAAACCAGGCGCCCAACTGTTCTAAATATTACCATTCAAAAACAGGTTCTGTGGCGAACCTCATTTGTGAATCTATTACAGAGATTAATAGATTATTTCTCCTTTTTCAACTAATTCTCAGTTGGGAAATTTAACCATATGGTAAGGAGAGAATTAGAATTTCATCACATTAGAGCAAAATGTAATGAAAAGAGTCCAACACCTGGGGCCAACTCAGAAAGCCACAATTAAAAGGTTTTTAATGAAACCGGAGAAACCAAAAACCTCATAGGCTTCAGCAATTCTGCCACATAAGAAAGATTTATTGGAGGTGTTGGGGAATATTGTTTTTTACTTATGTCTTAAGGATGAACACCAGCCGCGAAGTGCCATGTGCTCCTTAGACACGCAACTGGGGAGCGAGAGGACGGCGTGTACCACTCCCCCCCCCCCCCCCCCCGGGGAGCCCGTTCCCAGACCTCCCTTTATCAGCCCTCCAGAACCGCCAGGCAGGTCCAGATGTCCCCGCGGGGCTTCCTAGCCCTGGCGGTGACGTCTCCGGGCAAAAAAAAAATATGCAAATATGCACAAATGCCCCACTTGGGGTGGGAGAGGATTCGACTCCCCGTAAAGTTGGTTATTCCAAAACCACGGGCTTTAAAATCTGGAGGAAACTTTGAGAAATTAGTTCCTTCCTGTTTAGGAAATCGTGTGCTTCAGGCACCATCACTTTAGCCGTTACTTGGAAATCGGGCAAAGACACCCCCTCCCCTTTTAATCGAATGGGCTGCATAATCAATTTACTCTTCATCTTTCTTTTTCTTTTTCTTCCCTGGTTGGAAATGGGCGGGGGGTGGTGTGGAAATAAGTCAGTGTTTAAGGGGGACGATTGCTTTGCTCTCTTACTAGTTGAGAATCTAGGGTGAATTTGGGGCAAGTCCGCCCCCAACCCCCAAAGTCCCATCTCCAAATCCAGACCAGTGTCACCCTAGGAACATGGGTGGAGTATCATTCTAGCCCGGAAGGGTAATTTAGCACAAGATGAGACAGCACTGGCGAGGGAAGGGCGGTGGGGGTGGGGGTGGGGGTGGGGGTGGTGGCTTTCGACGGGACTCCCAGGCTTCGCTGCCGATCTATAATTTGCTGAAGGAGCAAAGAACATCCTCGGCTCTAAGTAGGGCTTTTAGTGTGCTCATTGATGAGTGAAAGTCGCCACACATGTCAAGCTAAAGGCAGTTGTTGGGTTACTAACAGGACCCAGCGCCTTGCAAACATATGCGCTAAGTTGTGTATACAGATGGCAGGCAGAATAACGGAGCAGGCGCCTTTTATAAAGCTCTAGCTGCTGCCTGTCTTCAGACCTGGGAAATGAAACTATTCAGACTCGCGGCCAGATAGCGCCTGCGATTGTTTGTTACCGTTTTAATCCTATTAATTAAAACGTTAACCTGATTGGGTAGAAAGCGCTGTCCCAACAGGCGAGTCTTCCTCATAATAACCTACTCAGAGATAATGATGTAAAAGACTCCCCCGTCTGTGGCGGCGGCTGGCTGATGGGTCCGGAAATCTCTTGAAGGTGAATCCAAGCAAGATAAACGGTGCGGAGAGGAGGCGCGGGGCTGGGCTCAGAGCGGCGGCGGCGGCGGCGGCGGCGGCGGCGGCGGCTCCACTCCCTCCGCGCCCACCCTCCCACCATGCGGGGCCGCGGCCCATGGTGAGCCCCAGCAGCCAGCACCATCGGCTGGAGACGAAGAAGAAGAAGAAGAGGAGGAGGAGGCGAGCGCGGGGGAAGGCGAAAAAGAAAAAGAAGGGGAGAGGGCTGCCAGCAGCACCGGGACCAACGAGCACATCAGCCCCGGAGCCCGGCTCGGGCGCATCTTCTGCGCCGCCTGACTCCCGAGCGGAGGCGGCGGCGGCGGCCGGCGCGGCGGGCCGGGGCTGCGTGCCGGCGCCGGACCATGGACCGCGGGCTGCACCTCGGAGCGGCCGCCGCGGGCGAAGACGACCTTTTCCTGCATAAGAGCCTAAACGCCTCCACCGCCAAGCGCTTGGAGGCATCTTTCCGCTCCACGCCCCCGGGCATGGACCTGTCCCTGGCGCCGCCGCCTCGGGAGCGCCCGGCGTCCTCCTCCTCGTCGCCCCTGGGCTGCTTCGAGCCGGCTGATCCCGAGGGTGCAGGGCTGCTGCTCCCGCCGCCTGGGGGAGGTGGCGGCGGCGCGGGAGGTGGTGGTGGCGGCGGGGGGGTGGGCGTCCCCGGGCTGCTGGTGGGCTCTGCCGGGGTTGGGGGCGACCCTAGACTGAGCAGCCTGCCGGCTGGGGCCGCCCTGTGCCTCAAATACGGAGAGAGCGCGAGCCGGGGCTCGGTGGCCGAGAGCAGCGGTGGCGAGCAGAGCCCCGACGACGACAGCGACGGCCGCTGCGAGCTGATGCTGCGGGCCGGAGGTGTCGACCCGCGGGCCTCCCCGGGCGCGGGAGGCGGCAGCACCAAGGCAGCGGAAGGCTGCTCCAACGCCCACCTCCACGGCGGCGCCAGCGGCCCCCCAGGGGGTCCTGGCGGCGGCAGCGGTGGGGGTAGCAGCAGCGCTGGCGGTGGTGGCAGCAGCAGCAGCAGCAGCAAGAAATCCAAAGAGCAAAAGGCGCTGCGGCTCAACATCAACGCCCGAGAGCGCCGGCGGATGCACGACCTGAACGACGCGCTGGATGAGCTGCGCGCGGTGATCCCCTATGCGCACAGCCCCTCGGTGCGCAAGCTCTCCAAGATCGCCACGCTGCTGCTCGCCAAGAACTACATCCTCATGCAGGCGCAGGCCCTGGAGGAGATGCGGCGCCTTGTCGCCTACCTCAACCAGGGCCAGGCCATCTCGGCCGCCTCGCTACCCAGCTCCGCGGCTGCAGCGGCGGCGGCCGCTGCCCTGCACCCGGCGCTGGGCGCCTACGAGCAAGCTGCCGGCTACCCGTTCAGCGCCGGGCTGCCTCCGGCAGCCTCTTGCCCGGAGAAGTGCGCCCTGTTCAACAGCGTCTCCTCCAGCCTCTGCAAACAGTGCACGGAGAAGCCTTAAACACACCCCTGAGAAACATCAGACCGACCCAAAAGCTAGAGGAAAGGGAAAAGCTGCCCCCCAACCCCCCTTTATTTTGGTCCTCTGGTAGTTGTGAAACATTTGCAGAGCAAACAAAGCAGAGGCGAGAACTGAGGAGACGTGTCAGAGACAAACGGGACTTTAGCCTTGACATCCCCAGAATCTCGGTCTTCGGAGTGGGAGGGAGGGAGGAAGGAGGTGGAGTTGAGCTAAAGTATGGATGTCTTTTTTTCTCAGAAAAGTGGCAACTTTGGTGGCAGCCTAGGACGCCAGGAAGCAGTTTTCCTTTAAGATTAAAAATAAGTTTGAAAAGTAGTCGCTTGGTTATAAAGTGTGCAGAGTATTAATACTAATCTTACTAATAATTGTGAATTTGGCTAGTGCTGAGGGGGAGAG